>NC_143250.1:54235075-54538106 GCF_984573655.1 Nuphar pumila | reverse complement strand
GCGCGGATTCCACCGCTCCGCCAGTGCATGAATCAGATTGCCGTTGACTGTCAACTTTCCCACTGCAGATGCCAATTCCAACCCACAATCGCTCAAGTGGTCCGGAAACATACGAGAGAAATTTTTGAACCAGACATAATACCACCGGGGGAAGAAGGGTCCGGTGCTAAGAGATCGATGCTCAGGAAGACTTTGTCGCACCTCATAGGAGATGTGACCCTCAGGAAAAACAGAATCGAGCTGACTGGATGCCATTGGACTGAAAGACAAGAAGACTGGAATTAGACTTTGGAAAAATATAAGAAATTTGAAAATTGCAGGCAGGATAAAATGAAAGCTGGAAATTCGAAGTCCAGAGGAACGAAAGAATGGAAAATTTCCTGGAGTTTTGAAGGAAAAGGTGGATAATTTAGAAAAATCGTCCAGGGTTTTTGAGAAAAAGGAGATATTTCATAAAAGATGAAAAATGAGGTATTTTGGAAAATTGTTTGGTATTTTGGAAAACTTGGGAAAAATATGAGAAAATAAGGCGAAAATGAATATCATATATTCAATTACAAACAATTATGCACATACAGCAATCCCTAGGCAGCCAACTCTAAATGCATTGATTTTGAAAGAGCTTTAGGACCCTAATCCTGACTCTAGGCTTAGATCAACTGTGTCCAATCATGCTATGCCGATATACTCGAGCCGAGGCTCGATGTACGTGGCATAAAACTCATCTCCGGGTCTAGGCTTGTGTTTTCCCAACATCCTTGAGCGCCTGCCGATATACGTTGGACTATGGCCCTTGGTACGTGGCAGGGGGGCGTTAGCCCAAATAAGTGGCCCAGTTGTGAGGCTCTGTCCCGAACTATGGTTCTGGAAGAGAGCCCAGCAACGTGAAGACCGGGTAGACATAGGTGGGGTGGTTTTTGAAATATGATCACATGCAGGCAAACAGAGGGCTCTAAGTCCTAAAGAGATAGAATTTTGAAAACTTTTGAAGAAGCAAACATTGTTTTCATACAAGTCCTAGATTGAGGAGTGTTGTATTTCAGACCTAAGTCTAAGTGAGCATGCATAATTCTCCTCAATATGGTCCTACCAAACCATGCCTAGTCTATATGCAATCCATGTCAGCTGGGTTCAAGTCTAGGCTCCTAGGTTCACATGATATCAGAAATTAAAGCTGACATTTCATAGAACATAATTTTGACAATTGGGCTAAGTTAAAGCACATAATTGATCAGGCGAGGACAGGTCCCATCACGGTCGCCAAACCTGTTATCATCGCAAAATTTTTCCCCTCCCTTGCGAGAGAGAAACGAATTTGCGAGTCAAACTCGACCAAAGTTTTGAAAATGATTTTGAAAATTTACTCGCCTCCGTTTTTAAAATTTGCGGGAAAATTCCGTGGAATGGGATCCGCCTGTCGGTACGAGGTTCAACCGTTCCTGGCGCCATTACCAGGGGTAATTGAACCAAGGATCAATTACGTGCTTTAATTTGACTCAAATAGCTAAATTATGCTCTATTTTCCTAGAATGCACAAAGAATCAGGCTTGTGCTATGAAATTTTTAAAAAATGCAAGTTTGAGAAACTATGATGTTTGCTTTGGAAAATTGAAATGCATTTGGAAAAATGATTGGAAAAGTGCTTGAAATTGGAGTTTTTGGGAAAATCATTGAATTTCATTGGAAATCAGAAATTTGCATTGAAAAGTAATTTCTCAGGAAAGCTTGAAAAACTGAGAAAATTGGTTTTGAGATTGGAAACTTGGAATTGCTTTTATGAGAAAATGGATTTGAGAATCTTGAGAAAATCTAAGAAATTTATTGGAAAATGACTTTTGAAATGGAAAATGAATTCTCAGGAAAACTGGAAAATATGAGAAAATCGATTTCTGAAAACTTGGGATTTTGAAATTTGAGAATTTGAAAACATAGGAAAATCTTGATTTGAACTTGGGAAATGCTTTGAAATGTCATTTGAAAACTTAGGATTTTGAGAAAATTAGATCCTGAGAAAGACTTGGAAATTCTTGAGAAAGCTGAATTTTCTGAAATTGAAATTGGAAAACGAATTTGAGAATAATGCAATTTGAATGATATGAATGAATGAATATGAATTTGAAAAGGGAATTTCAATTGAGAAATTGGGAAATCCTTTTAAAACTTTGAAAAATGCAGTACATTTTGAAGTTAGCCTAAGTGTGTAGGCTGAATGTGGCTAATACGAAGATCATAAATCTTGGTTTTCTTCGTATTCTGACTATGGCCATAAATACGAATCACACCGAGTTTATAAACTCCTTAAAAGCTTGTGCACGTGCCATTCGTGTAAACCATAGTGAATTTGAAATAAATATGCATGAATCATACATCACATATTAAAATTTGCATAAATTAAACTATATGCAATGCAGTCCTATTCTAAGCAGAAATGTAACTCTTATTCCAAATTATTATATTTGAGATTATATTGAATTGAAATAAAAAAAAAATAAAATCTAAGTCTTCTTCTTGAATGTTCCTGCAAAACTAGAAAACAAGGTTAGCACAAAAATGTAGGATTTTCTGAATTTATCCGAAAATATGGGAAATTGTCGGACATTATTCAGATATAAACCCAAAATCATACCCCCTTTGATATAAACATGAGAAATAATGAATAAATTTTGAAAATAAACTTGAAAATTCGAAATTCGGGTCAAAATGACCAAAATACCCCTGATGACCTTGAAATCAGGGTTTTCTGAAAGAATTTTTGTAAATTTTGGAAATTTGAAAATCAAATGAAATAAATCAAACATAATATGATGAAATATGATGATATGCATGAAATTTTGGGAGAATTAGAAATTGAAATTTCGAAATTTAGGTCAAAATGACCAAAATACCCCCAATAACAAGATTATGGCCTTGAAACCAGGGTTTTCTGAAATAAATTTTGCAAAATTGAAAAATATGAAATGCAAAGGAGATTAAAATTAACCCTAATATGATTCTACATGCTTTATGTACATGATAAAAACCCTAAAATGGCGAAAATATCATAAAATATCGAATTTAACCTGATTTTCGCTTCTTAATTTAAAGATAAACTAATACATAGAGCAAATGAACTTGGAATTAAACCAAATTTGGCATGGACACCTAAAATAACCCTAAAAACAGAATGAAGCTTGAAAATCTAATTTTTTTGTATTTTTAAATATGGAAATTCAAATAAAAACCCTAAATTTCATGATTTTTGCCTAAAATATTGATTCTAAAGGGGATTTAGGATATCAAACTTCCATAAAAATTTCCCAAATTTTATGGGATGACAGATGACAGTAAGGCAAGGATTTTTGCCTTTTACACTTTCTGTTTTTGACCTATGATCGGAGCTGTGTCACTCCGGCAAGTCGGATCGGAATCCGACGACTCTAGGAAATGAAGGAAACAGACAGGTTTCGGTAGAAAATGTGGTGAAAATGGCAGACAGATGGGAAAATGGCTGAAATTGTGGGAAAATGTCCCTGACAAACATAGGAAGATTTTATATTTTGACACTATTGAGATTCGAGTTACGGTTTGGAAAATACCACACTATTATCAGAGACCTAAATCTCTGGAATTTCTGGACATTGGAATCTGTTAGACAGAAAGAGAAAATCCGGGAAAAATAATAAAACAGATCAAAAAATTCCAAAATTTTGGGAAATGACAGGAAATCATGTTAGGAACAACTTTCATGTTGAAATTTTTTGCATACGAGCTACAGATTTGGCGGACTTGATGCATTAGGGTCTGTCTATACCCTGACGAAGGAAAATCGAGATTTTCCCAGGGAGCTGGGAAATCCGATTTTTGACAGAGGTCAAAATTACTTGGAAAAACTTCAAAATTTCCAGATCATTAGTAGATTCAATTATAAATCCGCTATAATTTTTTGAGGTCGATTTGGATTTCCCATGAGGGTGGTGCCGGAGGTTCTTTTCTGCTAAAGCGAAAATTGGAAATTCAAAAAGGCAGAAAACCCGATGTAGGGTTTGATCGGTTTAGGTGGGTTCCAAAACCAGAATGAAACTGGGTTTTTGAAATAATATCACTGACACATAACCTCAACTGACATAAATTTTTTTGGGATTTAACAATGAACAAATAAACATAAAAAAAAACAGTTGGACTTTGTCTAAAACTAAGATTCTGTAGATTTTAAACTATGTAACAATGAATCCTATATAAGATGAATGAAAATAAAAGAAAATGAATTAATCTACATGTATTTTTAAAATAAAATATCACGAAATATAAAATTAAAATGCACATCAATGGGGATACAATATATTCTTTGTTGTTGGCTTGCGAAATGGAAGATCAAATCCATTGAACGGATGGATCTTACCGTTTAGTTAGCCCACACATGTAGTATGTATACTTTTTCTTTTTTTTTCATCTTTTTGGAATAAAGAACACACAAAACAAAAGTAAATATTAACCTACTGAACTGAAAACATTCGAATTTTTAAACTCTTCATCTCATAGCATTGAATTCACATATGGTGGTTCATTCACAAAAAGAAAAAAAAAGGAAAAAAAAAAGGCCCTACCTTGGATCGTTTGGGAAGAGGCGGGGAAGATGGCTTGGGTGTTGTTGGAGGCTGCAGGTGACTGTACTGGTGGAAGGGGATGGCTGGGGATTAGTCAGCCACTTGGAAGAAGTTGGTTATGGCTGCAACCAAAGAGAGGGAAACTGGATGGGCTGGAGCAAAGGGTGGCCTTTGCTGTGATTGTTGGAGCTGTGTGAGGAAGAAGCAGCTGCCCCTTTGATGCGTTGAAGATGAAGCAAGGTGGGCTGTGGTGCAGCTGCTGGCTGAAGGTGCTGGTTGTTGTGGTGGAGCTTGCTGAAGCTTGAAGCTGGAGAAGGCTGCTGGTACTCCCCTTGTGGTGGCGGCAAGTTGGTGGGTGGCTGACGAAAAGCTACAGGTGGCTGGGCTCTTGCTGCCACCAAAGAAGGTTATGATGAAGGAGAGAGGGTGTTGTTTCAATGGCTGGAAGCTACAGCCAAGAGGTGAGAAAGAGAGAGTTCAAGGGAGAGAGAGAGAGAGATAGGAAGAGGTGAGTGAAGAGGTCACCGTAGCCTCTTTCTTGTTTTCTTTTTTTTTTGGTTTTTTTAACTTAGGGAAGATCCTATCTTTCCCTAAGTTTTAGTTTTAATTAGGGAAGGAAAGGGAAAGGGACTCCACGTGAATGGCTGGGCAAGAGGGAAAAGAAGGGAGGAAGGAAGGAAGAAAGAAGGAAAGAAGAGGAAAAAAGAAAGGAAAGAAAGAAAAGGAGGGAAAAAGGAAAAGGGAAAGAAAAAAATGAAAAAAAATGGAAAGTGGGGCTGGAGATTTGGGTGACCACCTTGTGGGTCCCACCTTAGGAAGAATAAAATAATTAAAAAAAAAAAAGTAAAATAAATAAAATAAAACAAACCAAAAAAATAAAGAAAAAGATAATTAATTTTTTTTCTTATAAATTAAAACAAGAAAATGCACATGGATGGGCCATCTCAGAGCGGGTCCAAATTTTGATTTTGAAATTCATTTTGACGATTAGAGGGGTAAAATAGTCTTTTCAGAAAGTTTCCAGACGAAACGAGCTATTTTTGGCAATTTTTTAAACGAGCTCGGATTTTGAAGTTTAATAGCTCGTTGCGAAGCAAATCCAGTATAGAATTTAAAATTTTGATTTTGGAAGAAATCCAGATTGTTTTTCTCGAGAAAATATTTCCAAACGAAACGAGCTATTTTTGGCAGTTTTTGAAACAAGCTCAGATTTTCAAGTTCAATAGCTCATTGCGAAGCAAATCCAATGTAGAATTTAAAAATTTGATTTTGAAAGAAATCCAGATTGTTTTTCTCGAGAAAATATTTCCAAACGAAACGAGCTATTTTTGGCAGTTTTTGAAACAAGCTCAGATTTTGAAGTTCAATAGCTCATTGCGAAGCAAATCCAATGTAGAATTTAAAAATTTGATTTTGAAAGAAATCCAGATTGTTTTTCTCGAGAAAATATTTCCAAACGAAACGAGCTATTTTTGGCAGTTTTTGAAACAAGCTCAGATTTTGAAGTTTAATAGCTCGTTGCGAAGCAAATCGGTGTAGAATTTGAAAATTTGATTTTGAAAGAAATCCAGATTGTCTTTCTCGAGAAAATATTTCCAAATGAAATGAGCTATTTTTGGCAATTTTTTAAACGAGCTCGGATTTTGAAGTTTAATAGCTCGTTGCGAAGCAAATCCAGTATAGAATTTAAAATTTTGATTTTGGAAGAAATCCAGATTGTTTTTCTCAAGAAAATATTTCCAAATTTAGAATCTTGGGGTGAAAAGGCCAATTTTGGAAACCCGAGGTTTGAAATTGATTTCTGAAAACTTTTAAAAACTCAATCTAGATTGAATTTTATAAAACTAGAGTTCTGGACTTCAAAAATTAAATGAAATGTGATGAAATGTTATGAAATGCTGAGAAATGATATGAAATGATGAGAAATGACATGAAATGCTATGCAAAATGCTAACCCTGAATGAAGAATTTTGGATGTCACACCCCGATTGACACTTGTACCAGTTTAAAAAGCATTAAAATTGATAAAATTTGCAAAATAGCTCAAGAAATGGTTTTCGGGACTCTACTGGGTCAGAGTGACACTAAAAATTGGGGTTCGAGCTGGATTGAACTGAGATGAGCTAGATTGAGCTGGGTTTTAGAGTTTCAGAACTCAAATGAACTGACCAGGCACTGACTCAACTGACCTTTCCGACTGAATTTTCAAGAAAAGTTGCCATTTTTAGAGAAATGGTACGGAATGATCACTAGAGTGAAGTGAATTACGAACCTGAACTGGGTTTGAGCTAGAACAAAGGTCAGTAATACTGATATGAACTAAAATTAAAGCTTGAACACTAGCTCAATTGACTGAACTCAGCTCAATTTCAGCTGAAAGAGCTAAAATGGACTAAAATGGGCTCCTAGACACTTGGAAATGGTTTTGAACTGAAACTGGAGCACTTGAACTCCTGGTGAGCTCAAGTTAGACTCTGGGGAACATGACTGACTGGGAATGACTGACTCAAAGACAATTTGTTTGGATTTGAGTGAGAAATGAGCTCATTTCTGAAGAAATGATCCCATTTTGGCAGGAATGGTCAGAAATGAAAATGGCTTTCTCACTATGATTTCAAATGAGCTTGAAATGACTGATATTCTAAATGTTTTGAACTCACCAATGAGATTGGTTGACTCCGACTGACTGGGGTCTGGGATGACCTAGGGGTAAAATGGTAATTTTCCTAGTGAAAATGGGTAAAATGGTGATTTTCTGAAACTGACTCAGGGTTTGACTCCTACACTGACCTAACAAGGTTGGCACTGCATGAGGAGGATTGTTTGAGAATGGATGTGGAAAATTTGGGGTGTTTACAGATGCCCCTCTTTGCTACTAAGCCGGCTTGAAGACGAGCTTAGTGGCAAAGAAAAACACACCAAATTTTGGCTATAAAAATGCCCCAGTTAGAAGGATCCGACTGGATATGAAGATATTAGCCCTGATGAAAATGGTAGATATGAAATGGAGAATAGAGAGGAAAAATTTACTTCAAAAGAAGTGAGATTCAGGTTTTTGCCCTTAACCTGGATGGGACGGGAAATACCTCGTGTAAAAACGAAGCTCAGGTTTAACCCTTAACCTGACCGAGAAATGAAATACCTCATCAAAATGAGGCTCAGGTTTGTACCCTTATCCTGATTGGGAAGAAAATGAAATACCTCATCAAAGGAGGCTCAGGTTTGTACCCTTATCCTGATTGGGCGGAAAATGAAATACCTCATCAAAGGAGGCTCAGGTTTGTACCCTTATCCTGATTGGGCGAAAAATGAAATACCTCATCATGGGAGGCTCAGGTTTGTACCCTTATCCTGATTGGGCGGAAAATGAAATACCTCATCAAAGGAGGCTCAGGTTTATACCCTTATCCTGATTGGGCGGAAAATGAAATACCTCATCAAAGGAGGCTCAGGTTTGTACCCTTATCCTGATTGGGCGGAAAAATGAAATACCTCATCAAAGGAGGCTCAGGTTTATACCCTTATCCTGATTGGGCGGAAAATGAAATACCTCATCAAAGGAGGCTCAGGTTTATACCCTTAACCTGATTGGGAAGTGAAAATGGTAAGTTGGATGGTGAATAAGACAATTTTCTTGAAGAGGAATAAGGTGACTCTTTCAACAACACGAAAGATGAATTCTTTCGACAACGCGAAAGATAACAAGGCGATCCAAAGGAACAAGGCGATTCTTTCAACAACGCGAAAGATGACAAGGCGATCCAGAGGAGCAAGGCGATTCTTTTGACAACGCAAAAGATGAATTCTTTCGACAACGCGAAAGATGACAAAGGCGATCCAAAGGAACAAGGCGATTCTTTCAACAACGCGAAAGACGACAAGGCGATCCAAGGGAGTAAGGCGATTCTTTTGACAACGCAAAAGATGAATTCTTTCGACAACGCGAAAGATGGGAAAAGGCAATCCAATGGAACAAGGCTATTCTTTCAACAACGCGAAAGACGATAAGGCGATCCAAAGGAGTAAGGCGATTCTTTTGACAACGCAAAAGATGAATTCTTTCAACAACGCGAAAGATGGGAAAAAGGCGATCCAAAGGAGCAAGGTGATTCTTTCAACAACGCGAAAGACGATAAGGCGATCCAAAGGAGTAAGGCGATTCTTTTGACAACGCAAAAGATGAATTCTTTCAACAACGCGAAAGATGTGAAAAGGCGATCCAATGGAACAAGGCAATTCTTTCAACAACGCGAAAGACGATAAGGCGATCCAAAGGAGTAAGGCGATTCTTTTGACAACGCAAAAGATGAATTCTTTCGACAACGCGAAAGATGGAAAAAGGCGATCCAAAGGAGCAAGGCGATTCTTTCAACAACGCGAAAGACGATAAGGCGATCCAAAGGAGTAAGGCGATTCTTTTGACAACGCAAAAGATGAATTCTTTCAACAACGCGAAAGATGATAAAGGTTACTCTCTCAAGGAGGTAAAAGGTGATATCAAGATGTGTCAAGATAGACATCGAGCTCTTCACTTCATGTCAAGATAGTAAGAAAATATTGCCAAAATGTTAAAAATTGTTTGTTGATTCAAAATAATTGAAAATGATGCACATTGTTTTGAAAGTATTCCCTCTTTTCTACCTGAAGTATTATCTCCGATTGTACTTAACTTCGTAAAATCAAGATTCGAATTCAAATTGCTTGCAATTGACTTTCTTTCAAGGAAGCTATCAATTTCCCTGATATGAGCAGAAAAGAGAGTATTCTTGATATTGTGAGAGCAATTGGTGAAAGAATATTGATAATAGAATTTCACAAAATTAAAGAAGATTCTTTGGCAAATTTGGCAGTCTAATATCCTGGGATTCTTTTCTCATGATGATCTTTCTGCCCACTTTTTTTCTTTATTGGCAGAATTAGAGCTCTCTTGGGTTTTTGGAGATTACATCATCCTTCATTTTGGAGATGTCTTGACTTTTCTCTCTCTTTTTTTTTTTTTAGAAGGGTACGTCACAAACTCCTTCATCTCAGAGATGCTCCGATCCTTCTTTTTTTCTCTCAGGGATTATATCGACGGTTATTGGCTCATTGGTTGGAAATCTCTTGATGATAGCAGAAATTAAATATCCTTTAGGGTTTGTCGGGAGGCCCATCGCAGTCGCCTTCATCTTGACGGTGCTCTGAACTTTCCCTGGAAGGATCCGTCACAAACTCCGTCATCTTGGAGATGATTCAAATCTTCTTTGGCCCCGGGGGTCTACTCGCCTAATTCGCCTTCATCTTGACGACAGTTGAGAGATCCCTTTTGCAGATATTTAATTGCAGCTTTAGGTGATTGAGGAGATATAGGGATTGAATGGATTTTTCTGTATCACCCAGGATATTTTGACTGCTTTATTTTCCAAGAATGATCTTTAAAAATGTGCCATTGACTGCGATCAATACCGATCACTTATGGCTTTGCAACAATATTGAATTTCCTTTGCTGGCCATATCGGGGATTTATTCTTCATCCTTTTGGTTGGCCAATAGAAAGAATTTGAATTTTGAATCCTTCTTCGCGAAAGCTTTGTCCTTTCGAAAGTAATACTGAAGGTATTCTGAAGTAATGTTTTTATACAATAAAAATTTTGAAATCAACAAATATTTAATGACAAATTGGCAAAATGTTCTTGAAATCTTCGGTGAGAGCGAGCATCTGAAGCACAACGCAACGCACCCATGACAAAAAAAATTCTTCTCCTTTCCCCAAAGGAGAAGATTCAGAAATTGGAAATAGGAATTACTCCTCTCTTCCCTGAAGAGGAGGTGTTTGCAAAACGAACTTTCAAAGAGAAATTAAGCTTTCGTCAAAACTTCCTAACATTAGGCTTCTCTTATGGAAAGGGGGCCGGTAATGATGAGGTCGGTGAATTGGTCATGAAGGAACGAGTCCATCACACTCTCCCTGAAAAGAGGGTCCTTCATGATGAAAAGGCCTAGTTTGAAATTGCGGTCACAAGGAAAGTGAGCTTCCGTCGAAGCTCTCCCTGAATTAAGGGTTCCTTGTATGAAATTGAAAATTTGTTTTGCAAAACGGTTCACATAGACACGAGTCCCTTCAAACTCTCCCTGAAAAGGGGCTAGGTGAACAAAGGATAGCATGCGAAAAGAACGAGCTCCCTTGAACTCTCCATGTACAAAGGGTCTCTCGCAAGAGGAAATGATTGGAATTGGTATGAAATTGGAATTTGGAAAATTTGAAATTTTGAAATTTGAAATTTGAAATTTGAAATTTTGGAAATTTGGAAATTGATATTTGGAAACTGGAAATTGATTGACTCGAAGGTCAAAATTGGTTGACCCAAAAGTCGAAATTGGAAATTTGGAATTTAAAAATTGGAAATTGGAAATTGGGAAATTGATTGACCCGAAGGTCGAAATTGGAAACTTTGGAAATTGATTGGCCCGAAGGTCGAAATTGGAAATTGAGTGACCCGAAGATCGAATTTGAAAATTGGTTGACCCGGAGGTCAAAATTGGAAATTTGGAAATTGGGTGGCTCGAGGGCCGAATTTGTAATTGAAATTTGAACTTTGATGAATGATCAGCACAAAGACTGAACCCGAGAGGTTGACTGATACGACCCACCAGTGAGACACTAACACAAGTGCTCAATCTTGAAAGAACACCAGCATGAATACCGGGATTTGAAAATATGTCAACATAGACATTGGATTTTAAAAATATATCAGTTCGAGCATTGGATTTTGGAAGTGTACCAGTTTGAGCACTGGATTTCAAAATTGTACCAGTTCAAGCACTGAGTTTTGAAAATATACCTTGTTTTTAATTTGAAATTTGAATTTTTCAAAAGAGACCTATGCTCTTAAAGTATTTGGGAATTGTAACGAGAATGATTGTCAGGGTCTCAGGATTATCCCTTATCCTGAATGGGTAGTTCAGATTTATCCCTTAACCTGAAGGGGAAACTCAGGTTTATCCCTTAACCTGAAGGGGAAACTCAAGTTTATCCCTTAACCTGAAGGGGAAATGAATATGATGCATATGTATGCGAATGAATGCATGCAAATGCAAATGAATGCAAATGTATGCAAATGAATGCAAAATGATGTAAATGGATGCACATGCATGCAAAATGAAAGATTTGTTTGATCCTGCCTGCATACAAGATGTTTTGAAAACAATTTTCAAAATAATGCCCCAGTGTAACTGAGAAAGAAGAATTTGACCATTGTTGAAGAAAGTATATTGAGGGATTACAAAGGATGGAATAGAGGTTTTAAGTAAAAAAATTTCAAATGTTGATCATTGATGGGGTCTAATAATTCCACACCATCGGCATTGATGAGCATATATGAATCGCGGGGTAATGCTTCCTCGACAGCATAGGGCCCTTCCCAATTCGGCGACCATTTGCCACCCGGGCGGTGCTTGAGATAGGTCGTTGATCTGATCACTAGATCATTGACTCAGAATTTCCTTTCAATAAAAATTTTTGCATATTGTATGGCTATCCTCTGACGATATGATTGAGCGTGCTCTGCTGCTCTGAGTCTTCTTTCATCTAGCAAATCAAGTTGTACTAGCCGTTGTTGCTGATACTGATAAAAAGGTAATTCTAGAAGTGATGCAAATTTTAGAGCAGGTTTCTGAACATGTAGAAGCAGTACTACTTCAGTTCCGTAGACAAGTTCTGACAAAGTAGCTTTAATTGGAGTTCGAATGGTGGTTCTGTATGCTCTCAATGCTTCATGGATCTTCTCATGCCAGTCACGACCTGTTTTCAAAGTTCGCTCCAAGATTCTAATAAGAATTTTATTGGTGGCCTCTGCCTGACCATTCCCTTGAGGATAATAAGGAGCGGAGAAATGATGGTGGATTTTGAACTTCGAACAGAAAGTTCTCATTTTCTCATTCTTGAAATGATTGCCATTATCTAACACAATATCATGCGGTATGCCAAAACGACATAGGATATTTTTGTGGATGAACGAGACCACATGTCGACCTTCTACTATGCGTAGAGTGATAGCTTCGACCCATTTAGTAAAATATTCTGTTGCGGCAAGAAAATATTTGTAGCTGTTTGAAGCAGAAGTGATGGGGCCCACAACATCAAAGATCCACATAGAAAACAGCCATGGAGAGATAACAGATTGCAAATATGTTGCTGACGCATGAACGAAAGGTGCATGTATCTGGCATAGAGCACACTTCTTCACAAAATGGTAGTAATCTTGCTGCATAGTCTTCCAATAATATCCTGCCTAGATGATTTGCTTGATAAGAGTTTGGTAGCCGACGTGACCACCGCAAATGCCTTAGTATACCTCATGCATGACTTCTTTGGCTTCATCTTCGTCTAGGCATTTGGAACATTAAGAACTGAATCCACGATGATAGAGGACATCGGCGAGAATAAAATATCGGGCAGACATGCACTGAATCGCTCGTTGCTCTTACCAGTGATACTCTGAGAGAAGGAGACATATGTCTTCTCCTTGATGGGAGCCTTTATGAAACTGTCTTCAGCTTGCTCAGACATCATCCTAATCATCATTTTCTTGAACATCTGATATGTAGCAGGATCAATGTCATACCTATCATTCAGACTCTGTCTTCTGGCAGATCTTGGAGAATCCATTTCTTCTTGTCTGCTTCTAAAATCACTGATGCCCTGATACAGTGGTGTCTTCTTGCTTGATTTGATCTGAACCACTTGGGAATACTGATGCTCTCTACAGAATGAATGATTAAATTTCGATGATGAAGATTCAGGATAGAAATGAATATAGAAAAAATATTTGATGAGAATTTGGTAGACAATTGGAAGAACATCCCATTACTAGGAATTGGGTCGCCGCTGGAGTCACGACAATTATGTTGTCATTCTTTGCAAGAAGAACGAACAACTGCAAATATGCCTTGTCACCTAGGTGAGATCGTCAAACCATGATAGAATGAAAATTGAAGGATTTTTTTTTTTTTTTTATTGAAGGAAAAATATGATTGCATCAATAGTGGACTTGGGAAAGAGGGGGCAGACAGACAATTTGCCACCACTCTTTATGATCAGCAGAGACACGAGGATTGGAGAAAAGAGTGGGAATGATGAAAGAATCCCAGCCATATTTGGCAGAATGGTATGTTTCGGATCACTGATCTGATGTGAGATCGAATTCTGGCAGAACCCCAGCTAGTGAACGAATCTCTACGCGCTTCTGTCTCTGAGAGAACTGCCTGACACACCGCTCCGGATGATAGTAAGCACAGAAGAATGGACCAAGCAACTTGAATCTCTTGCCATATGCATAGGTGTATTTGGGAGGCGATAATTCTCGATCAAAATAGTCCCACACCACTTCTTCTTCCTGCAGGAATCGGTACCGCGCAACTGGAAGGAGCTCCTTACCGTTGTATCTGAATGAACTAGCTCTGGTCGGTACCTGCTGAAGGAACCAAGATTGAAGAGCATAAGTACATCCCTCGACTAAGATGGACTCTCCAAGTGTGAAGCGGGTCAATCCTCTGTATAGAAAAGCAAGCGCAGCCATGGCTATCGAGAGACGGCTGGTCTGTCGACTTCCTCATCTTCTCAAAAGCTGAACTATTCTGACATCCACTTAATTCTGTCCATCTGGAAAGAAAGCAAGTCCCACAGTACATAGAACCATCGCATGTTGAATTCTCTCTTGAGCTGTTCTGGACAGCGAGTTGACTTCTGCAAATTTTCCATGCTGTCGGTAGATCTCGATCAGGCTCACGTACTCATTCTCGTTTTCTTCAATCAGTGGCAAAGACTTGCCCCCTGTCATGCGAGCTACGACATCTTTGGGGTCCAGACCCTTGACATTGATCAGAAATTGCTGCTCTAATGGATCTCCAGGCTGATCGACTGGCTCGGGCAGTCCCATAATCTCTGAAAATTCATCCATCAGTATTGTCATCTCGCCCCACGGGAACCAGAACGTGCAAGTGCGCGGATTCCACCGCTCCGCCAGTGCATGAATCAGATTGCCGTTGACTGTCAACTTTCCCACTGCAGATGCCAATTCCAACCCACAATCGCTCAAGTGGTCCGGAAACATACGAGAGAAATTTTTGAACCAGACATAATACCACCGGGGGAAGAAGGGTCCGGTGCTAAGAGATCGATGCTCAGGAAGACTTTGTCGCACCTCATAGGAGATGTGACCCTCAGGAAAAACAGAATCGAGCTGACTGGATGCCATTGGACTGAAAGACAAGAAGACTGGAATTAGACTTTGGAAAAATATAAGAAATTTGAAAATTGCAGGCAGGATAAAATGAAAGCTGGAAATTCGAAGTCCAGAGGAACGAAAGAATGGAAAATTTCCTGGAGTTTTGAAGGAAAAGGTGGATAATTTAGAAAAATCGTCCAGGGTTTTTGAGAAAAAGGAGATATTTCATAAAAGATGAAAAATGAGGTATTTTGGAAAATTGTTTGGTATTTTGGAAAACTTGGGAAAAATATGAGAAAATAAGGCGAAAATGAATATCATATATTCAATTACAAACAATTATGCACATACAGCAATCCCTAGGCAGCCAACTCTAAATGCATTGATTTTGAAAGAGCTTTAGGACCCTAATCCTGACTCTAGGCTTAGATCAACTGTGTCCAATCATGCTATGCCGATATACTCGAGCCGAGGCTCGATGTACGTGGCATAAAACTCATCTCCGGGTCTAGGCTTGTGTTTTCCCAACATCCTTGAGCGCCTGCCGATATACGTTGGACTATGGCCCTTGGTACGTGGCAGGGGGGCGTTAGCCCAAATAAGTGGCCCAGTTGTGAGGCTCTGTCCCGAACTATGGTTCTGGAAGAGAGCCCAGCAACGTGAAGACCGGGTAGACATAGGTGGGGTGGTTTTTGAAATATGATCACATGCAGGCAAACAGAGGGCTCTAAGTCCTAAAGAGATAGAATTTTGAAAACTTTTGAAGAAGCAAACATTGTTTTCATACAAGTCCTAGATTGAGGAGTGTTGTATTTCAGACCTAAGTCTAAGTGAGCATGCATAATTCTCCTCAATATGGTCCTACCAAACCATGCCTAGTCTATATGCAATCCATGTCAGCTGGGTTCAAGTCTAGGCTCCTAGGTTCACATGATATCAGAAATTAAAGCTGACATTTCATAGAACATAATTTTGACAATTGGGCTAAGTTAAAGCACATAATTGATCAGGCGAGGACAGGTCCCATCACGGTCGCCAAACCTGTTATCATCGCAAAATTTTTCCCCTCCCTTGCGAGAGAGAAACGAATTTGCGAGTCAAACTCGACCAAAGTTTTGAAAATGATTTTGAAAATTTACTCGCCTCCGTTTTTAAAATTTGCGGGAAAATTCCGTGGAATGGGATCCGCCTGTCGGTACGAGGTTCAACCGTTCCTGGCGCCATTACCAGGGGTAATTGAACCAAGGATCAATTACGTGCTTTAATTTGACTCAAATAGCTAAATTATGCTCTATTTTCCTAGAATGCACAAAGAATCAGGCTTGTGCTATGAAATTTTTAAAAAATGCAAGTTTGAGAAACTATGATGTTTGCTTTGGAAAATTGAAATGCATTTGGAAAAATGATTGGAAAAGTGCTTGAAATTGGAGTTTTTGGGAAAATCATTGAATTTCATTGGAAATCAGAAATTTGCATTGAAAAGTAATTTCTCAGGAAAGCTTGAAAAACTGAGAAAATTGGTTTTGAGATTGGAAACTTGGAATTGCTTTTATGAGAAAATGGATTTGAGAATCTTGAGAAAATCTAAGAAATTTATTGGAAAATGACTTTTGAAATGGAAAATGAATTCTCAGGAAAACTGGAAAATATGAGAAAATCGATTTCTGAAAACTTGGGATTTTGAAATTTGAGAATTTGAAAACATAGGAAAATCTTGATTTGAACTTGGGAAATGCTTTGAAATGTCATTTGAAAACTTAGGATTTTGAGAAAATTAGATCCTGAGAAAGACTTGGAAATTCTTGAGAAAGCTGAATTTTCTGAAATTGAAATTGGAAAACGAATTTGAGAATAATGCAATTTGAATGATATGAATGAATGAATATGAATTTGAAAAGGGAATTTCAATTGAGAAATTGGGAAATCCTTTTAAAACTTTGAAAAATGCAGTACATTTTGAAGTTAGCCTAAGTGTGTAGGCTGAATGTGGCTAATACGAAGATCATAAATCTTGGTTTTCTTCGTATTCTGACTATGGCCATAAATACGAATCACACCGAGTTTATAAACTCCTTAAAAGCTTGTGCACGTGCCATTCGTGTAAACCATAGTGAATTTGAAATAAATATGCATGAATCATACATCACATATTAAAATTTGCATAAATTAAACTATATGCAATGCAGTCCTATTCTAAGCAGAAATGTAACTCTTATTCCAAATTATTATATTTGAGATTATATTGAATTGAAATAAAAAAAAAATAAAATCTAAGTCTTCTTCTTGAATGTTCCTGCAAAACTAGAAAACAAGGTTAGCACAAAAATGTAGGATTTTCTGAATTTATCCGAAAATATGGGAAATTGTCGGACATTATTCAGATATAAACCCAAAATCATACCCCCTTTGATATAAACATGAGAAATAATGAATAAATTTTGAAAATAAACTTGAAAATTCGAAATTCGGGTCAAAATGACCAAAATACCCCTGATGACCTTGAAATCAGGGTTTTCTGAAAGAATTTTTGTAAATTTTGGAAATTTGAAAATCAAATGAAATAAATCAAACATAATATGATGAAATATGATGATATGCATGAAATTTTGGGAGAATTAGAAATTGAAATTTCGAAATTTAGGTCAAAATGACCAAAATACCCCCAATAACAAGATTATGGCCTTGAAACCAGGGTTTTCTGAAATAAATTTTGCAAAATTGAAAAATATGAAATGCAAAGGAGATTAAAATTAACCCTAATATGATTCTACATGCTTTATGTACATGATAAAAACCCTAAAATGGCGAAAATATCATAAAATATCGAATTTAACCTGATTTTCGCTTCTTAATTTAAAGATAAACTAATACATAGAGCAAATGAACTTGGAATTAAACCAAATTTGGCATGGACACCTAAAATAACCCTAAAAACAGAATGAAGCTTGAAAATCTAATTTTTTTGTATTTTTAAATATGGAAATTCAAATAAAAACCCTAAATTTCATGATTTTTGCCTAAAATATTGATTCTAAAGGGGATTTAGGATATCAAACTTCCATAAAAATTTCCCAAATTTTATGGGATGACAGATGACAGTAAGGCAAGGATTTTTGCCTTTTACACTTTCTGTTTTTGACCTATGATCGGAGCTGTGTCACTCCGGCAAGTCGGATCGGAATCCGACGACTCTAGGAAATGAAGGAAACAGACAGGTTTCGGTAGAAAATGTGGTGAAAATGGCAGACAGATGGGAAAATGGCTGAAATTGTGGGAAAATGTCCCTGACAAACATAGGAAGATTTTATATTTTGACACTATTGAGATTCGAGTTACGGTTTGGAAAATACCACACTATTATCAGAGACCTAAATCTCTGGAATTTCTGGACATTGGAATCTGTTAGACAGAAAGAGAAAATCCGGGAAAAATAATAAAACAGATCAAAAAATTCCAAAATTTTGGGAAATGACAGGAAATCATGTTAGGAACAACTTTCATGTTGAAATTTTTTGCATACGAGCTACAGATTTGGCGGACTTGATGCATTAGGGTCTGTCTATACCCTGACGAAGGAAAATCGAGATTTTCCCAGGGAGCTGGGAAATCCGATTTTTGACAGAGGTCAAAATTACTTGGAAAAACTTCAAAATTTCCAGATCATTAGTAGATTCAATTATAAATCCGCTATAATTTTTTGAGGTCGATTTGGATTTCCCATGAGGGTGGTGCCGGAGGTTCTTTTCTGCTAAAGCGAAAATTGGAAATTCAAAAAGGCAGAAAACCCGATGTAGGGTTTGATCGGTTTAGGTGGGTTCCAAAACCAGAATGAAACTGGGTTTTTGAAATAATATCACTGACACATAACCTCAACTGACATAAATTTTTTTGGGATTTAACAATGAACAAATAAACATAAAAAAAAACAGTTGGACTTTGTCTAAAACTAAGATTCTGTAGATTTTAAACTATGTAACAATGAATCCTATATAAGATGAATGAAAATAAAAGAAAATGAATTAATCTACATGTATTTTTAAAATAAAATATCACGAAATATAAAATTAAAATGCACATCAATGGGGATACAATATATTCTTTGTTGTTGGCTTGCGAAATGGAAGATCAAATCCATTGAACGGATGGATCTTACCGTTTAGTTAGCCCACACATGTAGTATGTATACTTTTTCTTTTTTTTTCATCTTTTTGGAATAAAGAACACACAAAACAAAAGTAAATATTAACCTACTGAACTGAAAACATTCGAATTTTTAAACTCTTCATCTCATAGCATTGAATTCACATATGGTGGTTCATTCACAAAAAGAAAAAAAAAGGAAAAAAAAAAGGCCCTACCTTGGATCGTTTGGGAAGAGGCGGGGAAGATGGCTTGGGTGTTGTTGGAGGCTGCAGGTGACTGTACTGGTGGAAGGGGATGGCTGGGGATTAGTCAGCCACTTGGAAGAAGTTGGTTATGGCTGCAACCAAAGAGAGGGAAACTGGATGGGCTGGAGCAAAGGGTGGCCTTTGCTGTGATTGTTGGAGCTGTGTGAGGAAGAAGCAGCTGCCCCTTTGATGCGTTGAAGATGAAGCAAGGTGGGCTGTGGTGCAGCTGCTGGCTGAAGGTGCTGGTTGTTGTGGTGGAGCTTGCTGAAGCTTGAAGCTGGAGAAGGCTGCTGGTACTCCCCTTGTGGTGGCGGCAAGTTGGTGGGTGGCTGACGAAAAGCTACAGGTGGCTGGGCTCTTGCTGCCACCAAAGAAGGTTATGATGAAGGAGAGAGGGTGTTGTTTCAATGGCTGGAAGCTACAGCCAAGAGGTGAGAAAGAGAGAGTTCAAGGGAGAGAGAGAGAGAGATAGGAAGAGGTGAGTGAAGAGGTCACCGTAGCCTCTTTCTTGTTTTCTTTTTTTTTTGGTTTTTTTAACTTAGGGAAGATCCTATCTTTCCCTAAGTTTTAGTTTTAATTAGGGAAGGAAAGGGAAAGGGACTCCACGTGAATGGCTGGGCAAGAGGGAAAAGAAGGGAGGAAGGAAGGAAGAAAGAAGGAAAGAAGAGGAAAAAAGAAAGGAAAGAAAGAAAAGGAGGGAAAAAGGAAAAGGGAAAGAAAAAAATGAAAAAAAATGGAAAGTGGGGCTGGAGATTTGGGTGACCACCTTGTGGGTCCCACCTTAGGAAGAATAAAATAATTAAAAAAAAAAAAGTAAAATAAATAAAATAAAACAAACCAAAAAAATAAAGAAAAAGATAATTAATTTTTTTTCTTATAAATTAAAACAAGAAAATGCACATGGATGGGCCATCTCAGAGCGGGTCCAAATTTTGATTTTGAAATTCATTTTGACGATTAGAGGGGTAAAATAGTCTTTTCAGAAAGTTTCCAGACGAAACGAGCTATTTTTGGCAATTTTTTAAACGAGCTCGGATTTTGAAGTTTAATAGCTCGTTGCGAAGCAAATCCAGTATAGAATTTAAAATTTTGATTTTGGAAGAAATCCAGATTGTTTTTCTCGAGAAAATATTTCCAAACGAAACGAGCTATTTTTGGCAGTTTTTGAAACAAGCTCAGATTTTCAAGTTCAATAGCTCATTGCGAAGCAAATCCAATGTAGAATTTAAAAATTTGATTTTGAAAGAAATCCAGATTGTTTTTCTCGAGAAAATATTTCCAAACGAAACGAGCTATTTTTGGCAGTTTTTGAAACAAGCTCAGATTTTGAAGTTCAATAGCTCATTGCGAAGCAAATCCAATGTAGAATTTAAAAATTTGATTTTGAAAGAAATCCAGATTGTTTTTCTCGAGAAAATATTTCCAAACGAAACGAGCTATTTTTGGCAGTTTTTGAAACAAGCTCAGATTTTGAAGTTTAATAGCTCGTTGCGAAGCAAATCGGTGTAGAATTTGAAAATTTGATTTTGAAAGAAATCCAGATTGTCTTTCTCGAGAAAATATTTCCAAATGAAATGAGCTATTTTTGGCAATTTTTTAAACGAGCTCGGATTTTGAAGTTTAATAGCTCGTTGCGAAGCAAATCCAGTATAGAATTTAAAATTTTGATTTTGGAAGAAATCCAGATTGTTTTTCTCAAGAAAATATTTCCAAATTTAGAATCTTGGGGTGAAAAGGCCAATTTTGGAAACCCGAGGTTTGAAATTGATTTCTGAAAACTTTTAAAAACTCAATCTAGATTGAATTTTATAAAACTAGAGTTCTGGACTTCAAAAATTAAATGAAATGTGATGAAATGTTATGAAATGCTGAGAAATGATATGAAATGATGAGAAATGACATGAAATGCTATGCAAAATGCTAACCCTGAATGAAGAATTTTGGATGTCACACCCCGATTGACACTTGTACCAGTTTAAAAAGCATTAAAATTGATAAAATTTGCAAAATAGCTCAAGAAATGGTTTTCGGGACTCTACTGGGTCAGAGTGACACTAAAAATTGGGGTTCGAGCTGGATTGAACTGAGATGAGCTAGATTGAGCTGGGTTTTAGAGTTTCAGAACTCAAATGAACTGACCAGGCACTGACTCAACTGACCTTTCCGACTGAATTTTCAAGAAAAGTTGCCATTTTTAGAGAAATGGTACGGAATGATCACTAGAGTGAAGTGAATTACGAACCTGAACTGGGTTTGAGCTAGAACAAAGGTCAGTAATACTGATATGAACTAAAATTAAAGCTTGAACACTAGCTCAATTGACTGAACTCAGCTCAATTTCAGCTG
This sequence comes from Nuphar pumila, assembly GCF_984573655.1. Taxonomy (NCBI): domain Eukaryota; kingdom Viridiplantae; phylum Streptophyta; class Magnoliopsida; order Nymphaeales; family Nymphaeaceae; genus Nuphar; species Nuphar pumila. The sequence continues at coordinate 54,516,584 of NC_143250.1, read as the reverse complement.
AAAGAGCTAAAATGGACTAAAATGGGCTCCTAGACACTTGGAAATGGTTTTGAACTGAAACTGGAGCACTTGAACTCCTGGTGAGCTCAAGTTAGACTCTGGGGAACATGACTGACTGGGAATGACTGACTCAAAGACAATTTGTTTGGATTTGAGTGAGAAATGAGCTCATTTCTGAAGAAATGATCCCATTTTGGCAGGAATGGTCAGAAATGAAAATGGCTTTCTCACTATGATTTCAAATGAGCTTGAAATGACTGATATTCTAAATGTTTTGAACTCACCAATGAGATTGGTTGACTCCGACTGACTGGGGTCTGGGATGACCTAGGGGTAAAATGGTAATTTTCCTAGTGAAAATGGGTAAAATGGTGATTTTCTGAAACTGACTCAGGGTTTGACTCCTACACTGACCTAACAAGGTTGGCACTGCATGAGGAGGATTGTTTGAGAATGGATGTGGAAAATTTGGGGTGTTTACATCTACCTTGTTGCTCAACTCAAGGTTCATCCCTAACTCGAAAATACCTGCCTTCTTAATGTTATCTTGTGCAGGTGCAGCCCTATCGAACCGTGAGGCTGTCGCATGGTGCATCGAATTCTCACTCAATGTCTCAAAAAGCGACCATGCTTCATCCTCACTTTTGAGCATAAAAGTGCCCCCACATGATGAATCCACTATTTGCCTGTCCTTCTCGGTCAGGCCATCGTAAAAATACTGCACCAGTTGCCAACGAGGCACCTGGTGGTGGGGACACTTGCGGAGAAGATCTTTCATTCTCTCCCAAGTCTCGTAGAATTGTTCTCCCTCAATCTGCGAGAAACGGATTATGGCTTTACGAAACTGATTCGTCTTACCAATTGGGAAGTACTTTTTAAGAAATTCGCATTGCATTCCTTCCCAAGTGGTAATTTGAACCGTATCGAGAGCCTTTAGCCAATGTTTAGCTTTATTGTTGAGAGAGAATGGAAACAACGTCAACCTCAATGCGTCATCTCCAAAATTGTTGATCCGCACTGTCGAGCAGATCTTCAGAAAATCATCAATATGACTATATGGGTCTTCGTTGCTTAGGCCATGAAATGATGGTAACATTTGAATGATACTGGCCTTTATTTCAAATTGATTGGCTCCTACATCAGGTCTCATGATGCAGGAGGTGGGAGTGTATATGGTGGGCATGAAGTACTCCTTAAGGGTACGAAACAACGACCGAGTTTCGGCCATGGTGATAAGATGAGGAATTCTCCTAACAAGAAACTCAGAACTCAATTAGCTTGGGTCGAGTGATCGTTACCTATGCATACACCTTGAAGTAGACCGGTGTAGCACTCGTCCTAATTTTGGGTTTTCTACCTAACTAACGCGCTAGCGGCCAAACCACGCAAACCACAAAGCGAGTAATCTAAAAACAACAAAAACTAAACAAACACCACGCATTTACACATAGCAGAGATTATGCATAAGAAATATCAAATCTATATGTACGGTACCAATCGTACACAGTCACCTCTAAGGGGATCCTATTAGGTGGGCTGTGCAGAAAAGTAAGCTCGTCTCTAAGATATGCACATACGTGGTTCTAAACCTCAATGCACACAAACACTAGGCAATAAAGTGAATACTAATATTACGCCGTTCCCCGGCAACGGCGCCAAAAATTTGATGTCTTCTTTTAAATCGTTGTAATTTTGAAAAGATTTTTATATGAAAACATGTGAAAACCAGACATCAAATAATAAAAACCGGTTCTCACTAGTGGATGAGACCGGGTCGAACTCAGGGAACGAGAATATATCGTATTCAAGTACACAAATCTAAACTATTCTTTATTGCCAAATTATTGAAATGTAAAAATGTTCAAGAAATGTAAAATCAACTAGCTATTACAACAAATGAATACCCTTCGCAGAGGGCGTAAAGTGCAATATTTACAACCCAATTAAATTCCTAATTCTAAATTGAAAAGTAAAAAGAAACTTTATTCTTCGTACTTCGTGTCACGCAATCACTTCCGCTCCACTCCTATGCAATCCTGCACAAGTCAAACAAAACACGAGCAGTACCAGAGAAAGAAGAAATAGAATGTACTAAAATATACTACTAATTGCTAAGAATACGAAAGAAATCATTAAAGAAATCTAAATGACAATTTTAAATGCAAATGATATATTTTTTTTTCTTTTTTTTCTTTTTATTTTATTTTTATTAAGTCTAGCTAACTACTTGCAACTATTTTTAATATCACAGAATCAATCAATCAACTAAGTAGCCTAATATCAAAATACTAAGTAAGCTAAGTACTAATTAATATCTAAAAAAAATCAGCTTAATCCTTATCATCAGATAATTCGATATCTCAAACTGAATCTAGATATCCAATTAAATCGGTCCAGCATCATATCATTCTTACCGGAAAAACAAATAGCAAAGTGATAATTCTGATAGACTGAAATTTTTTAAAATATTTAATCAATTAAAAAGTTCATTTGTCAATCTAGAAATCATATTGTCAATTACAGGAAATCAAAAATGTTGCTTCCAGTTATCAGGCAATTAATCAAATACAATGATACTTCAATCAAACTAAATCCAATCAATTAAGCAATACTCAATCAGTTTATGGATTCAGAGATAGTTCCGGCAATTCAAGAAGGCTTAGGTTTTCATTGCAAATGTGAAGAGAATTCGGCTGAAAGCAGATCAGATGTATTAAAAACTAGAAATCAGATATTAATCTGAACTTCTAGCTGATTGAAATCAGGTAACCGAACAAAAATTGGATTCAATCTGGATCGCCGAAAAAATTATCGCCGGAAAAAAAACACAGACATCAATCTAGGTGATCGATCAAAAATTTTAGAGCACAGTATTGTAATCCGGTGACATGTTTTTTTTTCTTTAATCGATGACACTATGGATTTCAGACTATCAATTTCGAATCAAAGTTCATTTAACTACAACATCAATTACAAAAATCAAAATCAGAACAAAACAATTTGGAAACATAAATTCTTTCTGTTTTGATTTCAACTCCTTTTTTTTTTTTAGTTTTTAATACACAGCATTACAAACGGAATTCATTAAGGAACCTGCAGAAGAAGAAGAAGAAGAAGAAGAAGAAGAAGAAGAAGAAGAAGAAACGAAACTTACCAGAGGGGTTAGGATAGAAGCTGGCCTCCACCGTCAACGCCGTCGCCGTTGAAGAAGCACCTCCACCGGAAACAGGGAAGAAGAGAGATCAAGGGAGAAGGGGAAGAAGGAGGTAAGAAAACAAGGTGGAGGGAAAAGAGGGGTTAGAGGAGAGGGCTCTGGCGCAAAAGATGAAGACAGTGGAAAATTTCCCCTCCGTTGGGTTTTTAACAGCAAGCAAACCGGTTTGAACCAGTTTGTTGCTGTTTGTTTTTCAATTTAAAAAAACTCCAAACCGGTTCAACCGGTTTGCAACAGATTTTTTTTTTAGTTTTCAAAATCACAAACCGGTTTGTAACAATTTCTTCAAAACACTCAAACCGTGTAAACCAGTTTGTTTTATTATTCTCAAAAAATCTAAAAACTGTTTTAAAGAATTTTATTTGCTAAAAACCTCAAAACTCAACTAAACTAAAGACCACTTCTTAAAAATATTTACACTAAACCTCATTTCAACTTATTTTATAATTTTTTTTTTTTTTTAAAACTAACTAACTATATTCTCAACTGTAATTTTTATTTTATTTTTTAGGAACTCACAATGACAAACATTAAAATATTCATTAAATTGCAAAATAACACTAATTTTCAAGCATTTTCTCTTTTTAATTCATTTTAGCTCATTCACTCAAAACCAGCATAAAATTGGGTTTTAAATCAATTTTTTATGAAATCATGCATATTTTTATATGAAATATCCCTAAAATATATGCATGATCAAATACCCCCATGCTTATGTTTTGCTAGTCCTCGAGCAAACTAGAAAAATGCAAGAAATCAAACTATCACCTAACTCACTTTCGTAGGAATCACGGTTGCATTTCGCTCATGCAACAAGCCCTTTCAACCCCTAGGTTACCCCAGTGGACGAGTAAGGTCTCGTGAGGGTTTGCAGTGATGCTACCTACAAACATCTCTGTCTTGTATGCAAAATATTACACATCCTCATAAGTAGTAGGTAATTAAAGACTTTGTTTTCACAATTATTTCATGTTACAAAAAAAATCAAGACATAATTAGAGTCTTTTATATACCACCACAAAAAAAAGAATTTCTTTCACTTTTCTAAATATCACAATTATTTATGTTTTATTCTTAGAAAATCCAATAAAAACAAGTTATCATTTACTTATCCTCACTCATATGTTTTCTGCACAGGTTTTCTTAATCACTTCTAAGCACTGAACTTTTCTTTCTTTTTAAGCTCTTTTCTCTCTTTTTTCATTTTTCACGCTTTTTCTTTTTGCGCACTTATTCTTCTCTTATAGCTTGCGTGTGGTCTGCTTTTATGCCTTGTGCAATGTCAATATCTTCTATACTTTTCCAATACATACCAAAAGATATCAACTAAGACATAAAAGTGACTTCCTTCATTCACCTTTATAATATGAGAGTCAAATATTTCAACTTGTATCTGTTCTCAGTTACTTAGGATCATGAAGTTTTCCACTCTCCTTTTCGAAAATGGAATTAAAAGTTTCAACTTACATCTAAGTTCCATCTACTAAGGATTGTGAAATTATCCAAACAACCTAACGCATGCTATTTCTCACTTTTTGAGCTCATTTTTTACGCTTTTGTTCATTTGCTTAGTTTTTCAAAAATAAAACTGTGCATATTCATATTTATGATTCAAAATAAATTCTAACATGTATCTATCATCATTTCCTCGAAATCCGCATAAACAACCATAATTTTTAGATCTATGTTAGAGAAAAAAAAAATTCATGGGGCTTAAAAAATCCTCTAAAAACATCAGATTTGAAATAACATTCATATAAGTTCAAACTATTTCTTTAAAAATCTACTTTTCATGAGAGATGTGTAAACATGTGCAAGAACGTAAACAAAAATATCAAGGTGTGCATTCTACACCCTCCCCCATGCTTGAATGACACTGTCCTAGTGGCACTCCCCCATGCTTATATGAAACTACGTGAATGCACATGAGAGAAATAAATGAGGGAAAAGAGTAGAATAACCTGACATGAATTAAAAATGCACATTCTATGAATGTAATGAATGCAATGTATACATGACAAAACCTGAAACTCATGAAAAAAAACGGAAAATAAAACCAAATAAAATCTACAAATCCTAACAACAAATGTAAAACTGTACAGAATATGAGTTGCCTCCCATCAAGCGCTAAGTTTCACGTCCCCAGCCAGACGGATCCCTGAAAAAATCCTTCATCGTCCATGAGATCAATGGACATGAAGTCAGACTCAATCGAGCTCTCTATGAAAAATAATGTCATCAGTGACATTGCGCAGTGTGTTCCCATCCTGTCTACCTCTGAAAGGCTCGAAGTGCCCGATCCAACTCAACTCACCTATCTGATTTTCACGTAATTCTAGGTGATCCTCTTCTAGTGATTCCTTATCCTCCTCATGAGGTGGATCACTCAATAACCAAGCATATTCTGCTTCTACGAGGTCTTGAATGACATCAACCTCGAAAGAAGCCTCCTCAACAGCAGGCCCCATAGCAGCACGAAAAATGTTTAGCCGCATCTTCCTATTTCCGAATGACACATCCATCGCACCAGTGCGGCAATTGATGCACGCGTTGGCGGTAACTAGGAAGGGGTGACCGAGAATAATAGGAGTCTGCTGCGGGCTATCAACTCCCTCCATATCTAATATCACGAAGTCGACAGGGAAATAACAATCCTCCACCTTGACTAAAACATCTTCAAGTATCCCTCTTGGGATCTTGATATATCTATCTGCGAGCTGAAGAGTCATAGGTGTAGGTTTCATCTCTTTCAATCCAAATTGGTCATAAAAGAAACCCGGCAAGATGTTAACACTTGCCCCAAGGTCGAGCAACGCACGCCCAACAATGATGTTTCCTATGACGCAAGAGATGATAGGAGTCCCTAGGTCCTTGAGCTTAGGTGGTGTTTGACGTTGCAATACTGCCCTCACCTGCCCGGTTAAATAAATCTTTTTCTGCACATGGGACATCGACTTCCTTTTCTGCGTACAAAGTTCTTTGAGGAACTTTGCATATGCAGGGACTTGTTGGATGGCATCTAGTAAAGGGAGGTTTATCTGAACGTGCTTGAATATCTTAAGCATCTCTTGCATGTTCACTCCAGCCTTACCTAATGCTCTCGGCCTTTCTAACGCCTCAGGAAAGGGGGCTTTGGGAATGTAGGATGGTGAAGGCTCAGATGGAAGACCCTTCTCGCTTTCCTAAGGTAAAATATTAGGGACAGACTGCTTCTCGCTTATTTTCTCTCTTTCTTCTGCAGCCTCCCTCGCTTGGTACTGCTTCCCACTCCTAAGGGTTACTACTTGAGCTTGCTCTTTATGTGCATCAGTCATATGCAAGCTACGCATGGGTTCCTTTCCCTTAGGGTTGACAATACGCTGGCCAGGTAATGTCCCCTCACTTCGCCTGCTAAGTGCTTCGGCAAGCTGTCCCATTTGAATCTCTAATTTTGCAATAGACTGATTATGAGAGCTCAAATTCGCTTTAATATCAGAAAATGCTTGTAGCATCTTGTCCTCGAAGGACTGACTATGCGAAGGCTCATGAGACTGGTTGGTATGAGTATAAACAGGTTGGGCTGGGGGATAACTGGATCTCTGAAATCCAGGTGCATAACCGCCTTGACTTGGTTGACTCAGGGAAGGGTTGGGTGGGTGGATCTGTGAGTTGCGCCATGAGAAATTGGGATGATTTCGCCAGCCCGGGTTGTAAGTGTTGGAAAATAGATTAGGTACGGGCCTAGCGAAGTTTTGAGCCATCTGAGCTTGCTCTTGGACAAACTCAGGATATTGTGGCGCAACTGGGCACTCGAAGACATGGTGTGCAGGACTCGCACACAACTGCATGGCAGGGGAGGGACCCAACAAAAACTGATCTAATTTCTGGGACAGTTGGTCTACCTTGTTGCTCAACTCAAGGTTCATCCCTAACTCGAAAATACCTGCCTTCTTAATGTTATCTTGTGCAGGTGCAGCCCTATCGAACCGTGAGGCTGTCGCATGGTGCATCGAATTCTCACTCAATGTCTCAAAAAGCGACCATGCTTCATCCTCACTTTTGAGCATAAAAGTGCCCCCACATGATGAATCCACTATTTGCCTGTCCTTCTCGGTCAGGCCATCGTAAAAATACTGCACCAGTTGCCAACGAGGCACCTGGTGGTGGGGACACTTGCGGAGAAGATCTTTCATTCTCTCCCAAGTCTCGTAGAATTGTTCTCCCTCAATCTGCGAGAAACGGATTATGGCTTTACGAAACTGATTCGTCTTACCAATTGGGAAGTACTTTTTAAGAAATTCGCATTACATTCCTTCCCAAGTGGTAATTTGAACCGTATCGAGAGCCTTTAGCCAATGTTTAGCTTTATTGTTGAGAGAGAATGGAAACAACGTCAACCTCAATGCGTCATCTCCAAAATTGTTGATCCGCACTGTCGAGCAGATCTCCAGAAAATCATCAATATGACTATATGGGTCTTCGTTGCTTAGGCCATGAAATGATGGTAACATTTGAATGATACTGGCCTTTATTTCAAATTGATTGGCTCCTACATCAGGTCTCATGATGCAGGAGGTGGGAGTGTATATGGTGGGCATGAAGTACTCCTTAAGGGTACGAAACAACGACCGAGTTTCGGCCATGGTGATAAGATGAGGAATTCTCCTAACAAGAAACTCAGAACTCAATTAGCTTGGGTCGAGTGATCGTTACCTGTGCATACACCTTGAAGTAGACCGGTGTAGCACTCGTCCTAATTTTGGGTTTTCTACCTAACTAACGCGCTAGCGGCCAAACCACGCAAACCACAAAGCGAGTAATCTAAAAACAACAAAAACTAAACAAACACCACGCATTTACACATAGCAGAGATTATGCATAAGAAATATCAAATCTATATGTACGGTACCAATCGTACACAGTCACCTCTAAGGGGATCCTATTAGGTGGGCTGTGCAGAAAAGTAAGCTCGTCTCTAAGATATGCACATACGTGGTTCTAAACCTCAATGCACACAAACACTAGGCAATAAAGTGAATACTAATATTACGCCGTTCCCCGGCAACGGCGCCAAAAATTTGATGTCTTCTTTTAAATCGTTGTAATTTTGAAAAGATTTTTATATGAAAACATGTGAAAACCAGACATCAAATAATAAAAACCGGTTCTCACTAGTGGATGAGACCGGGTCGAACTCAGGGAACGAGAATATATCGTATTCAAGTACACAAATCTAAACTATTCTTTATTGCCAAATTATTGAAATGTAAAAATGTTCAAGAAATGTAAAATCAACTAGCTATTACAACAAATGAATACCCTTCGCAGAGGGCGTAAAGTGCAATATTTACAACCCAATTAAATTCCTAATTCTAAATTGAAAAGTAAAAAGAAACTTTATTCTTCGTACTTCGTGTCACGCAATCACTTCCGCTCCACTCCTGTGCAATCCTGCACAAGTCAAACAAAACACGAGCAGTACCAGAGAAAGAAGAAATAGAATGTACTAAAATATACTACTAATTGCTAAGAATACGAAAGAAATCATTAAAGAAATCTAAATGACAAATTTAAATGCAAATGATATATTTTTTTTTCTTTTTTTTCTTTTTATTTTATTTTTATTCAGTCTAGCTAACTACTTGCAACTATTTTTAATATCACAGAATCAATCAATCAACTAAGTAGCCTAATATCAAAATACTAAGTAAGCTAAGTACTAATTAATATCTAAAAAAAATCAGCTTAATCCTTATCATCAGATAATTCGATATCTCAAACTGAATCTAGATATCCAATTAAATCGGTCCAGCATCATATCATTCTTACCGGAAAAACAAATAGCAAAGTGATAATTCTGATAGACTGAAATTTTTTAAAATATTTAATCAATTAAAAAGTTCATTTGTCAATCTAGAAATCATATTGTCAATTACAGGAAATCAAAAATGTTGATTCCAGTTATCAGGCAATTAATCAAATACAATGATACTTCAATCAAACTAAATCCAATCAATTAAGCAATACTCAATCAGTTTATGGATTCAGAGATAGTTCCGGCAATTCAAGAAGGCTTAGGTTTTCATTGCAAATGTGAAGAGAATTCGGCTGAAAGCAGATCAGATGTATTAAAAACTAGAAATCAGATATTAATCTGAACTTCTAGCTGATTGAAATCAGGTAACCGAACAAAAATTGGATTCAATCTGGATCGCCGAAAAAATTATCGCCGGAAAAAAAACACAGACATCAATCTAGGTGATCGATCAAAAATTTTAGAGCACAGTATTGTAATCCGGTGACATGTTTTTTTTTCTTTAATCGATGACACTATGGATTTCAGACTATCAATTTCGAATCAAAGTTCATTTAACTACAACATCAATTACAAAAATCAAAATCAGAACAAAACAATTTGGAAACATAAATTCTTTCTGTTTTGATTTCAACTCCTTTTTTTTTTCTTTTTTTTAATACACAGCATTACAAACGGAATTCATTAAGGAACCTGCAGAAGAAGAAGAAGAAGAAGAAGAAGAAGAAGAAGAAGAATCGAAACTTACCAGAGGGGTTAGGAAAGAAGCTAGCCTCCACCGTCAACGCCGTCGCCGTTGAACAAGCACCTCCACCGGAAACAGGGAAGAAGAGAGATCAAGGGAGAAGGGGAAGAAGGAGGTAAGAAAACAAGGTGGAGGGAAAAGAGGGGTTAGAGGAGAGGGCTCTGGCGCAAAAGATGAAGACGGTGGAAAATTTCCCCTCCGTTGGATTTTTAACAGCAAGCAAACCGGTTTGAACCGGTTTGTTGCTGTTTGTTTTTCAATTTAAAAAAACTCCAAACCGGTTCAACCGGTTTGCAACAGATTTTTTTTTTAGTTTTCAAAATCACAAACCGGTTTGTAACAATTTCTTCAAAACACTCAAACCGTGTAAACCAGTTTGTTTTATTATTCTCAAAAAATCTAAAAACTGTTTTAAAGAATTTTATTTGCTAAAAACCTCAAAACTCAACTAAACTAAAGACTACTTCTTAAAAATATTTACACTAAACCTCATTTCAACTTATTTTATAAATTTTTTTTTTTAAAACTAACTAACTATATTCTCAACTCTAATTTTTATTTTATTTTTTAGGAACTCACAATGACAAACATTAAAATATTCATTAAATTGCAAAATAACACTAATTTTCAAGCATTTTCTCTTTTTAATTCATTTTAGCTCATTCACTCAAAACCAGCATAAAATTGGGTTTTAAATCAATTTTTTTATGAAATCATGCATATTTTTATATGAAATATCCCTAAAATATATGCATGATCAATAGATAGATAGAGAGATCAGGTTACCTGAGAGGGATGGCACGGTCGCCGACAATGGCTTGTCGGAGGGGATCTCACAAGGAGAGGAGCGAGGTGGCACGGGGGAAGCCACCGACATCGGGCTTCAGCAGATTGACGGGAGAAGAGGGAGCGAGGGGAGGTGTCGGTCGGAGTTGCCGGCGAAACTGTCGCCCGTGGGGAACGAGAAGGGGGGGAGGGGGTGCATCGATCCTCCCCTCCCGCAACACTCTTAAAGAGCTCGGGGAGGAGCGATGTGATCAATCACAAAATTTTTCCTCTCGTAATATTCTCTCTCTTCTTTCTCTTTTCCTTTCTAACCTCTTATTTTCCTCCTTTTTGAAGGGAGAAAGATAAAAGACAGAAAGAAAGAGAGAAGAGAAAAAGAAGAGAAAAGAAGAGAAAAGAAGAGAAAAGAAGAGAAAAGAAGAAGATAAATTCTTTTGCGGGTCTCACTTGACCTTAATTTGAAAATATTTGAAATAACTCGACTCCGTTTTGAAATATTTGCGGGAAAACTGAGAGACGGGATCCGCTCGTCGGTACGAGGTTCGACCGTTCCTGGCGCCTTTACCAGGGGTAATCGAACCAAGGGTCGATTTTATGCCTTTTGTTTTGCCTAAATATCATTTAAGAATTTATCCTAAAGATCTGAATGCACAAAGAATCATGCTTGTGCAATGCAAAGATGTATGCTCTTTTGAAAGATGTTTTGAAGAATTCCCAAGTGAATCTGATAAGGAGAAGAAATGATTTCTAACTTAGAACTTAAGATTAAAGTTCTAAGTTTTTAGAGTAATCAAGAGCTTGGAAAATAAATCTGGATTTTGGAAAATGATTTGGGAAGTTTTGAGATAGAAGGAATTTTCAAAGCCATAAATGGACTTTGAATCAGAATAGAAATGGAAATTGAATTAAATTCTAAATTTGAAGTTTTGAGATCAGAAATGAAATGTGGGAAATCTAAAGGGAATTTTGAGAAATGGGATTGATTTGGGATTCAAAATGGAATTTTGAACCCAAAGTTTGAATCCTAAATAAAGTTCAAAATCGAATTCTGGATTTAGAACCTAAAAATAGAAATTGGATTTGAAATCTGAAATGAAAATGGAATTGGATTTTAAGATTTGGAATCAAGATGAAATTTGGATCTGAAATTTTGAATGGAATTGGATTCAAGTTTTGAAATCCAAGATGAAATTTGGATCTGAAGTCTAAGATCCAAAAGTAGAATTGGATTCTGGATCCTAGAATTGGAATTTGGATCTGTAATTGGAGATCCAAAGTGGAATGAGGATCTGGATCCTAATTGGAATTTGGATCTGTAATCTGAGATCCAAAAGGGGAATTTGAGTTTATACTTGGAAATCTGGATCCAAGTTGAGATTAGGATTTAACTTTGGATTTGGATTATGAAAAGTCCAAATAGGACCTTTAAAGATGGATCTGGGTTTTAGAAACCCAGATTTAAATTTAAGTTTTGAGATTCAAATCCAAACCTTGTTTGAAAATAAGAGAATGAACTTGATTTTGAAATCAGAAGATAACTTCAAAGTTAAATTGAACTTTGAAATTGAATTTTTGAATCGAATTCGGAATTTTGGAGTTTGAATATGAAATTCCAAAGTCAAATTGGACTTCGAAATTGAGATAGATTTGGAATTTGAAATAGAAATTTGAAGAAGAGATATTCATAATCACTTGGGGTTTTGAAAGAGAATTTTGAAAATATGATGCAATTCTACCCTAAATGATGAAATGAATTTAAAGATTTTGAATTTGGAATTTTGAAAAGCTATCCCATTCTTTAAATGAATTAAAAACGAGGTTGAAGACATAATACATCCTTGACTATGGTCATTGAATGTATTATGTAATAACTACATTTAAATTCAAGTGAAGAATAAAATGCATTTTTGGTGCTTTTATAGAATTTAAAATGAAATTAACACTCAATATACCCTGACTATGGCCATTGGTATATATTTTGAGTTAATTTTAAGTTAAATTCTGATAAAAGAAGAAAATATTTTGGGAAAATATGATGAATTTTGAAAATGGATCCAGTGTGGATCCGATGTTATTTTGTAAAAGATAAAAATGCTAAGTTTTGTCCACACCCTGACTATGGCCATTGATGTGGATCATCAACTTAGTATCAATTACCTCTTACAAAATGGTGCACGTGCCATTCGTGTTTCACCATTGTGAGAATTTGGGAAATAAAGGCAAAACAAAAAATGTATGAAAACAAGTAATTCATGATATTTACAATGCTCATTCATTATACCTAAAGCAGGAAATGTAAATTTTTATTCCAATCTAACTATTACAATGGATAAAATCAAATGCACAACCCCAAGTAATGATATCTTTTCCATATCTCCTGCAAAACAAAGTTAACATAAAAGTATGGAAGATATCATATTAAAATCAAGTGTACCTATGATCTTGCTTATGAAGAGATACCCGTGAGCTTGCCTAAGGATGATGCCTATATTTGATAAAGAGATGTATATAGGAAAACATGTATTCATGGAGAAAACATCCTAAGCTAAAGATGGGTATCAAAGCATATGAATGATGTTCTAGATTGATGAGTAAGTGAATGTTGAGTCGTGCATACATTCAAGAATGCTTACAGACATGCATATGCAGAGCTAAGTATTAATGAGAAATATTCTATGAGAATACTTCAATGAATAACATGCTCACAGTAGGAATGGGCTGGGCGGATGTGTCTAAAGTGCCTATGAGAGCATAGATATCACAATATGCAAATACTGCGAAATTGTGATAGTGAAGATGAAGGGAAAGTTTTAAGGTGTAGAAGATGGTAATGTTGTTGCTGTGTAACAAAAAATAGAGTGAGTGTAGATGTTAAGGTGGATATTGGGGTGATGACAAAGTGATGCACATTGTATATAACAGGTAAGTACAACTGAATGGTTAATGCCATGCTGTGTTTGCAACAGGAATATGGATGCTGGACAAAATATGCTTTGAAGAATGTATTCACAAAGTAGTTTTACCTAACAAAATTCATTTTGCAGGAAAATTACAGCAGAGGTTGTGCTATAGCAGTGAGAATGGTGAGAGTGTGAGAGTGAAGGTGGACATTGGATGTGAAGTGCTAAAAAAAAAAGATTGGTGTTACTATAGTGAGGTTGTGGCATTGGTGACATCGCCCATGTTCATAGCTGCACTGAAGTAATTTACAGAGGAGTCATCTGACATATCTACAATGACTGAGGCAGATGATGACAGTGGCTCTCGTGAGCCTCCAATGGCTACTGAAGTTGGAACTGGAGAGGTGTGTGATGTGATGAAAGGCAATGGGATATAGGTGACAAATGAAATGAATGGTGATGGGAAGGTTGTATGTGACAGCAGATAGGGTGGAACTGGTGTTATGCATCTACTGTGCATAATGGATGTTGTGAAGAGTGAGTGAAGAGCATAAAGGTGCGGCTGTGCATATGGGTATTGATGTATAGGTAGCTTATGGAGAAAGTGCAAAGTATGCTGCAGAAAATATACATCAACTGTGTACAGGGTGTGAGTTAGTGAAGGCTGGGGAAGTAAGGTGCCTGATAACAGGTTTTGGGTGCTGCTACAATGCTGTTTGCAGCAGGACTACCTAATTTGGGCAATGGTGTGGTGGATGGACATAGCCACAGGGTGGCTGTAGAGGTGGTGGTGACAGCTGATGTTGTATAATAGGTTGCAAAAGTAAAACAGCAGCTCGGTGGATGATTTGTTAGTGAAACCACATTGATATATTGAAATGTTAGATGATGACATAAATATAAGTAAGGAGATCAAATTCTGAAATCAGGGAAATCATATACTTCAATAGATGATAGAGGAGCTTTCCCCATCTGTTACAGGAATCAGTGAAAACTAACACTCAGTAATTGCTGAATTAAACCCTCTTTTCTACAGGAACCTGGTTTAGGTGAGATCGAGATTTCTATATGAGTTTGCTGGATGATAAATATGAAATGATCTCACCTTGTGCTTGAAATGTGTCTCTCCGAGAGATATAATCAATCGCCTTTCAAAGACAGTCATTGGTCAAGAGTAAGGCCAATAGAAGCTCTATGTCATCCTTTGGGATTCTGAGAGTCATGACATACTAGTTTGTTTTGAGACTCTTGTTCTATGAGCTGGCGTTGACAATTCCCTTAAAAACATATATCTTGCCCAAGATGGGCCTTGGCGTATCCTGAAGTTAAGATTTAAGGGACATGAATCTAAGACCTGCAAGGTATCCTACTGGGTACTGCAACCATTTATAATACACCCAATCTTGTCTTAAATGATTTGGGAAACACAAAGAACGTCAATCTTGCAAAAACCATAAGGCAAGGAACCCAACAAAGATAGTAATGCATGGGATTAGGTACAACATCCCAAAAAAAAAAAATTACTAACGATCTAAATGTACAGGAAGATATAATTGGAAGCCACCAAATAATGGAAAATAAGGAAGCCATACCTGTCTCGGATTAGTAGAATTCCAACTCCTTCTCTTCTCTCTTTTTTTTATTACACTGATACAGATCATCACTCATTTCTAATGTGATAAAAACTGATCATCCCCAGCACTTAATGACACACGGTCATGGAATCCTGTATTGTCAATGGGGTCGAGTGACATGCTGCTAGCATATCAATCAACCGGTTATGGACATATCACAAGAGGCCCATCATTGTATTAGACATTGGTGCTTGCAAGTTTCTCAGACTTCTGACAGCGTTCGAAAGTATGAGAAATAACAGGGGCCATGTTTTATGAGGACCAAACCAACAAACATCGAAATGCAATCATACTTAAACAAATTATGAATGCTTTTGTAACCAACAATCGATATGAATGAGGAAATAGACAGAGGTATGATAAGGAAAGAAATTCCAGGAATTTAAGAATCCAATTTCTACAATACCAAAAAAAAAAATGATACAGGAGGCACAAGCTAATGTACATGTAAATGAAATGATGCTCAGTAACACAGTGATCTATTAATCCGGTAACAACACCACAACAAAAATTCCTATCCGTGACACAAGGAGAATAAAGTTAACCCAGGTGCAGTGAAGTCTATTCAATCAACCAACTCGAGATTAATCTTTGTTAGGGCTCCCCTGACTACTTGGAAAATTAGACATCGGTAACCTTGACAGGTAAATGGTGGCCTATCAATTAAGTAAAGGCCTTGCTGGAAGCTTTGTGCCATTCAGAGTCATACAAGTTGGATTTCCCCTTTCTGTCTTCTTTTTTTTTTGGTTGGGCTCCAATGTTACTTTCATCAGCCATTTCCCGGTGCATGCACGGGCTTACCACAAAGATATCTTGCCCATTGAATCAAATGCTCAACGACCCAATTTCATATCCACCACTTACCTTCTGCGCCATCCTCCTTAGCTACTTCTTTTAGCAGACGATTTCCATCTCTGCTCTATATTATATTTTTTTTGACACCGTGAGCATATCACGATAGATATCTAGAATCCTTGTAAGATGTTGATGATAATGTTATGTGCAAAATGCAGACAGGGGATTAAACATAAAATGAGAAGTAAAATTCAAAAAAGAAATGTCAAGGTCAGAAGAAAATCGAAACAAACAGAAAAATAAAAATTGGAAAGGAAATCCCAATACAAATTATGATCGAGATGGACAGAGAAATATGGATCAGAATTAGCAAGATTGTGAGCAATAATGGAAAATAAAAATATTGGAACATGATTCGTTCCCTTTGATATCGCACGTACGTGGATTGGTTTTGCATATTAGCAAAGCATTTGCCACAAGGAGTGCTTTAATGGTATGCAGAATGATCAAAACTAAGGAAATCAGAAGAAAAGAAAACAGAAAAGAGAAGAGTAACTCTTACCGAATTACTGGAGGGTTAACTGATCGTGTCTCTTGCGGATATTCTGAAGCTGGGAAATAATCCGGATGAGGCTTTAGCTACCAGTCTTCTTCAGAATCTGAGTGAAGAGGAGGGGGCGTGAAATAGGAAAAGGGGATGGGTAGAGAGATGGATCTGAAGGCTAAGGAAAATCGATCTCAAGGAAGACAATGGATGAAATTGATGTATATCCCCTTCAGAAGAAAATGTCGATTAGCGGAAGTTCAGGGATGGTGAGGGATGAGTTTGATGGATTGCAAAATGGATGTCCAGGAAAATCATCCATCGCCAGAAGAGGCTTGGAGGCCTCTTCTTAAAGGTGAAATGGAATGCTCGAGAAGGGAGATTTGTTAAGGATTGATGGTGGAGATGAAGGTATGCGGTTGTAGATCGAACGATGGAGAGAGGAGGAAAGAGGCGCGGGAAGGGGTCGTTGGAATTTTTGTGATATTTCCTAAAAGAGGCTCCCCTTAAAAAGATTTTTTTTGTAAAATAGTTCAAAATTGAGGTTTTCAGCAAGAAGCTTCTTAAAACCTTGAGAATCATTTGCTTTTCTTGTAAGATTTTTTTTGGTTTTTTTTTAATGTTATTCTTCATTTTTTTTGTATTTTTAGAATAATCCTAAAGCTTTACGAGAAATTAAAGATTTAAAACTATTTTTTTGTGTTTTTGTAAAATATTTATAAAAGAGAATTTTTCTGAGAATTTTAAAGCCATTTTGAGAAAATTTCTTCAGAAATGGGTTTTGATCTGGATTTTGAGGAAATACGGATTTAAAACACTGGATTCAAATCCAGAATTGAATTTGAATACATCAATATGGAATTTAATTCAGAAAATCTGAAGAAATGACTGAGATTTAGTTTTGAAATCGCTTTGATTTTCTCAGAAGATGTAATTAGGTGCAAAAAGGCATTTTACAAATTTTTGAAAAATTTGGGGTGTTCACAGATGCCCCTCTTTGCTACTAAGCCGGTTGAAAGCCGAGCTTAGTGGCAAAGATAACACTCCAAATTTTGAAAAATACCCCAGTCTGCAGATCTGAACTGGGTGTGGAAGAATTTACTTGGGAAACATGGTTTCTCAGGCTTTGAAACCTTATCCTGAATGGTTTTGGGGAGACGAAATCATCGAAGATGGTGTGATCAAATGATAGAAATGAGGAAATCGTGATGGGACTTTGGGTGAAAATCCCGAAATGGTGGGAAATGAGAATTTTGATCAGGTCTCATGGATGAGACAAGATACTCTTTTTGGAATGATTCAGGTTTAGCCCTTAACCTGGATGGGACGAAAATATATCAAAAAGGTGTTTTGAATGAGGAAAGGAGTACATGAGAACCTTGATGGGACATTTTAAAAAAAATGCCTTGTGAAATGGAGCTCAAGTAGGAATCCTATCCTGGATGGATATACAAAGCATGGATTTCTTGACGGGAAGAGCCATGATGGGACTGAAAGAAATCATCTCGTCCAAACGAGGAATTTCGTTGGAACGAGACTCAGGTTTAACCCAAACCTGCAAGGAAGATACCTCGCGAAGCGAGGTTTCGGGTTAATTCTTAACCTGGATAGGAAATCTACCATACGGATTTCTCAAATGGAGAAACCATAATGGGACCTTTGGAGCTTGGACGAACAAATCCGAAAGGGGTTTTTGCGAAAGGAGGCAATATAGGGTCCCTAAAGCTTTTGAAAAGGGAGAAGAAATTTGGCGTCTCATTGCTGAGACTGAAATAGCTTTTGAAATCAATGACCTTTCGCAGAAAATTCAGGTTTTGACCCTTGACCTGAGTGGGAACACCATACGGAATCTTTGACTGAAGAAACCGCGATGGGACAGGAAAATATACTTCAACTGAATGAGGCAACTCTTCTGGAAGATATAAACAACGCTAGGTTGCATCGAAATGAATATTGAATGTTTATTTTATTCTTGAAATAGCTAGAAAATTTTGCCAATAAGATAAAATCGTAGTAGATTCAAACGCTTCTAAATGCGCACGTATGTGCAAAGATATTCCCTCTTTTACCTGGAGTATTTCCTCCAATGAGGTTAACTCCTTAGTTCTAAGAGTCAAATTCAAAATTTTAGCACTGATGATCTTCTTTAAGGAAGCTATCCATTTCCATGATATGAGAAGTGGAAGAAATATTCTTAATTTCATAAAAGCAGAAGATGAAAAGATATTGATAAAAGAATTTTGCATGAGAAAAGATGACTTTTGGCAACTTTGGCAGTTTGATATCTGGGTGTCTTCCCATGATGATCTTTTGCACTCTTTTTGAGTCATTGGGCTTTCTCGGTTTTTCACATCCTCCTTCATTTGGATGTCCTGACTTTTCTCTCTTTTTCAGGGAAGGGTACGTCACAAAACTCCTTCATCTTGGAGATGCTCCGATCCTTCTTTTTCTCAGGGATTTATATGATGACATTGACTCAAAAGGTCTTCAGGTGATAACAGAAATCAAATATCTTTTAGGGTTTGTCGGTAGGTTCATCGCATCTGCCTTCATCTCGACAGTGATCCAAACTTTCCCTGGAAGGATCCATCACAAACTCCGTCATCTTGGAGATGTTTTAAATCTTCTTTGGCCCCGAGGGTCTACTCGCTTAATTCGCCTTCATCTTGACGACAATTAAGAGATCCCTTTTGCGGATATTTGATTGCAACTTTTAAAGAAATGAGAAGATATAGGTTGAGTGGATTCTTTTTATAGCTCGAGATATTTCCACTGCCTGATTGCCAGAAAGTCATTTTAAAACATGCGCCATAGCCAAGATCAATATCAATTTGCTTCTGGCTTTTCAACATTATTGAAGATTTCTTTCATTGATCATATTGAGGACATTTTTTTACATCCTTTTGGTTGATCAACAGGAAAAGATTTGAATTTTACCTCTTTTTCGCAAAAGGTTTTACCTTTTGGAAGGAAATACTGGAGGTAATCTGAGAAAATTTCTTTTTGTGCAGTAAGAATAATTAGAATCAATAAATGCTTTTAGCAAATTGGCAAAGTTTTCACGAATTCTTTGTGAAATAATCACATAATATAGATTTTGATGAGACCTTTAGCTATAATTTAAAGAAATGGTGTAAGAAATCAGGCTTTAGAAAACTGGACTGATGAAATATATTAGGTTTTGGAAATCCCGACCAGTTTATGAGAAACTGGATTTTTGATAATCCCGACCAGTGAAAACACTGGATTTCAAATCCCGACCAGTGAAAAATACTGGATTTCAAATCTCGACCAGTTATGACAACTGGATTTCAAATCCCGACCAGTTATGAAAACTGGATTTCAAATCCCGACCAGTGAAAAATACTGGATTTCAAATCCTGACCAGTTATGACAACTGGATTTCAAATTCCGACCAGTTTATGAAAACTGGATTTCAAATCCCGACTAGTGAAAAATACTGGATTTCAAATCCCGACCAGCTTATGAAAACTGGATTTCAAATCCCGACCAGTGAAAAATACTGAATTTCAAAAATGAAAGATTTAATCTGATGGTTTGAAAGTGATTGGATTTGAGAAATTATAACCCGAGGGTTGAGAAGATGATAAGATTTTGAGGATATTACAACCAGAGGTTGGGAAACTGATAGAATTGTGAGATTGGAGAACTTGAAGGTTCAGAAATGATAGAATCGAGGAATCGCACCCTAAGGGTTTGATCTTTTGGAATACATGACCAGCGGGGGCTGGGTCTTTTGGAAGATATGACCAACGAGTGTTGGATCCTTTCGGAAATACATGACCAACTGGTGTTGGATCTTTTTGAGAATATATGACCAACTGGTGTTGGATCGTTTGGAAATACATGACCAGCGAGATGCTGGATCTTTTGGAAATACATGACCAACGAGTGTTGGATCCTTTTGGAAATACATGACCAGCGAGATGCTGGATCCTTTGAAAATACATGAAGTTTTGGGAGATTTAAGTCAGAACTTGAATTTAGGAGAAAGGTCTTTGGGCAGAAGACTGATTTTAGAAGGTTACCGGTGTGAGAACCGGATTTTCCAAATGAACTCAATTTTGAGAAATAACTAGTGCGAGAGCTGGGTTTTGAAGATGAGCTAGATTTTCAAAATGAGTTTTTAGAAGATAATTCAGGATTTATCTTCTTATCCTGAACGGGGAAAATAATAAAAAGAATACCTCATTGAAAGGAGGCATCAGGTTTATCCCTTATCCTGAAAGGGTAGTTTTAAAAAGGTAGAGGAAATTTTAATAAGATTGAAAATTTGTTAAAACTTGACATAAATGAGCATCAGCTTGATGTAAATTTAATCAAACCAAAAGTGAATCAAATGAAAAGACAATAAAGATCACAAGATCAATTAAAAATTAACAAAATTTGAGGAAAAGAGCTTTCGTCTAATCCTGCCCGCATATGATGAGGAAGATGATTATGAATTAAAATAAAATGCCCCAGTATCATGGAGAGGAATGTAAGAATTGATAAAAGATCATTGTTTTATTGAAATGGCTCTTTGAATATTACAAAAGGCTTTAGAATGAAAATTCTAGGTATAATATTTCTTCAGATGCAGAGCATTGATGGGATCTAACATTTCCACTCCATCTGCGTTGATTAGACGATATGAATTGCGAGGAAGTGCTTCCTTAACCACATAAGGGCCTTCCCAATTGGGTGACCACTTGCCCCGTGGTCGATGCTTGAGATGAGCTGTCGATCTGAGTACCAAATCGTTAACTCAAAATTTTCTCTCAATGACAGACTTGGCATAATGTCGAGCTATCCTCTGCCGATAAGCTTGAGCGTGCTCTGCTGCTTTGAGCCTCTTTTCATCCAGTAAATCTAGCTGCACCAATCTCTGCTGCTGATACTGATCAAGTGACAATTCTATAAGGGAAGCAAATTTTAGAGCGGGCCTCTGGACATGGAGAGGCAACACCACTTCAGTTCCGTAAACAAGTTCTGAAGGGGTGGCATTAGTCGGGGTCTGAATGGTGGTCCGATATGCCCAAAGTGCGTCATGAATCTTCTCATGCCAATCTCGGCCTGTTTTCACAGTACTTTCCAAAATACGGATTAAGATCTTATTGGTAGCCTCTGCTTGGCCATTCCCTTGAGGATAATAGGGAGCTGAGAAATGATAGAAAATTCTGAATTTAGAACAAAATGTCTTCATCCTCTCATTTTTAAAGTGGGTTCCATTATCTGAAACAATATCATGTGGTATGCCAAAGCGGCAAAGAATGTTCTTATGAATGAAAGAAACCACATGGCGGCCTTCTACTGTGCGTAGAGTAACAGCTTCAACCCATTTTGTGAAATACTCTGTCGCAGCCAGGAAGTATTTATGGTCGTTGGAAGCAGAAGGAGTAATTGGGCCTACAACGTCGAAAGCCCACATAGAAAATGGCCAAGGAGAGACAACTGACTAGAGATATGCGGCCGGAGCATGAATGTAAGGCACGTGCAATTGGCACTTGACGCACCTCTTCACAAATCTATGACAGTCCTGCTGCATGGTATTCTAATAGTACCTTGCTCGAACGATCTGTTTGACGAGAGTTTGATAGCCGACATGGCCACCACAAATCCCTTCATGCGCCTCTTGGATAACTTTCATAGCCTCTTCTTTGTCTAAGCATCTTGAATACTCAGAACTGAACCCACGGCGGTAGAGGACATTGGCAAGAATGAAATATCGGGTAGACATACGCTGAATTGCACGTTGCTCCCTTTTTGGCATCTCTGGTGGAAATTCACCAGTTTCGATGAAATTTTTGATGTTTTGGTACCAAGGCTTCTCCTTCTGATTGACCTAGTTTACTTGCATATTTGAATCAAAAGCAGGTTGCTCAAGTCTGCCAACTTCGAAAGAACGACATGATTCACCACCTTTGAAGGATAGAATGGAGCCCAGACTGGCTAAACCATCAGCTATCTGATTATGCTCTCTTCTGATGTGACTGAGCTGAAATTCTTCGAAGCTGTCCATAAGAGCTAAGACGATCTTCTGATACAGAATCAATTTTGGATCTTTTACTTGCCATTCAGTGTTAACTTGACTGACAACAAGTAGTGAATCGCCAAAAGCATGCACTCTCTTGACATCGAAATTTTGCAGAATTTTGAGGCCTTGTATTAAAAGCTTCATACTCGGCCATGTTATGGGTGTATTGGAAACCAAGTTTGAGAGAATAAGGGATCATTTCTTTTTCTGGAGTGATTAACAAGACTCCAATCCCGATGCCAGACATATTTTTAGAGCCATCGAAGAACATATTCCAAACTGGGGGCTGTTGGATATTACAGATGTGCTTATCAGGAAAATCATCTTCTGTTTTAATTTCTTCCGTCAAAGCGAAATCTGCCAACTGATCTGCAATCGATTGACCTTTAATTGACTTTTGAGAAACATACTCTAAGTCATATTGCATTAAGAGGACCTGCCACTTCGCAATCCGTCCAGTGAGAAATGGTTGTTCAAGAATGTATCTGAGAGGATTAAGCTTTGATAAGAACTTGATTTCAGAAGCCAATAGATAATGTCTCAATTTCTGGCACATCCAAACCAGAGCTAGACAAGTTTTCTCCATCTGAGAATACTTCTTTTCATAATCAATGAATGTTTTGCTCACATAGTAGATGGCGTGCTCTATCAGGCTGCCACCACAGGCATTCTGATTAACAGAAATGTATAATAGGAGAGGCTTCCCCAGCTTTGGCGGCTTCAAAACTGGTGGATTAAGGAGATACTGCTTGATGCGTTCAAACGAGAGCTGACATTCTGATCCCCATTCGAATTTAACTCCTTTTCTTAGCAAATGGTTGAAAGGCTCGCATCTCATGGCCAAATTAGAGATGAATATGCGAATAAACTGAATACGCCCTTGAAGGCTTCACAGTTCCCTGAGATTAGTTGGAGGTGGCATGTCAATAATGGCTTTTGCCTTGGTTGGGTCCACCTCGATTCCTTTCTTGCTGATAATGAAGCCGAGTAATTTGCCGGACTCCACTCCAAAAACACATTTCTGAGGGTTAAGTCTTAATTTGTAAAGAATAAGTCTTTCAAAAACTTGACTAAGAGCATCGAGGTGATCCTCTTCTTCTTTAGACTTTACCAGAATGTCATCCACATATGCATCCATATTCTTGTGCATTTGATCGTGGAAAATGACGACCATTGCCCTCTGATAGGTTGCCCCGGCATTTTTTAGTCCAAATGGCATGACTGTATAGCAGAAAGTTCCCCATGGGGTAGTAAATGAAGTCTTTGACTGATCACGAATGACCATCTTGATCTGATTATAGCCTGAATATCCGTCCATGAAGGAAAACATGGCATGACCTGTCGTGCTATCGATCAACAGGTCAATATTGGGAAGTGGATAATCATCTTTCGGGGTGGCCTTATTGAGATCCCTAAAATCAATGCAAATCCGAACTTTTCCGTTCTTTTTAGGGGCTGCCACAATATTTGTTAACCAATCTGGGTAATCAATAGCTCGGATAAAGCCTGCTTTTAGCAAATCTTCAAGTCCTTCATTAACTTGCTGCTCAATTCGAGGGTCTAACTTCCTCAGTTTCTGCTTGATTGGTCTGGCTTCTGGTTTCAACTTGAGTCGATGCTCAACCAGCTTGATATCCAATCCTAGCATATCTTCGTAAGTCCAGGCAAATACTTCCTGATGCTTTTCGAGGAATTTGATGAGTCTAGCTTTTTCAATTTCGCTTAGACTTGACCCGATTTTGAGAATTTTCGAATCATCTTCCGACCCAATGTTGATATCCTCGGTTGGATCTTGAACCAAAGATGAGGGTTCATCCTGCTTCTGAATGTGAGCAAATTCTGGTAATTCTTGAATAGTGGAATCAAATTCAGCTGGCTCTTCGGTCTGTTTCGCTGTCTGACTGACCTCTGCTCTGTCTTTCACCTCAGGAAACCTTGCCAATTTCAGATACTTGGGATTGATAACAAATCTTGTCATTGATTCAGGAGTTAATAGTCCTGAAAATGTAAGAGAGGTTGTTTAAGAGAAAGTACGAGCCAAATCAAATTTTTGTATAAAGTAAAGAACAATGACATAGACAAAGCATAAGAAGGAATGAGAGATGCCCGAAATATGAGGAAAAAGATTAATCTTTCATTGATTGAAGCAAAGTATTTACAAGACACTGACAAAAAAATGGGACCGTGTTGTCCCTACAAGATTTAAACAAAAGATAAGAAAAGAAAGCAGGAAAACTAAGGCATCATCTTCACTTGTTGGCTTCCTCTGACAAAAACTATCTTTTTGCTGGAATCCTGGCCGGTGAACCCCAACCCTGAACTGTCTGTATGCTGAACTGGAATGATGGGCTCTATCATGCCGTCTTCATTTTTCCCCATGCCTTGGAACGGCTGGTATCCATGTTTGATCAATAGATCGAATCCCTTTCTTGGTTTGGAAAACTGAGGGAATAAAGGATGATCTTTGAAGGAGGTATAATTAATGCGTCCTCCTAGCTTGAAGAAACAAGGTCCCTGCCATTGGATAGTGGCTGCCACGCTCTCTTCTTCCATGACATCTTTCAGTTTTAACATCTATAGACTGTCACTGAGATTGATTTCCTCTGCCTCCCGGATGCTAGGTATATCTGCTGTAAAGGTCGGCTGAGGAATCATAGGCTGTGGCAGCCTTTCTTCAGGGTCTTCGCCCAAAACAGTAGTAATCATTCCACCCTTGGACCACTTGATGCACTAATGGAGAGTTGATGGAACGACATTGGCATTGTGGATCCATGTTCGTCCCAACAACAGATTGTAAGTTGGCGGCACGTTGACGACATGGAATAGCACCGTGTGTACTGAGTAGTTGATGAAAATTTCTAGGAAGATCTTGCCCTTGGCAGTCTGCCCGTGATTGTCAAAGCCGTAAATGGTGATGGAATCAGGCACATATTCCTCTTCCTTCAATCCCAAGGCTTTTGCTGTCATCTCTGGGCAAATATTGAGGTTGCTGCCTCCATCAACGAGCACATGCGGGACAGTCATGCCCCGGGTCCTGACTACGATGTATAATGCATTGTTGTGGAATGAATGAGGTTTAGGCAAGTCCTCATCAGAGAAAGTAATAGGCGCATTTGTCATTGCCTGATTTACTATTTGCGCCATGTCTTCTGGCGTAGTGCCTGGTTTCACCTTGATCTTTCTCAGTAGATCATCTAGTTTCTCCCGATGCTGGGGAGAATCATGAGTCAACTCGAAAATGGAGATGTTGGATAGCGCTGTAATAGGCTTCTGAAGGCTTTTGGCCCGCTCTTCTGCTGCTTCTGAGGTTTCTGCTTCCTCTATGCAGGCTTCTTTTCTCAGAAATCTCTTTGGAAAGACTTGGGTCTTCCCACTCTCAACTGACATGTTTCTGATGTTAAAAAATGAGAGGATATCCCCTCTCTGAAATGCAGGCTGATCTTGATGTAGAACCATCACCTGATGCTACAAACTTATCTCCTCGCTAGAACAAGGATGTATGTGACTTTGTGGGAGAAAAGAATCTTCCGAAATGGTTGATGCTGAATGCTTTGGGAATGGGGCAGACAAGATGTCCATTTTGCCCTCTTCTTCATCCTCGATGAGGATGCTCTTATCGATGCAGTCCTGATTCAGGTGCTTCAAGACGAAGCAGTATTCAGTGTCATGGCCCATCGCTCTGTGGAACTTGCAGTATTGTTCCTTAAATCTTCCCATGAGCACTGGCAGATCTGCAACCTTGGGAAGTTTCACCATCCCGTGAGACAGCAAGTATTCTAGAATTTTCTCCAGAGGCTGGTTGAGGGGAGTGAATTTCCGATCCCTGCTCTAGTTTATATGTTTGGGTTTTTCTTGAAGGTCCCCTTTTTATTGAGGACCGGTCAGGAGAGGCTTGTCACTGCTCTTGAAGAATTTCCCCTTTCTGCCCCTATTCTGCTCGGGCTTCGTACCAATGCCGCTGCCCTGCTTGCTGCTACTGCCCTGATCATCCCCTGGAACCTCGGCGGAGTAAGTGAAGTGTGCCTTCTTCTTTGGATCTTGCACACCTTGGCCAGGGTGACACCTTCATACATCCCGTTCTCTACCCCCATCTCAAGCCATTCTGCTCGCTCCGTCAGTTCGATAAAGGATTTGGAGGGATATGGGAAGAGGAGGCTTTTTAGGGGTTGGGAGAAGTTATTGAGGATGACTTGGAGGGCATGCTCCTCAGAAATAGGATTCCTCATTTTGTTGCAAAGGCTCCTCCATTTGTGAATGAAATCCCTGTCCTTCTCATTGGGCTCCTGTTTCAGGTTGCACAGGTGGTTCAGGGTGGGCAGAGCTTCCGTGTTGAATAGGAAGCGTTCAACGAACATGTTGACAACTTTGTCAAAATCTTTTAGTTCAATGAAATTGACGTGCTCGGCGTACCATTTGGCAGCTATCCCCTCCAGACTGCGGGGAAAACAGAGAAATATGGCACAGTTGTCTTTGCTGAACCGGGCGCATTCCGCAAAGAACATGGCAAGATGAGCCTTGGGATCTCCGGATCCATCGATATTAATGAATTTCCAGGGGAGGTTCTCCAGATTGATGTCCCCCTCTAAACCGAGGTAGAAATCCTGCCTGGTGTATGACCTTTTTCCTTTATCTCGGACTTGCAAGTCTTTAACAATTTTGGTCAGTGCCTGGATTGAATCCTCTTCGGGGGCCCCATACTTGGGTTTGTTCACTGACACTGGCTCTTCTACCGGCTTCTTAGATTGCCGCAGATGTTTCGGGATGTAGATCAACTGCTCTTCTTCCTTAGAGACTTCTTCTGCTGACCCGGAATCCTCAGAGGTGCTGTCGCGCTGCACTTTCTGCTTGCTGACTTTAACTGGCTTTTTTATGGGCTTCTTTTTAGCTTTACTTTTAGAAGCTGCCTTCTTGGGACCAGCTTTAGCCTGCTCGGCCATCATCTTGGTCATCATCTTTTGAAAGATCCGGTACATGGCTGGATCAACGTCGCTCTCATCCCCTGAGTCATGCTTCTTGGATACTCTAGGAGAATTCGTCTCCTCTGTCTCGCTGTCACTGTGCTGTTGAGCGACCCTCTTATCAGCCCTTGTCTAAACCATTTTCAGATGCCAAAGCTTTCCTGTAGAATATGGGAATGGTTAGAGTATGGAGAAGCTTTTTGAAAATCACATTTTCTTTGAGAAAAAAAGAAAAATAAGAAATGAAGGGATTTGGTAGACAATTTCAAGAGATTATCCCATTACCCGGGATTGGGTCATCACATCATTTGTGATAATTGTGTTACCATTTTGATGATAACAGAGAAATATGCCTTGTTACCTAGGCGAGGTCGTCAACCATGATAAAATATATTAAAGAAATGCGGAAGGAATATCCCTTTTACCCAGGATTAGGTCGTCACCCAAAATTTGTGACTTTTATTTATGCTATAAACAAAATACAGAAAATAACATTTTTGGCCAAAAAGTAAATTTTTATTGATATTTTTAACATTCAAAGACAAAGAGAGGGTGGGTAGACAGTTTGCCACCACTCTTGATATTCAGATGATACAGTTGGTCCAAGAAATATAGACAGAGAAATAAAGGAATCCCATGTATATTTAGCGACATGATATGCCCCAGACCACTGATCCGACTGTAGGTTGAATTCTGGCACGTTGCCTGTCGGGAAACGGGTGTTGG
Organism: Nuphar pumila; assembly: GCF_984573655.1. NCBI lineage: Eukaryota > Viridiplantae > Streptophyta > Magnoliopsida > Nymphaeales > Nymphaeaceae > Nuphar > Nuphar pumila. The sequence continues at coordinate 54,488,451 of NC_143250.1, read as the reverse complement.
CACGAACCTGCCGCTGTGAAAACTGCCTCAGACATCGTTTTGGCTGATAATCAACACAAAAGAAAGGGCCCATCAACTTGTAGCGCTTGTCTCGAGAGTAGGTGTATCGAGGAACAGTCTCTCTTCTGTCAAAGAAGTCCCAAGTAATCTCCTCCTGATGAAGTTTCTCGATCAGAGCTCGGCATTGGATGATTGTCTTTGGCTGCTTACTGTTGAATCTGAAAGAGTTGACCTTCGAGGGAACGTGTCGCAGGAACCATGACTGCAAGGCGTAAGTGCACCCTTCTACCAGAATGGTCTCTCCGAGGGCAAACCGAGCCAAGCCTCTGTAAAGAAAGGCTAATGCGGCCATGGAGACTGAAAGTTGATGGGTCTGCTTGCTTCCCCATCTTCGAAAGAGCTGAGCGACTCTGACATCTATGAAATTCTGACCATCTTGGAAGAAAGCTAACCCCACTGTGCACAGGATCATGGCATGCTGAATCTTGTCCTTCGCTGCTCGAGACAAAGTGCCAACCTCTTTGCAGGCTCCGTACTTTTGATATAGTTCGAATAGGTCGATGAACTGATTTCCACCGATCTCAGTGAGAGGCCAGGATCTGCTCCCTGTTGCTCTGGCCAAGGCTTCTCGAACATTCACCCCTTTGATGTTGATTAAAAACTGTTGCTCGACAGGATCGTCTGACTGACCAGCTGGTTCGGGCAATCCCATGATATCGTTGAACTCATCCATCAGTAGAGTCATCTCTCCCCAAGGAAATCAGAATGTGCAGGTACGTGGATTCCACCGTTCTGCCATAGCCTGAATCAGGGCTCCATTGATGGTTCGCTTGCCTGCTGCTGATGCCATCTTCAACCCACAGTCATCCAAGTGGTCTGGAAACATACGTGAGAAGGTGGCGAACCAAGAATAATACCACTGAGGGAAGAAGGGACAAGACTGGATGACCCATAGATCCGGGGATCCATCCTGAATCTGATAGAAGACATGATCTCGGGGAAAGACCGTATTGAGAGAATCAGACGCCATTGAAATGATACTGGGGAAAAAAAAGAAAAAAATAGGGAGAATTAGATAAAATGCAGGACTTATGGATAGACTCTTGAAGAATCAAATCCTGGAAATTTTGAAAATGTTGATGAACTTTTTTTAAAGGAATTTTCCAGGGTTTTTGAAGAAAATTTGATCTAAAAGAGAAAAAGAAATGTAGGTAGATAGAAATATACACCTGGGGTTTTTGAAAATAAGGATAAGTTTTGAATAATACACCCAGGTTTTTTGAAAAGGGTCTGATACATATATATGAGAGAATAAGAGAAATATCACACAACTAAAGCTGCACAAACAAGGATGCGCATACAACACTCCCTAAAGGCTGACTCTAAATGCAATAGTTGAAATGGCTTGTAGGACCTTAATCCTAACTCTAGGGTTCAGATCATCTGATTCCAATCAAAATACGCCGATATACCCAAGCCGAAGCTTGAAGCACATGGCATAGAAATATTTCTCCGGTTCTAAGGTAATGGCTTCCCAACATTCTTGAGCACCTACCGATATACCTCAGACTATGGCCCTTAGGTACGTGGTAGGGGGGCGCGAACCCAAACAAGTGGTTCAGTTGTGAGGCTCTCTCCCGAACTATGGTTCAGTGAGACAGCCCAGCAACGTGAAGACCGGGACAATATAGGTAAGGAGGTTTTCAAAATATGTGCAACATGCAAGAAATCAGATGGCTCAAATGCAAGTCCTAAAGAGATAGATTAAAACAAAGAGAAGCATACACTTGCATACATTGATTTGCATTCAATCCCTAAAATTGAGGAGAGTTGTATTTTAGACCTAAGTCTAATGTGAACATGGAATAATCTCCTCAATATGGTCCTACCAAACCATACTTAAATCCTATATGCAATGATGTCAGCTTAGGACAAAATCTAGGCCCCTAAGGTTTGCATGGAAATAAAGCTGACATTTATAGAATAAAAACTTAGATAATATCAAAGCAAAAGAAAAAGGCATAATTCGACCGGACGGAGACGTGTCCCATCACGGTCGCCAAACCTGTGATCAATCGCAAAATTTTTCCTCTCGTAATATTCTCTCTTTTCCTTCTCTTTTCCTTTCTAACCTCTTATTTTCCTCCTTTTTGAAGGGAGAAAGATAAAAGACAGAAAGAAAGAGAGAAGAAAAAAAGAAGAGAAAAGAAGAAGAGAAAAGAAGAAGAGAAAAGAAGAAGAAAAATTCTTTTGCGGGTCTCACTTGACCTTAATTTGAAAATATTTGAAATAACTCGCCTCCGTTTTGAAATATTTGCGGGAAAACTGAGAGACGGGATCCGCTCGTCGGTACGAGGTTCGACCGTTCCTGGCGCCTTTACCAGGGGTAATCGAACCAAGGGTCGATTTTATGCCTTTTGTTTTGCCTAAATATCATTTAAGAATTTATCCTAAAGATCTGAATGCACAAAGAATCATGCTTGTGCAATGCAAAGATGTATGCTCTTTTGAAAGATGTTTTGAAGAATTCCCAAGTGATTCTGATAAGGTGAAGAAATGATTTTTAACTTAGAACTTAAGATTAAAGTTCTAAGTTTTTAGAGTAATCAAGAGCTTGGAATATAAATCTGGATTTTGGAAAATGATTTGGGAAGTTTTGAGATAGAAGGAATTTTCAAAGCCATAAATGGACTTTGAATCAAAATAGAAATGGAAATTGAATTAAATTCTAACTTTGAAGTTTTGAGATCAGAAATGAAATGTGGGAAATCTAAAGGGAATTTTGAGAAATGGGATTGATTTGGGATTCAAAATGGAATTTTGAACCCAAAGTTTGAATCCTAAATAAAGTTCAAAATCGAATTTTGGATTTAGAACCTAAAAATAGAAATTGGATTTGAAATCTGAAATGAAAATGGAATTGGATTTTAAGATTTGGAATGAAGATGAAATTTGGATCTGAAATTTTGAATGGAATTGGATTCAAGTTTTGAAATCCAAGATGAAATTTGGATCTGAAGTCTAAGATCCAAAAGTAGAATTGGATTCTGGATCCTAGAATTGGAATTTGGATCTGTAATTGGAGATCCAAAGCGGAATGAGGATTTGGATCCTAATTGGAATTTGGATCTGTAATCTGAGATCCAAAAGGGGAATTTGAGTTTATACTTGGAAATCTGGATCCAAGTTGAGATTAGGATTTAACTTTGGATTTGGATTATGAAAAGTCCAAATAGGACCTTTAAAGATGGATCTGGGTTTTAGAAACCCAGATTTAAATTTAAGTTTTGAGATTCAAATCCAAACCTTGATTGAAAATAAGAGGATGAACTTGATTTTGAAATCAGAAGATAACTTCAAAGTTAAATTGAACTTTGAAATTGAATTTTTGAATCGAATTCAGAATTTTGGAGTTTGAATATGAAATTCCAAAGTCAAATTGGACTTCGAAATTGAGATAGATTTGGAATTTGAAATAGAAATTTGAAGAAGAGATATTCATAATCACTTGGGGTTTTGAAAGAGAAATTTGAAAATATAATGCAATTCTACCCTAAATGATGAAATGAATTTAAAGATTTTGAATTTGGAATTTTGAAAAGCTATCCCATTCTTTAAATGAATTAAAAATGAGGTTGAAGACATAATACATCCTTGACTATGGTCATTGAATGTATTATGTAATAACTACATTTAAATTCAAGTGAAGAATAAAATACATTTTTGGTGCTTTTATAGAATTTAAAATGAAATTAACCCTCAATATACCCTGACTATGGCCATTGGTATATATTTTGAGTTAATTTTAAGTTAAATTCTGATAAAAGAAGAAAATATTTTGGGAAAATATGATGAATTTTGAAAATGGATCCAGTGTGGATCCGGTGTTATTTTGTAAAAGATAAAAATGCTAAGTTTTGTCCACACCCTGACTATGGCCATTGATGTGGATCATCAACTTAGTATCAATTACCTCTTACAAAATGGTGCACGTGCCATTCGTGTTTCACCATTGTGAGAATTTGAGAAATAAAGGCAAAAAAAAAATGTATGAAAATAAGTAATTCATGATATTTACAATGCTCATTCATTCTACCTAAAGCAGGAAATATAAATTTTTATTCCAATCTAACTATTACAATGGATAAAATCAAATGCACAACCCCAAGTAATGATATCTTTTCCATATCTCCTGCAAAACAAAGTTAACATAAAAGTATGGAAGATATCATATTAAAATCAAGTGTACCTATGATCTTGCTTATGAAGAGATACCCGTTTGCTTGCCTAAGGATGATGCCTATATTTGATAAAGAGATGTATATAGGAAAACATGTATTCATGGAGAAAACATCCTAAGCTAAAGATGGGTATCAAAGCATATGAATGATGTTCTAGATTGATGAGTAAGTGAATGTTGAGCCGTGCATACATTCAAGAATGCTTACAGACATGCATATGCAGAGCTAAGTATTAATGAGAAATATTCTATGAGAATACTTCAATGAATAACATGCTCACAGTAGGAATGGGCTGGGCGGATGTGTCTAAAGTGCCTATGAGAGCATAGATATCACAATATGCAAATACTGCGAAATTGTGATAGTGAAGGTGAAGGGAAAGTTTTAAGGTGTAGAAGATGGTAATGTTGTTGTTGTGTAACAAAAAATAGAGTGAGTGTAGATGTTAAGGTGGATATTGGGGTGATGACAAAGTGATGCACATTGTATATAACAGGTAAGTACAGCTGAATGGTTAATGCCATGCTGTGTTTGCAACAGGAATATGGATGCTGGACAAAATATGCTTTGAAGAATGTATTCACAAAGTAGTTTTACCTAACGAAATTCATTTTGCAGGAAAATTACAGCAAAGGTTGTGCTATAGCAGTGAGAATGGTGAGAGTGTGAGAGTGAAGGTGGACATTGGATGTGAAGTGCTAAAAAAAAAAGATTGGTGTTACTATAGTGAGGTTGTGGCATTGGTGACATCGCCCATGTTCATAGCTGCACTGAAGTAATTTACAGAGGAGTCATCTGACATATCTACAATGACTGAGGCAGATGATGACAGTGGCTCTCGTGAGCCTCCAATGGCTACTGAAGTTGGAACTGGAGAGGTGTGTGATGTGATGAAAGGCAATGGATATAGGTGACAAATGAAATGAATGGTGATGGGAAGGTTGTATGTGACAGCAGATAGGGTGGAACTGGTGTTATGCATCTACTGTGCATAATGGATGTTGTGAAGAGTGAGTGAAGAGCATAAAGGTGCGGCTGTGCATATGGGTATTGTTGTATAGGTAGCTTATGGAGAAAGTGCAAAGTATGCTGCTAGAAAATATGCATCAACTGTGTACAGGGTGTGAGTTAGTGAAGGCTGGGGAAGTAAGGTGCCTGATAACAGGTTTTGGGTGCTGCTACAATGCTGTTTGTAGTAGGACTACCTAATTTGGGCAATGGTGTGGTGGATGGAAATAGCCACAGGGTGGCCGTAGAGGTGGTGGTGACAGCTGATGTTGTATAATAGGTTGCAAAAGTAAAACAGCAGCTCGGTGGATGATTTGTTAGTGAAACCACAGTGATATATTGAAATGTTAGATGATGACAAAAATATAAGTAAGGAGATCAAATTCTGAAATCAGGGAAATCATATACTTCACTAGATGATAGAGGAGCTTTCCCCAGTAGTTACAGGAATCAGTGAAAACTAACACTCAGTAATTGCTGAAGTAAACCCTCTTCTACAGGAACCTGGTTTAGGTGAGATCGAGATTTCTATATGAGTTTGCTGGATGATAAATATGAAATGATCTCACCTTGTGCTTGAAACGTGTCTCTTCGAGAGATATAATCAATCGCCTTTCAAAGACAGTCATTGGTCAAGAGTAAGGCCAATAGAAGCTCTATGTCATCCTTTGGGGTTCTGAGAGTCATGACATACTAGTTTGTTTTGAGACTCTTGTTCTATGAGCTGGCGTTGACAATTCCCTTAAAAACATATACCTTCCCCAAGATGGGCCTTGGCGTATCCTGAAGTTAAGATTTGAGGGACATGAATCTAAGACCTGCAAGGTATCCTACTGGGTACTGCAACCATTTATAATACACCCAATCTTGTCTTAAATGATTTGGGAAACACAAAGAACGTCAATCTTGCAAAAACCATAAGGCAAGGAACCCAGCAAAGATAGTAATGCATGGGATTAGGTACAACATCCCAAAAAAAAAAAAAAAATACTAACGATCTAAATGTACAGGAAGATATAATTGGAAGCCACCAAATAATGGAAAATAAGGAAGCCATACCTGTCTCGGATTAGTAGAATTCCAACTCCTTCTCTTCTCTCTTTTTTTTATTACACTGATACAGATCATCACTCATTTCTAATGTGATAAAAACTGATCATCCCCAGCACTTAATGACACACGGTCATGGAATCCTGTATTGTCAATGGGGTCGAGTGACATGCTGCTAGCATATCAATTAACCGGTTATGGACATATCACAAGAGGCCCATCATTGTATTAGACATTGGTGCTTGCAAGTTTCTCAGACTTCTGACAGCGTTCGAAAGTATGAGAAATAACAAGGGCCATGTTTTATGAGGACCAAACCAACAAACATCGAAATGCAATCATACTTAAACAGATTATGAATGCTTTTGTAACCAACAATCGATATGAATGAGGAAATAGACAGAGGTATGATAAGGAAAGAAATTCCAGGAATTTAAGAATCCAATTTCTACAATACCAAAAAAAAAAAAATGATAGCACAAGCTAATGTACATGTAAAAGAAATGATGCTCAGTAACACGGTGATCTATTAATCCGGTAACAGCACCACAGTAGAAATTCCTATCCGTGACACAAGGAGAATAAAGTCAACCCAGGTGCAGTGAAGTCTATTCAATCAACCAACTCGAGATTTATCTTTGTTAGGGCTCCCCTGACTACTTGGAAAATTAGACATCGGTAACCTTGACAGGTAAATGGTGGTCTGTCAATTAAGTAAAGGCCTTGCTGGAAGCTTTGTGCCATTCAGAGTCATACCAGTTGGATTTCCCCTTTCTATCTTCTTTTTTTTTTTGGTTGGGCTCCAATGTTACTTTCATCAGCCATTTCCCGGTGCATGCACGGGCTTACCACAAAGATATCTTGCCCATTGAATCAAATGCTCAACGACCCAACTTCATATCCACCACTTACCTTCTGCGCCATCCTCCTTAGCTACTTCTTTTAGCAGACGATTTCCATCCCTGCTCTATATTATATATTTTTTTTGACACCGTGAGCATATCACGATAGATATCTAGAATCCTTGTAAGATGTTGATGATAATGTTATGTGAAAAATGCAGATAGGGGATTAAACATAAAATGAGAAGTAAAATTCAAAAAAGAAATGTCAAGGCCAGAAGAAAATCGAAACAAACAGAAAAATAAAAATCGGAAAGGAAATCCCAATACAAATTATGATCGAGATGGACAGAGAAATATGAATCAGAATTAGCAAGATTGTGAGCAATAATGGAAAATAAAAATATTGGAACATGATTCGTTCCCTTTGATATCGCACGTACGTGGATTGGTTTTGCATATTAGCAAAGCAATTGCCACAAGGAGTGCTTTAATGGTATGCAGAATGATCAAAACTAAGGAAATCAGAAGAAAAGAAAACAGAAAAGAGAAGAGTAACTCTTACCGAATTACTAGAGGGTTAACTGATCGTGTCTCTTGCGGATATTCTGAAGCTGGGAAATAATCCGGATGAGGCTTTAGCTACCAGTCTTCTTCAGAATCTGAGTGAAGAGGAGGGGGCGTGAAATAGGAAAAGGGGATGGGTAGAGAGATGGATCTGAAGGCTAAGGAAAATCGATCTCAAGGAAGACAATGGATGAAATTGATGTATATCCCCTTCAGAAGAAAATGTCGATTAGCGGAAGTTCAGGGATGGTGAGGGATGAGTTTGATGGATTGCAAAATGGATGTCCAGGAAAATCATCCATCGCCAGAAGAGGCTTGGAGGCCTCTTCTTAAAGGTGAAATGGAATGCTCGAGAAGGGGAATTTGTTAAGGGTTGATGGTGGAGATGAAGGTATGCGGTTGTAGATCGAACGATGGAGAGAGGAGGAAAGAGGCGGGAAGGGGTCATTGGAATTTTTGTGATATTTCCTAAAAGAGGCTCCCCTTAAAAAGATTTTTTTTGTAAAATAGTTCAAAATTGAGGTTTTCACCAAGAAGCTTCTTAAAACCTTGAGAATCATTTGCTTTTCTTGTAAGAATTTTTTTGGTTTTTTATATGTTATTTTTCAAATTTTTTGTATTTTTAGAATAATCCTAAAGCTTTACGAGAAATTAAAGATTTAAAACTAATTTTTTGTGTTTTTGTAAAATATTTATAAAAGAGAATTTTTCTGAGAATTTTAAAGCCATTTTGAGAAAATTTCTTCAGAAATGGGTTTTGATCCGGATTTTGAGGAAATATGGATTTAAAACACTGGATTCAAATCCGGAATTGAATTTGAATACATCAATATGGAATTTAATTCAGAAAATCTGAAGAAATGACTGAGATTTAGTTTTGAAATCGCTTTGATTTTCTCAGAAGATGTAATTAGGGGCAAAAAGGTCATTTTTATAAATTTTTGAAAAATTTGGGGTGTTCATAGGCGACATTCGGGGAAACCTGTAAACACCCCAAATTTTCACTCTTATCCAGTGCTCACATTTCATATGTAATTGCATATCACGGCATACATTTTGCATATCATTTCATCGCATTGCATAGCACTGCATGTCATCCCATCTCATTTTCGAGATTCAGCACTCCTGTTTTCAAAACATTCAATCCAGATTTGAGTTTTAAAACTTTTCTTTCAAAAACAATTTTAAAACCTGGGTTTTTAATCAACATTTTGTCATTTTCCAACCCCCGGGACCTTATATTTTGAAATACTTTCTTAGAAAACGATCTGGATTCATTTCAAACTCAATTTCAATTGATTTCAATTCTCAGATGAGGCCCATTTAGGTGGTGTCGCTTCTGGATTCCTTCACTTATCAAAAATCTCAAAAATCTCAAAAATCTTATAGTCCTAGTTGGATTAGGACTCTTTTTCCAGAGTCTTAGTCGGATCAAACTCTACTTTTCACTACCTTTTTACCTGTCTTTGAAGAAAACCTTTTAAAATCTTCTGTTTTGGCCAAAATTTCAGAGTCCTAGTTGGATCAGAACTCTTCTTCAAGAGTCCAGTCGGATCAGGACTCTTCTTCAGAGTTTTAATTGGATTGGGACTCTAATCTTTTACAGCTATTTTATCTATTTCAATCAAATCTTTCAAAATCTTTCAAAAAGAGTCAGAAACTCAGAGTTTTAGTCAAAACAGGACTCTGTTCAGAGAGTCCTAGTTGGATCAGGACTCTGATCCTGATTTCAATTTTGAGAGAATCTTTGAAAAATCTTTTCATTTATCAAATTTGTTACACTTTTATCAAAGAATTTCAAAATTCTGAGGTTTTATCCCAGAGTTCTGATCCAATCAGGATTCTACCCCAGAGTCCTGATCGAAGCAGGACTCTATCCAAAATTGATTTTCTCACTTCATTTTTACTGGTTTTCAAAAGCTTTGCCCAAATTTCATCATTTGCTTATCAGAAAGCCAAAATTCTTAGAGTTCTGATCGAATCAAGACTCTTTCTCAGAGTCCTAATCAGATCAGGACTATGAACCAAAACTTTAATTTCATCATGTTTTTAACTGTTTTTCAAAATTCTCTCATTTGTTTTCTCAAAAAATCCAAAAATCTGAGAGTCCTAGTTCAATCAGGACTCTGTCCTCAGAGTCTCAGTTGAATCAGAACTCTGTTTTATTTTAATATTTGTTATTGTTTTCACTGTTTTGACAAGTTCTTTCATTTGTTTTTCAGAAAATACCAAAAAAAATCTAGAGTTTTAGTCCGATCAGGATTCTGTCCCAGAGTCCTAGTCCAGTCAGGAGTCTGTTTTGAAGTCTATTTTTATTCCATTTTTTTATTTGTTTCCATTCATTTTCAAAATTTAGGTCATTTTACAGAGTCCAGTTAGTTCAGGACTCTATTTTAGAGGTCGGTCGAGTTAGGAGTCTACCCCTGGCTGTGTTTTTCTGACTTATTTCATCATTTCTTGATAAAATCTTTTGAAAATTCTTTCATTTGGCTTTTTAAAAAAACAAAATCACAGAGTCCTAAGAGTTCAGGACTCTAATTCGGAGTTCCAGTTCGCTTGAGACCCTATTTTCAAAGATCTTGAATTTCAAATACTGATTTTAACCCCTTTTCAAAGCCATTTTCAGTATTTATTTCAAAACTCTTCAAAACTCGATGTGGGCCCACTCAGTTGGCACCATATCCAGAGGAGTTCTCACTCGGTTAGAACCCTATGCCATTTCAAAAATTCTAATTTTAAGTTTACTTTTGAAAATCTTTTGAAAACTCCTTCAATTTCAAGTTTTAAAATCGCTTTTTGAAAAACTCAAGTAGGGCCCACTCGAGGTGGCACCATATTCGAGTAAGTCAGGGCTAGACTAGAGTTAGTCAGTGTCTTGGTTAGTGTTAGGGGTTTAGAAGAGTCAAAATTCATTTTAAAAACTCATTTTGAAGTTTAGTTTTTAAAACTAGTGTTTTTAAAGGTTTTTAAAAGGTGTTTTAAAACTCAAATGTTAAAAATGCCAAGTGGCATTACATTTGGGGATTTTTTAGGAGAGTCTAGGGGTTAATTAGGTATTAAATAGGATAATCTAGGCTAGGGGTAGTTAGGTCATTCCACCAAAAAATCACCCCCCCCTTTTGAGTCCAAAATTTTTAAAATTGGTCATTTTAAACCTAATTTTTTTTATGTTATAAAAGGGACACATGGGGGACGATTTTAGGGGTCTTCTCTCTTCAAGTCTTGGAGCTTCTCTCTCCTCTCCAGCCCTTCCTCCATTGCTGCAACTCCAAGGTGAGAAATTTTATTAATTTCTTTAGTTTTATTTAATATTTTTCATAATTTAATGCTAGTTTAGCCCTTGGTACCATCTATTTCATGGATTCAACCATGATTTAACCTCAAGAACCAGCAAGAACGGTCCAAGAAGGTGATCTAACACTGTTTTTGGTGTTTTTCAGGGATTCTAATCCATTAGAATTGATTTTAGCACTATTCTTTTTATTATTAACCAATAAAACATGTGATTTACCCTTTTAATGGGTTAAATCCATGTATTTAAAGGTAAAATCGAATTCCAGCCTTTGATTCCCTGATTTTATTTTATTTTTATGTTTATTCATGTTTATGTTACGTCATATAGCATAAAAATAATTTTTATTTACTGTTTTAGTGTTTATTTTATTGTTTTTCATTAATTAATGCATGTTTTCTCAAGTTTCTTAGATTTTTGTGTGTTTTTTAGTTTAGAACAGAAAAGAGTATGTTGTTTTGGATTGAAATATGTGCTGTTAATTTCTGTTTTTTTTATAAGTGATGCATTCATATGTTATTGATCTACTGTAAAAAAATCAGAGTTTTTGGACTTCGGAAACTCTGTCAGAAAAATCAGACATCAAATCGGGTTTTTAAAACTTTAAAATCGTTGTTAAAATCAAGAGGGTAACTTGCTGTGATGATATTTTTCTCATCTTATATCCGATTTTAGATCTGTAAATTGCTATGGATTCATGTGGATTAGATCTATCTACTGGGAAATTTTCAGAATTTTTGACCACTGTTTATTATTTTTCTTCTGTCAGAAACTCTGGTTTTTAATTTAAAACTCGTTAGGGTTTACCAAAACCCTAATCAGACTTGTATTGTTTATAAATCCCAAAATACAGATCCTATTCATGATCTGTAAAAAGTGAGTATTGGTATTTGTCTGTAAACTATTCACTGTTAAAATTTCAGATATTTTGGAATAGTATTGTTATTTATCCCGGAATTTGTAATCTACAGTGTCTGTTTTAACTCATGTTTGGTTTGCAATATTCAGGCCCGGATTGCCGGTAGGGGATCTCCTTGATCCTAAGTGATTTTTCAGATCTGTAAAAAAGAAAAGTTCTGTTTTTATGTCTATTTGGTCTCTGTCCAAAATCAGAAATTTTCATGTAGGTTTGACCCCTGGTTTAGGTCTTGGACTGAGACTGGTTGGTGAACTAGGTCAAAAATAGCATATTTTTAGGGTTTAATGCAATTTTCGGATTAATTTAATGCCAAAAAAATATTTTTATAATTTTAATTTGATATTAGGGTTATAACAAGTGCAGGTACCAATTTTGAGGATTTTTAGAATCCGTTTGATGCTTGAATGGCTTGAATTGCAAAACAGGGCACCCGAAGAATTCCAAAACACTGCAAAAATCACAAAATTTGTGATATTATTGGATTTTTGTGCATAAGCATATATTTTTAGGGTTTAATCATGTTCGTAATCATATTAGGATACTTTAGGTTAAATTGGATGTTCATTTGATTTCATTTAGTGCATAAAACCTAAGTTTTACCAAAATATTTTCTAAAAACCCTGATTTCAAGGCCATAGTCTTGCTATCGGGGGCAATTTGGTCATTTGACCTAAATTTCGAAATCCCTAACCCTAATTTTCATATTTTTAATCATGTCAGAGCATATTTGGTTTGATATATTTTTATTTGAACTTTAAAACTTGCATTTTGTCAAAATATCTTTCTAAAAACCCTAATTTCAAGGCCATAGTCTTGTTATTAGGGGTATTTTGGTCATTTTGACCCCAATTTCAAAATTTCATATCTTATCTTCCTTATTTATTCAATTTTATTTCATACTTTATCATTTTGATTTAATGGAATCATGGCAAAAAGGCTTATATCTAGCAAAATCCAGCAATTTCCTGATATTGCTGGATAAATCTAGAAAAGCCAACATATCATCACTAACAAAGTTTTCTAGTTTTGCAGGTACATTGAAGATTTTATTTTTCATGTATTTAAATTTCAATAGTGATGTAAACTAAATTAAACTTTGGAATAAGAATTTACATTTCCTGCTTAGCTTAGGCAGCATTGCATATAGTTTATTTTTTTAAATAATGTTAATGTGTGATGGATGATGATTCATGCATATTCAAACTCACTATGGTCTACACGAATGGCACATACACTAGCTTTTATGAAGTTTATAAACTTGGTGGAATTCGTATTTATGGCCATAGTCAGAATATGAAGGATATCCAGATTTATGATCTTCACATTAGCCACATTCAGCCTACACTCTTAGGCTAATTTCAAAATGCACTGCATTTCTCAAAAATACAAAGAGTTTTTCCCAATTCCTCAAATCCATATTCATTCATTTCATGCATTTGCCAATTCCAATTCAAATCTCAATTCAAAGAAGTTCATTTTCTCAAAATTTCCTAAGTCTTATTCAAAATCGATTTTCTCAAAATATGGATTTGCCAATGATATTTCAAGTATTTCCCAAGTTCCAAATTCGATTTTCTAAGTTAGATTTTCAATTTCAAAGTTTGAATTCAAAGAAATCGATTTTTTCAAAGTTATTTCACATTTTTCAAAATCGATTTTTGCAAAATCCTTATATTTCTTCAGAAATCGATTTTCACTTTCTCAAATACAGTATCTCAATCATGATTCACGATTTTCAAAGAGTTCATTTTCCAAATGTTTTCTAATCTTTGAAGCAAACATCATGTTTTCAAACTTGCATTTTCAGAAAATTCATAGCACATGCCTGATTCTTTGTGCATTTAGGAATTAGAATATGGTTTAGACAAGTTGAAAAAAGCAAAGCATTTGATTGATCCTTGGTTCAATTACCTCTGGTAAAGGCGCCAGGAACGGTTGAACCTCGTACCGACAGGCGAGTCCCATTCTACGGAATTTTCCCGCATTTTAAAACGGAGGCGAGTTATTTTCAAAATCTTTTTCAAAGGTCAGTTTGATTTGCAAAAGTAAAATTTTGTGATGATAACAAAACCCTCAAGGGGTTTCCCTTATCCTGTCAAGGGGGTGGAGCGACGTGGGCGAGGTACGGCACACAGAGGAGATGCGTCGGGTTTTAAAAACCCTAACGAGAACGGGCTGGAGTCGGGTCCAGACCCGACCCAGGTCTGATATTTTTTTTACGTGGGTTTTACAGTTGGCTTTGTCCTCTTGGTCTAGTAGCTAAACACACTTGTCTTGAGTGTCATTATATGTAGACAAGGCACGTTGATTCACACCATTGTGTGTGATTTTAGTCTATGTTGGCATTTGTGTTCTTGTTCTAGTCGCTGAGATGTATGCCCATGGTTGACTTCTTTCACTCATTTCAAGTGTCATTTTATGTAGACAAGAGATGTTTTGTCACACCTTCGCGTGTGTTTTAGCCCATGGTTGGCTTGACACTCTTATTCTAGTAGCTGAACATACTTGATTTTGTGTAATAACAAAACATTTTAGGCATTTAGTTAGGAATATTATATACCAATTTCATAATATTGTGATTTGGGCCTGGGATCCAAGTTTCGGATCCAGGACCCATAAAGGGATCTTTACGTATACTTATCTCGTATAAACTTATATGTATATATATAAGTGCAATAATTTAAATTAATTGAATTATTCAAGTGATAACTATTTAAAATAGTGCGTAGATGGGTCTGGGATCCACTTTCTGGATCCATATATCCATATACATATATTACAATATATAAAAAATCTTAATAAAATAAAGAAAATCATTTTTTGGTTGAATCCACAGTTGGACCCAATCGGATCCAACTCGTGGATCCACCGTTATTAGCGCAACCGGATCCACATTTTTAATTAGCTCTGGATCCAGATCTGATATCGCGGGTCACGGGGTTCGGACCCAGACCCGATCCCTTATTAATAAGTACCGATTACAAGAATCGTACCTAGGGCACGATTCTTGCTGAAAATCAAGAATGGGGGAGGGAAGAGGTTACGAATCGTAACCGACTCCCTCCATCCTTTTCGGAGGAGAGGAGGGAGTCTTCTCGTTAAAAGGGGATGAAGGGGGGGAGTCTCACCTTTATTCTACCCTTGAGACTCTCTCTCTGTCATTCTTGTGCACGCCGGTGGGAGCTCTATCGACAGCAAGCCTCCCGACTACCTGCTGCTGCCATCGTCGGCGACCCTCTTCGAGCAGCAGCATCAGTCGTCGGCCACCACCTCTTCACTCTGCTCTCTCCCTCCCGATCGCCCCTTCACGGCAACACTAACGAGGCTCAGCAGCAGAGAAAGCGACACCAGCCGGCCCTGCCCTCGTGACTGTAGCCTCCGATCGCCGAAAAACCAGCAAAAAAAAAGGTACGGTTCTTCTTTGAATCTGGGTGAGGAATCAAATATGGGTTCGATTCTGTGTATTGGTTCAAGATGAGAATCCATCTAGATGGCTGCTTTCCTTCAAGAACCATGGGGGAGAACCATGGATCATTATCCCATGGCCCAATTTCTCTTGCTTGTTTGCCTGCCTTTCCTCTTTCCTTTTGAGAAAAAGATTTAGGTATATCTATGAGTCTAAACAAACTGAATTTTCTTCTTGGTTAAGAATCTCAGTTTTTGTGTAAACTTCTTCCATTGTTTCAACCTGGGCACCGTGTTTCTTGGACTGGATTCACGTTCTTGGAGTGGCTTCATGTTCTTGAATTAAATTTGCATCAAGGGCGTAAATCTTTAGTCGTGTTTCCTTTCCAAAAAAAGGGTTCACATTGATTTTTGGTTCCACTAATGGGTGAGTGGATGTGCACCTGAGTCGAACTCCCCTTTTCACAATCCCATTCATTTTCTGCGTAAAATGTAAACTGGGCACATTTGTCATATTGGCTTGTGTGCTTCTTTTGTTTTTGGGTTTGAGCTCTCGTTGAACCGATAGCCTATATAGTCTGTGTCCCTATTCGAATGAGGTTTCACGCTGAGTGAAGCTAGATTCGAGGTGGGGGTGGGGGGATTTGCTTCTATGATCACCACAAGCCTGTCTTTACACCTTCAGAAGTGACATTAAGGCTGGGATTAAACCTGTGTATCTATTTAGAAAAAAAAAAGAGAAAAAAAAGAAATTTGAATAGCCCTTAACAAAATCTTGCCTGGGAATGGATTTGTTAGGAACCCACTTTCTTTGGGCTGTTTTAATGCTGAACATGGATAAATTTTTTATAAAAACTGGTAGGTGCGGGGGTGCACTGATGTTGTAACAGGCATAACAGCAACCCGATGCATGTTGGTACACGCGCATTAAGCTACCTATGTTCGTCATCGTCAGTGTTGTTTGTAATGCCAGTACTGTTCATTCATGACAGGTTGATAGATGTGTTTAGGGGTGAAATTTATTAGTGTTGTTCCTGTAGTATATATATATATATATATATATATATATATATATATATATATATATATATATATATATATGGTTGGTTCTGTTAAACAAATGTAGTATATGAATTATGTGTAGGCCTCATATGAATGCTACCTAAAATTGTGAATTTTGAATAAAAGTCTACTCAAGAGTTGGTTCTTATGTGTACCCCACCTGTTTTCCTTTTTGGTATAGATCCTTAGCAGTATGCGAACTAAGTTTTTTTTATGAAAGCTTATGCATTTTTAGTACAATCAGTGGATTTGCTGGATGACCAACTCCAGCTGATCTAGTTGGCTGGACTGAATTGATTATTTAGCAAGGAGGATGGCGGGTCCGGGATTGGTAAGCCCGACCACCTTCCCTAGCATCTACAAAAACTTACACTTCTGCCCAGTGAATCTGTAAATGTTATATTAGCATTTCATTGTACTGGTTGTGCAATTATGAATGTGATCATGGCCCGATTATTGATATTTTTGTGAGCATGTATGCTTGATGTGCGACGCCCCCAGAATTCCCGACTTTGAAAATCCTTTGGATTAAGGGTAAACTTTTTTTTTTTTGAAAACAAATGCGCAAGTGCGGAAGTACCAAAAAGGGAAGACAAGTGGTGAACTCTGGGCGGGTCGCAAGAGTGAAACAACATTGAAGTGAAACAACTTTTATTGTCATTTTACAAAATGTACAACCAATCCCTTTTTACAGAAACAACAACTGCCAAGATCCTTGAAGTATTAGAAGTGTGGGTTCATGTCTGCTGCCTCACATCGAGCTCCATCGCACGCCTAAGCAAACACCTGAATCCCCCATAAAACGGGGTCAGTACTCTTTCGAGCTGGTGAGACAAACCAAAACACAATATACCAATGTGTGGAAATACGAGAGCAAGCTATTCAAGACATACATAGCATGCTTATTTACAATAATTGAGCAGTTACAACATAAGCAGGTTTACAAAGCTATACATGGAGCAATAAGAGAATATAACTAGCATGAGTTAATGCAAATAGGCAAAGCATGAGAAATTAACCACGACATTTCATTTCACAACTCATATAAATTAGCAAAGTATGCATCAAAGAACATAATTAAACACGATTCGTAGTATTCGTATCGTGGTATGCATCACCGAACATAAATTATTAATGTAACAACACAAGAGACTGTGATATGCAAACCGATGTGTCATCGTGAACTGTGCACATATATAAGTGGACAAGTATGTGCATCGTGCCATAAGTACGAGAACTAGCCAAGTGACGACACAAATCATTGCACATTATGATGAGACAGTTAGAAACATTTTGCCACGGTAAGACGTGACTCACAAGCTGTGTTAAAGTTCATAAACCATGTATCTCAACCATAAGCGAGCTCTTTTCGCGAAGTAGGTCCATCGCCCAAAACAAAACTTGCCAAGGAGTTGCATAAGTCTCACAAAGCCATAATCCCAAACATGTATCTCGAGAATCCCTTCGTACTTAGGGAAGTATATTCAATTGCCAACATGATTTGTACATTCAAGTGTCACAAACAAGAGCATGTGAGTACATTCATTTGTGCAATAGCTTACGTGCTAAAGTGTGGGTGGCCATGTACATGCCGTTCAAACACCATCAAAATGCCACGCCACAACCATATGTTAACACTCTTAAATATGACTTATGTCGTGCCTTGTAAGACAAGGGAAAAGCCATATCCATTTATTTCTTTTGACATACGCCATAGATTTCTCAACTCCGCTAAAACCTTATTTTACTTAAAAGCATTCGATAGGGTGTCATTAGCATGAAATCTGCATTCTATTGCAAAAGCAGACATACGTACCAAGGGGCAAGTCCATACAACATCACATCAATGAGTTTATTATTTCATTGCGCATACATAACTACGTATGCAAATACTATATTTGCTTTGGACCGTTGCGGGGTTTTCGTCTATGACATAATAAGTCCAAAATTATTAATTTGCCGGGTTATTTGGAATCCGTGTCGTAGGCACTCATGCAGCCCCTAAGGCTGCGGTCCGAAGCTTGTTAATGAAGCAAAAGTGTTGCGAAATAAGGTGAAGAAAATAACAGCAGCTAGGCTGGAGCTTCCCCAAAAAGACCGGCAACCATACGAGCCACAACGGTGCCATGGGCACCAAGCGCACACATGCAGGCCCGGTTTGGGCTGTGCTGCCGAACTGTGGCAGCAACCACGATGAGGTGACAACAACCTACGTGCTGCAGGGACCGAACCGAAGAAGAAGATGGACAACAAGCTATGTTGTCCCGCAAATCGCAAGAGCCCAACACCCTGGACCGAGTGGGTCCGGTCCAAGGAAAGTCCATGGCGTGGGTCTCAGCAAAAAGGAGGATGGCCTTGGGTCTGGACTGTTTAGTCCAGACCCACGCTAGGCTGGCTCAACGATACGCAGGGGTTCATACTGGGCGTCTAGACAGGATGGGGCTCAACCACCAAAACCCAGTCTAGGTCTGGGCCGATTGGTCCAGACCATGGAGGGAGTGCTCGAGTATGAGCACGGTCTGGACCGTGCGTCCAGACCTAGGCTGGGCTCAGCCAGCACCGCAGGGAAAGGGGTGCAAGCCCAACTGCCTGCACCCAGCTGCAGCCTAACCACTGCATGGCTGCAGCAAGGTCCGAGTGCCCAAGTTGGAGGCGCGAGAAGGGTGGACGCCCAAAAGAACTGAGCATAGGCCTTTGACAGGTCTGGACTAGTTTCGGTCCAAACCGTGTCAGGCCAAAGGCAAGCCGGTCCACACTCACCCAGTTCGGTGGGTTCGGCAGGGTTCACGCAGAACCAAAAGAGGGAAAAGGAAAGGGGCGCCCAGGCTGACCCGTTTGTGGTCGACCTGGGATGCACCCTGCTGGACACTTCCAGCTGGATGGACTGGTCCAACCGAACAATAAGTAGAAATAAGGACCGAACAGAACAGGAAAATAAAAAAGGGGCCATGGCTTCATGGCCGACCCAAACTGAAACGACAGATCGAAACAAGGGGAGACCGGTGCCTCCCACCGTGCCTCGTCCCGTTTAGCCTAAGCCAGCAGCACCCAAAGAGGGGCTAACCCGAGTAAAAAGGTTTGTTGGGCTTGTGCCAAAATGTGGCCGCCTTGCCAACCAAACCAAGCCTTGGAAAAACCTTGGATATCATGCATCAAGCCACCAATGAAAAAGGACATGCAATAACACCAAGGAAAACACAAAAGTATGGAAGGGTCTCAACCCTTTGTGCAGCTACTTGCTTAACGAAGGAAAACCATTTAGTGATGGCATGCTCAACCGAACGCTCAATCACAATGCATGCAGCCCATTTTGTTAAATACATAAATGAGAAATAAAAAAAAACTAAAATGCTCAATCGAAAACCACATTCATGGTCTTGTGAAGGAGTGTCTCACCTTCGAGGCTTTCAAAGAAGGGTGAAGATGATGCTGCTCACGGTGGAGAGAAAGAGATAAGAGAGGTGAGAGGGGAGAGCAAGAGAGGAGAGAGGGTCTCCAAGAAAATCATCCAAGAGAGTGACCTCTTTCTCTCTCTTAAAGCCTTAAGTAGTTAGGTTCAACAAAATGGACGGATGGGATCTAAAGAGGCAAGATGGAGGGCTTGGGTGCTCCATGCCCCCCCGTAGCTGCCCACGCCCAATGCATGTCTTGCCTTTTTAAAACTTTGCAAAACCTTTCAAAAACGCCATTGAATAGGGTTTCATAAAAGCCTTTAAAGTTTTAAAGAATTACAAGGAGTGTCCATGGCTTGCGCCCCTTATGCCCAACCGATTTCTAGTATTTGAAATAGTTTAAGTTAATTTCAAAAATACCATGGGGCGCCAGGCCCATGCTCCCCTTTATTGGAAAAATGCCCCTCATGATGAAGCCTTAAGCTTCATCATGAGTTTTGAAAAGAGACAATGGCCAATCATGGCCTTCTTTTTCAAATCCATGCAATCTTTTGCAAAAATGTCACCCAGCTGGTCAACTACTGACCAACTGGTCCACCATGACCAAAAACGTCCACTAGAGGGGTCGCTCAATGGTTTTGGGCCTCCTCTAGTCGATCCGGATCCAAATTCAATACAAAATTGCACTATTAAAAAAGGAAATGCTTATTTAATAATTTTAAACCAAAAATCGACTTCAACAAATCACTTACCCATATTCACAATCTTAATTGACATGGAATGTTTAATGCTTTTTAAGAAAATTTCCCTTCGTTTGCGAGAAACAAGCTTATTACGACTCACGTCTAATTGTAGAGCAAATCTCGTAATTCACATGCACTGACGAGGTTTTTTCATCGTATAGGTCCCAAATTTGGGGAAAAACTACACAAATATATTATAAATTAACCCTTAAAATTTCAAAGGTTAATTCGTCCAAAATTTAGGCTCTTCTTACTTACACAGTGTATTTACGCGATTTTCGGGTCGCGCGCGTAAAGCTAAAATACAAAGCATAGTCAATTTATATCAAAATACGTGCTATATCCTCATAAACACACGAAAGCATCCATATCAACTCAAAGCAAACAGTAAATTACTCAAAAAATTTCGCGGGTCTTACATCCTACCCTCCTTAAAAAGGATTTCGTTTGCGAAATCACAAAACAACAAGCAACAACAAAATGGTCAGATCTCATCTGACGGCGCCTAATCGTCCACAACTAAGTCTCTCGTAGACTTCTTAGGACAAAACTTGGAAATATGCCCGGGTTGTCCACACTTGAAACACTTGCCATCGTAACGAGGACAAACTCCAAAAGCGTGATCTTCGTCGCATCGCCGACACTTTCGCTGGACATTCAATCACTGGGATCGCCTTTGCTGGCGGTTCTGAGATACTTTCTGATGCTTCCGCTCTCTAGTATGTGGCAAAGACTCCACCCTACTAGGATGCTTCGCACTCGTAATCGCAAAAACATGAGTCTGTGGCTCGGCTTGGTCTTCATCCAATAGAGTAGCTACCTCAATAGCTTCTTCGAGCGACTTTGGCCCGCTAGTGAACACTTTAGTTCTCAGAGTAGGCCTCAAACCACGAGCGAACTTCATTGCTCGTTCATCTCCCGCAACGTAAACATTCAGACAATATCGTTCCAAACAACGAAATCTCATAATATAGTCAGATAGGGTCATCGTTCCTTGTTGAAGGTCCAAAAATTCTTGCATCTTCTTACTTCGTTCATGCTTAGGAAAATATGTAGAGTTAAAAACTTCAACAAATTCATCCCATGTAACATTCGTGTCTTTGAATTTAACTGAAGAGACAGTGTCCCACCACTTCTCAGTGTGGTCTTTCAAACGATAAGTACCAAAGTTCACTTTAAGTTCCTCTGGGACATCCAAAATGCAAAAAATACGTTCTATCTCGCGTATCCACGACTCAGCAGCTTCAGGGTCTGTCTTACCCTCAAAAGCAAGAGGATCCAACTCCATGAATCGCTTATACGTAACTGTGCTACTGTTCTGCCTATCTTGGGCTACATGCTAAAGATTCACACCCATCTGTTGCATCGCAACCACCTGCTGTTGCACAACCTTTGCAAGGTTGTTCACAGTGCCCATAATATCGTTGTATCTAGTCTTCCAAGTCATCTATCATGACAAAAGACATGACAATCAATCGATAAGTCTGACAACCATGCTCGCTAAACAACAATCACAACAATCATACAAAAATCATGAGCACACAACACATAATTCAGACAAAAGCCATATCGCAACAACAATATGACATATATACACGTTCCACGAACGTCTCAAGCGACACCATACAAGGCCGCTATCGCTAGAAAATCACCATTCTAGACGACAAATGTTAGAGAATCGCCACTCTAACACAACAAAACAAAAAGAGTCATCTATACTCAACTAACATCGTTAATCTTATCATCGTTAGGGAACCACCACCCTAGTGACATCATTAGAGAATCACCACTCCAGTAGCATCATTAAGAAATTACCATCCTAATAGCATCATCAGAGAATCACCACCCTGATGGCATTACTGGAGAATCACCACCCCAGTAACATCATTAGGAAAACACCATCCTAATGGCATCGTTAGCAAACCACCACGCTAACGGCATTGCCAGAGAATCCCCACGCTGATGGCCTTGCTGGAGAATCACCACTCCAACAATCTCATTAGGAAATCACCATCCTAATGGCATCGTTAGCGAATCACCACACTAACGGCATCGTCAGAGAATCACCACGCTGACGGCCTTGCTGGAGAATCACCACTCCAACAACCTCATTAGGAAATCACCATCCTAATGGCATCGTTAGCGAATCACCACGCTAATGACATCGTCAGAGAATCACCATGCTAACGACCTTGCTGGAGAATCACCACTCCAACAATCTCATTAGGAAATCACCATCCTAATGGCATCGTTAGCGAATCACCACACTAACAGCATCGTCAGAGAATCACCACGCTGACGGCCTTGCTGGAGAATCACCACTCCAACAATCTCATTAGGAAATCACCATCCTAATGGCATCGTCAGTGAATCACCACGCTAACGGCGCTATGGAAGAGTCACTACTTCAACAACACAGTTGGCACTACCAGAAATCACCTCCTGAGCCAACATACCACCATCCTCCAGACAGTGGTGGGGGAAACAAAAATTCCCGCAATGCTTTCTCACGAGCAACAACACCCTGATGATCGGTGTTAAACTATGCCCAGAACACGACCCTCTCAGGAGTCAAATGCCATCATCGACAACAAAAATGCAGCATGCCAAGCGCGTAACAACAGATACATTCTCATTACCAAGAACGACTGAGGATCAACAATATCCTCCAACAGGATACACAGAGGCTCAACTCGCACAGACAAGGCTTCCACCTTCTGTCTAAAAGGTCACATCAAGCAAGATACCCTTCGTCAAAGACAGGGTTACGAACAATTCCAACAAAGTTGGAAAAGAGGGAAAACATCCACTCAGAGCCTCACACGACGATTCTTATCGAATCCATCTCATCTATAGCATGATTAGAATAAAAGTTCGATCGTCGCTACGATTCTTCAATCGTCTCCACCAACACAATGTGGAAGGAGAAGGGTGAACTACGCAAGTAGTCCCCTAGGTCTCAATGAGAAAGTTCAACTCTCGCAGGAGTATACTCAAATAGCTTGGGAAACTAGATCCACAAGCGCAAACAAACCCTTTAGATTCCGACAATCGATACATCAAGCCAAATAGACAAGGCTTAAATACGAAACTGGGTCTTGCATCAGACGACACCCGAAAAACACACAAATTTATCTGAACACACAGGATAAGCAATCAAACCACAGAAATACAATTATACTGAATTAAGAATACTTACAGTGCGATGGTCGATGCATGCAGAGACTTGAACCACACTTTGGTGATACTTTTTAAAACACTGTTCTGATATCAATTTGCGACGCCCCTAGAATTCCCGACTTTGAAAATCCTTTAAAATCCTTTGGATTTAGGGTAAACTTTTTTTTTTGAAAATAAATGCGCAAGTACGAAAGTACCAAAAAGGGAAGACAAGTGGTGAACTCTGGGCGGGTCGCAAGAGTGAAACAACACTGAAGTGAAACAACTTTTATTATCATTTTACAAAATGTACAACCAATCCCTTTTTACAAAAACAACAACTACCAAGATCCTTGAAGTATTAGAAGTGTGGGTTCATGTCCACTGCCGCACATTGAGCTCCATCGCACGCCTAAGCAAATACCTGAATCCCCATAAAATGGGGTCGGTACTCTTTCGAGCTGGTGAGACAAACCAAAACACAATATACCAATGTGTAGAAATACGAGAGCAAGCTATTCAAGACATACATAGCATGCTTATTTACAATAATTGAGCAGTTACAACATAAGCAGGTGTACAAAGCTATATATGGAGCAATAAGAGAATATAACTAGCATGAGTTAATGCAAATAGGCAAAGCATGAGAAATTAACCACGACATTTCATTTCACAATTCATATAAATTAGCAAAGTATGCATCAAAGAACATAATTAAACACGATTCGTAGTATTCGTATCGTGGTATGCATCACCGAACATAAATTATTAATGTAACAACACAAGAGACTGTGATATGCAAACCGATGTGTCATCGTGAACTGTGCACATATATAAGTGGACAAGTATGTGCATCATGCCATAAGTACGAGAACTAGCCAAGTGATGACACAAATCATTGCACATTATGATGAGACAGTTAGAAACATTTTGCCACGGTAAGACGTGACTCACAAGCTGTGTTAAAGTTCATAAACCACGTATCTCAACCATAAGTGAGCTCTTTTCGCGAAGTGGGTCCATCGCCCAAAACAAAACTTGCCAAGGAGTTGCAAAAGTCTCACAATGCCATAATCCCAAACATATATCTCGGGAATCCCTTCGTACATAGGGAAGTATATTCAATTGCCAACGTGATTTGTACATTCAAGTGTCACGAACAAGAGCATGTGAGTACATTCATTTGTGCAATAGCTTACATGCTAAAGTGTGTGTGGCCATGTACATGCCGTTCAAACACCATCAAAATGCCACGCCACAACCATATGTTAACTCTCTTAAATATAACTTATGCCGTGCCTTGTAAGACGAGGGAAAAGCCATATTCATTTATTTCTTTTGACATACACCATAGATTTCTCAACTCCGCTAAAACCTTTTTTTACTTAAAAGCATTCGATAGGGTGTCATTAGCATGAAATCTGCGTTCTATTGCAAGAGCGGGCATACGTACCAAGGGGCAAGTCCATACAACATCATATCAATGAGTTTATTATTTCATTGCGCATACATAACTACGTATGCAAATACTATATTTGCTTTGGACCGTTGCGAGGTTTTCGTCGGGGTTTTCGTCTACGTCATAATAATTCCAAAATTATTAATTTGCCGGGTTATTTGGAATCCGTGTCGTCGGCACTCATGCAGCCCCTAAGGCTGCGGTCCGAAACTTGTTAATGAAGCAAAAGTGTGGCGAAATAAGGTGAAGAAAATAACAGCAGCTAGGCTGGAGCTGCCCCAAAAAGACCGACAACCATACTAGCCACAACGGTGCCATGGGCACCAAGGGCACACATGCAGGCCCGGTTTGGGCTGTGCTGCCGAACTGTGGCAGCAACCACGATGAGGTGACAGCAACCCACGTGCTGCAGGGACCGAACCGAAGAAGAAGATGGACAACAAGCTATGCTGTCCCGCAAACCGCATGAGCCCAACACCTTGGACCGAGTGGGTCCGGTCCAAGGAAAGTCCAAGGCGTGGGTCTCAGCAAAAAGGAGGACGACCCTGGGTCTGGACTGTTTAGTCCAGACCCACGCTAGGCTGGCTCAACGATGCGCAGGGGTTCGGACTGGGCGTCTAGAGAGGATAGAGCTCAGCCACCAAAACCCGGTCCAGGTCTGGGCCGATTGGTCCAGACCATGGAGGGAATGCTCGATTATGAGCACGGTCTGGACCGTGCGTCCAGACCCAGGCTGGGCTCAGCCAGCACCGCAGGGTAAGGGGTGCAAGCCTAACTGTCTGCACCCAGCTACAGCCTAACCACTGCATGGCTGCAGCAAGGTCCGAGTGCCCAAGCTGGAGGCGCGAGAAGAGCGGACACCCAAACGAACTGAGCATAGGCCTTTGACAGGTCTGAACCAGATTCAATCTAGACCGTGTCAGGCCAAAGGCAAGCCGGTCCACACCCACCCGATTCGGTGGGTTCGACAGTGTTCACGCAGAACCAAAAGAAGGAAAAGGAAAGGGGCGCCCAGGCTGACCCGTTTGTGGTCGACCTAGGACGCACCCTGCTGGACACTTCCAGCTGGTTGGACTGGTCCAACCAAACAGCAAGTGGAAATAAGGACCGAACAGAATAGGAAAATAAAAAAGGGGACATGGCCGACCCAAACTGAAATGAGAGATCAAAACAAGGGGAGACCAGTGCCTCCCACTGTGGCTCGTCCCGTTTAGCCTAAGCCAGCAGCACCCAAAGATGGGTAACCCGAGTAAAAGGGTTTGCTGGGCTTGTGCCAAGATGTGGCCTCCTTGCCAACCAAACCAATGAAGAAGGACATGCAATAACACCAAGGAAAACACAAAAGTATGGAAGGGTCTCAACCCTTTGTGCAGCTACTTGCTTAACAAAGGAAAACCATTTAGTGATGGCATGCTCAACCGAAAGCTCAATCACAATGCATGCAGCCCATTTTGTTAAATACATAAATGAGAAATAAAAAAAAACTAAAATGCTCAATCGAAAACCACATTCATGGTCTTGTGAAGGAGTGTCTCACCTTCGAGGCTTTCAAAGAAGGGTGAAGATGATGATGCTCACGGTGGAGAGAAAGAGATAAGAGAGGTGAGAGTGGAGAGCAAGAGAGGAGAGAGGGTCTCCAAGAAAATCATCCAAGAGAGTGACCTCTTTCTCTCTCTTAAAGCCTTAAGTAGTTAGGTTCAACAAAATGGACGGATGGGATCTAAAGAGGCAAGATGGAGGGCTGGGGTGCTCCACGCCCCCCCATAGCTGCCCCCGCCCAATGCATGTCTTGCCTTTTTAAAACTTTGCAAAACCTTTCAAAAACGCCATTGAATAGGGTTTCATAAAAGCCTTTAAAGTTTTTAAGAATTACAAGGGTGTCCATGGCTTGCCGCCCCTTATGCCCAACCGATTTCTAGTATTTGAAATAGTTCAAGTTAATTTCAAAAATACCACGGGGTGCCAGCCCCATGCTCCCCTTTATTGGAAAAACGCCCCTCATGATGAAGCCTTAAGCTTCATCATGAGTTTTGAAAAGAGACAATGGCCAATCATGGCCTTCTTTTTCAAATCCATGCAATCTTTTGCAAAAATGCCACCCAGCTGGTCAACTATTGACCAGTTGGTCCACCATGACAAAAAACGTCCACTAGAGGGGTCGCTGTAAACACCCCAAATTTTCACTCACCTCCCTGACATCTCCATCAATAAACACATTTTGGTTCTCCGATATCAATAAAGGTGAAAATGGTCATTTTTTGAGATTGGACCTTGCAGAAAGTCCGAAAATTCATTCTCAAGTCTCAAAATTTCTTTTTTTTGGGCTCAGAAATATCTTCAAGCTGCAAATTTTCAAAATCCTATTCTTGACAAAAATCTAGAATTTCCAATTTTAAATTCAGAGTGACATTTCATAAGACATCTCTTTGCATATCATTGCATGAGCATTTCATATCACCGCACTGCACAACATGTCATTTTGAGATATAGAACTCCTGATTTTCAAAATTATCAATCTAGATTCGAGTTTTAAATATTTCAAAATTGATTTCAAAAACCCTAGGTTTTCAAAATTGCCAATTCTTCCCATTTTACCCCCAGGACTCTGAATTACAAAAGCTTTTTCATAAAAAAAAACAATCTCGATGTTTTGACATTGATTTTAAAATTTTGGGACACAATTTTAAAGATTTTATCTCAAAACTTTTTGCAAAAAGATTTTAAATCTCGTTACGAAATTTTTGCATTTTCTTTAAAAATATTTTTGCCCTGAAAAACCATTTTCTTACAAATTCTTGAAAAAAAGAGACAAAGTTTTATCTCGTATTATAAAAATTCCAAAAAAAAAGTAGTTATTTCTTTTGTTTTTTTTTTTTCAAATAAATGGTGTGGGACCCACCTAGCATCACACTCAGATTCTCAGGCATGTTTCTTATTTTCAAGCGGGGCCCACCCGGAGATGGCACCAATTTTGCAAATTTCTCTTTGTAACTTTTCAATGTTATTTATCTTATAAAATGGTTAGTGGGCCCACACACATGTGGCGCCCCACTTGAAAGTAAGAGATTTGCCAAGCAAAATAAAACTTTATTTTCAAAAGGATTTTAAAGCTGGCTGAGGTGGCATTTCCTTAAAAGCCTCCCATTTATTTCACTATTCATTTTTTTTTAAAACAGCCTTAGATGTCGCCACAATTCCTAATTATTATTCAAAATTGAAAGACAATCACCATTACTGAACCAAAATTTAAGCACTTGAACTGGTATTATTTCAAAATCCAGTGCTCGAACTGGGGTATTTTAAAAAATCCAATGCTCGAACTTGTACATTCTCAAAATCCAGTAATCGAACTGGTACATTTTAAAAATCCAACTTTCAAGTTGAGCTATATTTTCCTTTGAAGATCTGAGTTCCGACTCAGGTTTTCTCTCAAAAATATTTTCCTTTGAAAAACTGAGTTTTGACTCGGGTTTTCCATCAAAATTATTTTCCTTTGAAGATCCGAGTTTCGACTCGGATTTTCCTTCAAATTATTTTTTTTCCCTTTGAAGATCCGAATTCCGACTCGGGTTTTCCTTCAAATTATTTTCCTTAGAAGATCCGAGTTCTGACTCAGATTCTCCTCAAAATCAATTTTCCTTTGAAGATCCGAGTTCTGACTTAGATTTTCCTTCAAATTATTTTTTCCTTTGAAGATCCGAGTTCCGACTCGGGTTTTCCTTCAATTTATTTTCCTTGGAATATCCGAGTTCGGACTCGGATTTTCCTTTAAATTATTTTTTTTCTTGAAGATTCGAGTTCCGACTCGGGTTTTTCTTCAAATTATTTTTCCTTTGTTGATCCGAGTTCCGACTCGTGAGCTCTTTACCTTATTCGAGCTCTTCATTTTCCTTTGTTGATCCGAGTTCTAACTCGTGATCTTTCTACCTTATTCAAGCTCTGATTTGAGCTCTTCAATTCTCCTTTTGTTGATTCGGGTTCCGACTCGTGATCTCTTTACCTTATTCAAGCTCTGACTCGAGTCCTTCATTCTCCTTTTGTTGATCCGGGTTTCGACTCGTGATCTCTTTACCTTATTCAAGCTCTGACCCGAGCCATTTATTCTCCTATGTTGATCCAAGTTATTTTGACCCTCAGGGTCAGTCAATTTCTCAAATTTGTTATGTTGCCCACCAATTTTCAATTTAAATCTTCGGATCATTCAATTCTCCAATTTCGACCATCGGGTCATTCGATTCTCCAATTTTTCAAATTCAATTTCCAATTTCAACCTTTGGATCACTCAATTCTCAATTCCGACCTCCTGGTCGCCCAATTTTTATACTCACAATTTTCAATTCTCAATTTCGACCTCCGGGTCACACAATTTCGACCTTTTGGGTCAACCAATTCTCAATTTCGACTGTCAGGTCATCCAATTTCAACCTCCGGGTCATCCAATTTGAAGAATTAATTTCCCAATTTCCATTTTCGACCTTTAGGTCAATCAATCCCTATGTCCAATTTCAATCATTTTCTCTTGCGAGAGACCCTTTTTATAGGGAGAGTTCGAGGGAGCTCATTCTTTTCGCATGCAATCCAATTCGTTCACTTAGCCCCGTCTCAAGGAGAGTTTGAAGGGACTCGCGTCTTCGTGAACCATTTGCAAAACAATTTCCAATTTCACACAAGGAACCCTTTTAAAGGGAGAGGCTCGACGGAGACTCGCTTTCCTTGTGGCCACCCCAATTTTCATACTAGGCCATTTTCATCATGGAGGACCCTCTTTTTAGGGAGAGTGTGATGGACTCGTTCCTTTCATGACCCAATTTACCAACCTCACTACTATCGGCCCCCTTTCCATAAGAGAAGCCTAATATTAGGGAGCTTTGACGAAAGCTTAATTTCTCTTCAAAAGTTCATTTTGCAGACACCTCCTCTTCAGGGAAGAGAGAAGTAATTTCTATTTCCCATTTAGGTAAGGGCTAAGCCTGAGTCTCTTTTTGGGAAAAAAGAGAGGAGAATTTTAATTCACGGATGTGTTGAGCCGAATCTCAAGTGCTCTTTTTCACCAAAGATTTCAAGAACATGTTGTCAATTTGTCAATCAAATTACTTGTTGATTTCATAATCTTTATTGCATAAATCTTTACTTCGATTTACCTTTAGCATTACTTCCAAAAGAGTGAAGCTTTTGCGAAGAGAGATTCAAAATTCAAATTCTTTCTATTGGCCAACCAAAAGGACGAAGGATAAATCCTCGATATGGCCAGAAAAGAAGATTCAATGTTATTGCAAAGCCACAAATAATTGATATTGATCACAGTCAATGACACATCTTTAAAGACCATTCTTGTGAAAATGAGGCAGTAAAAATATCCCGAGCACTAGAAAAAGGGAGAATTCACCCAAGCCCTGTCTCCTCAAAATCACCTAAGCTGCAATTAAATATTCGCAAAAAGGATCTCTCAATTGTCATCAAGATGAAGGCGAATTAATCGAGTAGACCCCCGGGGCCAAAGAAGATTTGAAACATCTCTGAGACGAAGGAGTTTGTGAGGTACCCTTCCAAAAGAGAGAAAAAGAAGAAAAAGAAGGAAAGAAAAGTCAAGACATCTTCAAAATGAAGGAGAAGGTAACCGAAACACAAGAGAGCCCAAAACAGTGCAGAAAGATTATCATGAGAGAAGCTCTTAGGATATCAAACTGCCAAATCTATCAAGAATCTTCTTTAAATTTATGAAATTCTATTATCAATATTCTTTCATCAATTGCTTTCATAATATCAAATTCACTTTCCTGTTCATATCAAGGAAATTGATAGCTTCTTTGAAGAAGGTCAATTGCAAGCAATTTGGATTTCAAATCTCGATTCTACGAAGTCAATCTCATTCGGAGGTAATACTTCAGATAGAATGAATATTTTTGCAACAATATGCATCAGTTCCAAATACTTTGAATCAACAACAAAATTCTCAACAGTTTGACAATATTTTCTAGCCATACTGGTGTGAAGTGAGAGCTTGATATCCGTTTTTGATACACCCTGACACCAATCCCTCTTTAGGACTTGATTCCTACCCTTCTCTTTATAATTTGAGAGTGTGAGCTCTTAGATTTGCACACTTCCCTGTGTCCCCACTGTCCAACCAAAGACAGTCCCATTTCGGTTTGAGGTCGAACCACCAATTATTTTCTCGTAAAAAACAATTTCAAAAGCTATTTAGTCTCATCAATGAGATGCCCAAAATCAACCCCTTTTCAAGCTTTAGGGACCCCATTCTCCTTCCTTTTTCAAAACCCCTGTCGGATTTATTGTGCAAAATCCGAAGGTTCCATCACGGTCTATTCCTTCGAGGATTCCATTCATTTTCCGCCCAATCAGAATAAGGGTACAAACCTGAGCCTCATTCAAAGAGGTATTCTATTTTCCGCCCAATCAGGATAAGGGTACAAACCAGAGCCTCATTCAAAGAGGTATTTCATTTTCCGCCCAATCAGGATAAGGGTACAAACCAGAGCCTCATTCAAAGAGGTATTCTATTTTCCGCCCAATCAAGATAAGGGTACAAACCAAAGCCTCATTCAAAGAGGTATTTCATTTTCCGCCCAATCAAGATAAGGGTACAAACCTGAGCCTTATTCAAAGAGGTACTCCATTTTCCGCCCAATCAGGACAAGTGTACAAACCTGAAACTCATTCAAAGAGGTATTTCATTTTCTGCTCGATCAGGATAAGGGTATAAACCTGAGCCTCCTTCGATGAGGTATTTCATTTTCCGCCCGATCAGGATAAGGGTACAAACCTGAGCCTCATTCAAAGAGGTATTTCATTTCCCACCCGATCAGGATAAGGGTATAAACCTGAGTCTCATTTCGATGAGATATTCCATTCCGCAATCAGGCTGAAGGAAAAACTTGAGCTTCGTTCCATACGAAGGATTTTCTCTCCCATCCAGGTTAAGGGCAAAAAAAAACCTGAACTTCACTCTCGCAGAGTGAATCTATTTCTCTTCATTCTATATTTCATATCTATCATCTTCACCAGGCTAATTTTCTCATACCTAGTCGGATCCTTCCAACTGGGGCATTTTATATATAGCCCAAATTTGGTGTGTTTTTCTTTGCCACTAAGCTCGACCACAAGCCGACTTAGTAGCAAAGAGGAGCATCTGTAAACACCCCAAATTTTCACTCACCTCCCTGACATCTCCATCAATCACCACATTTTGGTTCTCCCATATCAATAAAGGGCAAAATGGTCATTTTTTGAGATTGGACCTTACAGAAAGCCCAAAAATTCATTATCAAGTCTCAAAAATTCTCTATTTAGGCTCAGAAATATCTTCACGCTGCAAATTTTCAAATTCATATTCTTGACAAAAAGCTAGAATTTCCAATTTTAAATTCAGAGTGGCATTTCATAAGACATGTCTTTGCATATCATTGCATGAGCATTTCATATCACCGCACTGTACAACATGTCATTTTGAGATCCAAAACTCCTGATTTTCAAAATTATCAATCCAGATTCGTGTTTTAAATATTTCAAAATTGATTTCAAAACCCTGGGTTTTCAAAATTGCTAATTCTTCCCATTTTATCCCCAGGACTCTGAATTACAAAAGCTTTCTTAGAAAAAAAAACA
The DNA here is from genome assembly GCF_984573655.1 of Nuphar pumila. NCBI lineage: Eukaryota > Viridiplantae > Streptophyta > Magnoliopsida > Nymphaeales > Nymphaeaceae > Nuphar > Nuphar pumila. The sequence continues at coordinate 54,455,686 of NC_143250.1, read as the reverse complement.
ATCTGGATATTTTGACATTGATTTTAAAATTTTGGGACACAATTTTAAAGATTTTATCTTAAAACATTTTGCAAAAAAAATTTAAATCTCGTTACGAAATTTTTGCATTTACTTTATACATATTTTCGCCCTGAAAAACCATTTCCAAATTCGTGAAAAAAAAGAGACAAAGTTTTATCTTATATTATAAAAATTCCAAAAAAAAAGAAGTTATTTCTTTTGTTTTTTTTTTATTTTCAAATAAATGGAGTGGGACCCGCCTAGCATCACACTCAGATTCTCAGGCATGTTTCTTATTTTCAAGCGGGGCCCACCCGGAGATGGCACCAACTTTGCAAATTCCTCTTTGTTACTTTTCAATGTTATTTATCTTATAAAATGGTTAGTGGGCCCACACACATGTGGCGCCCCACTTGAAAGTAAGAGATTTGCCAAGCAAAATAAAACTTTATTTTCAAAAGGATTTTAAAGTTGGCATTTCCCTAAAAGCCTCCCATTTATTTCACTATTCATTTTTTTTTAAAACAGCCTTAGATGTCGCCACAATTCCTAATTATTATTCAAAATTAAAAGACAATCACCATTACTGAACCAAAATCCAAGCACTCGAACTGGTATTATTTCAAAATCCAGTGCTCGAACTGGGGTATTTTAAAAAATCCAGTGCTCGAACTTGTACATTCTCAAAATCCAGTAATCGAACTGGTACATTTTAAAAATCCAACTTTCAAGTTAGGCTATATTTTCCTTTGAAGATCTGAGTTACGACTCCGGTTTTCCCTCAAAATTATTTTCCTTTGAAAAACCGAGTTCCGACTCGGGTTTTCCATCAAAATTATTTTTCTTTGAAGATCCGAGTTTCGAATCAGATTTTCCTTCAAATTATTTTTTTCCTTTTGAAGATCCGAATTCCGACTCGGGTTTTCCTTCAAATTATTTTCCTTAGAAGATCCGAGTTCTGACTCAGATTCTCCTCAAAATCAATTTTCCTTTGAAGATCCGAGTTCTGACTCGGATTTTCCTTCAAATTATTTTTTTCTTTGAAGATCCGAGTTCCGTCTCGGGTTTTCCTTCAATTTATTTTCCTTGGAATATCCGAGTTCGGACTCGGGTTTTCCTTTAAATTATTGTTTTCCTTGAAGATTCGAGTTTCGACTTGGGTTTTTCTTCAAATTATTTTTCCTTTATTGATCCGAGTTCCCACTCGTGAGCTCTTTACCTTATTCGAGCTCTGATTCGAGCTCTTCATTTTCCTTTGTTGATCCGAGTTCCAACTCGTGATCTTTCTACCTTATTTGAGCTCTGATTTGAGCTCTTCAATTCTCCTTTTGTTGATACGGGTTCCGACTCGTGATCTCTTTACCTTATTCAAGCTCTGACTCGAGCCCTTCATTCTCCTTTTGTTGATCCGGGTTCTGACTCGTGATCTCTTTACCTTATTCAAGCTCTGACCCGAGCCATTTATTCTCCTATGTTGATCCAGGTTATTTCGACCCTCAGGGTCAGTCAATTTCTCAAATTTGATATGTTGCCCACCAAATTCCAATTTAATCCTTCGGATCATTCAATTCTCCAATTTCGACCGTCAGGTCATTCAATTCTCCAATTTTTCAAATTCAATTTCCAATTTCAACCTTCGGGTAACTCAATTCTCAATTTCAACCTCCTGATCGCCCAATTTTCATACTCTCAATTTTCAATTCTGGGTCACAAAATTTCGACCTTTTAGGTCAACCAATTCTCAATTTCGACCGTCAGGTCATCCAATTTCAACCTCCGGGTCATCCAATTTTCAACAATCAATTTCCCAGTTTCCAATTTCGAACTTTAGGTCAATCAATTCCAATATCCAATTTCAATTATTTTCTCTTGCGAGAGACCCTTTTTATAGGGAGAGTTCGAGGGAGCTCATTCTTTTCGCATGCTATCCAATTCGTTCACTTAGCCCCATCTCAGGGAGAGTTTGAAGGGACTCGCGTCTTTGTGAACCATTTGCAAAACAATTTCCAATTTCACACAAGGAACCCTTTTAAAGGGAGAGGCTCGACGGAGACTCGCTTTCCTTGTGGCCACCCCAATTTTCATACTAGGCCATTTTCATCATGGAGGACCCTCTTTTTAGGGAGTGTGATGGACTCATTCCTTTCATGACGCTATTTACCGACCTCACTACTATCGGCCCCCTTTCCATAAGAGAAGCCTAATATTAGGGAGCTTTGACGAAAGCTTAATTTCTCTTCGAAAGTTCATTTTGCAAACACCTCCTCTTCAGGGAAGAGAGGAGTAATTTCTATTTCCCATTCAGGTAAGGGCTAAGATTGAGTCTCCCTTTTTGGAGAAAAAGAGAGGAGAATTTTCGTCACGGATGTGTTGAGTCAGATCTCAAATGCTCTCTTTCACCAAAGATTTCAAGAACATGTTGTCAATTTGTCAATGAAATTACTTGTTGATTTCAGAATCTTTATTACATAAATCTTTACTTCGATTTACCTTCAGCATTACTTCCATAAGAGTGAAGCTTTTGCGAAGAAAGATTCAAAATTCAAATTCTTTCTATTGGACAACTAAAAGGATGAAGGATAAATCCTCGATATGGCCAGAAAAGAAGATTCAATGTTATTGCAAAGCCACAAATGATTGATATTGATCGCAGTCAATGACACATCTTTAAAGACCATTCTTGTGAAAATGAGGCAGTGCAAATTTCTTGAGCGCTAGAAAAAAAGAGAATTCACCCAAGCCCTGTCTCCTCAAAATCACCTAAGCTGCAATTAAATATCCGCAAAAGGGTGTTGAGAAACTCGGTTTTGATGTCACATAATATGATACACTGTCTTATTTAATTTTGTATGATATGATAATATGTTCTCTTGAAATAATGTTATATTATGACTAAATATGTTTTGCCTTAAATCTAACGAGTATTTGATGCAAGGATATCTCACCCAATAAGGATGGAGACTTCCTGTTCAAGTACAACTATGGTGCAATCATACTCCTTGAAGAAAAAGCTTGATGAGCCATGCTTTCCTAAAGTTCAAATGAAGAAATCGGCTACCTCAAGTTGAAGATTTTTTTCTTCTTTAGAGTCATATGTAACAGAACCTTCAGGAACTTGCATCTTGCATATTACATACTCATTCATACATACTATATCATAAAAGTATACGATAGTTTCAAAAAGCTTCTTTTTTGAAAACCAATAAGTGTACCTTCTTACAACCTTTTATGAAAAAGATATTTTGTCATATAATAATTGTACCTTCTTACAACCTTTTATGAAAAAGACATTTTGTCATTACACTATATACAAGACAACATAAAATCGGCTACATAAGAAAAACAAATAAAATATGTTTTTGAAAAGACTTAAGTTATCTTCTTTAATGAAATGTTTCTTAATACAAGAAGAAGACAAAAACATAAATCGGCTACACAAAAGAAAAACAAATAAAATATGTTTTTAAAGGACTCTAGTTACTTTTTCTCATAACCATAGAATGTCGACTTACTTGAAGTCATCATTCTCTTTACAAAGCATTAAATGCCTTCTGTAACAAATCCTTTCTAAATATCCTTCCCAAAGAATGTCGATCTTCTTTTTGGTCCTCATTCTCTCTGGAGACTTTAAAATACATAAAGAATACACTTGACATGACTATGTACAAATAAATATCTCAAAGCACTCATAGTACTTACACTCATTTAAAGTAAAGAAGTACTAATGTACCTCAAATCATTAATTAGAATAAAGACAAAACTACAACCCAACGTTCAAATGTACTATTGTAAGAAATAGACTTTCTTACATAAAATATGTATTACCTAAAACACTACAACGACTAGTGTACCCTCTATTTTACTCTTCTGGAAAAAGGCATTCTCGATCTTCTCTAAAAGATATTTTTGAAAAGACATAACATTTCATATTTCAAAAAGTTACAATTCCAAAATGTAACGACTATTTTTTATAAGCTATATAAACACACACACATAAACTATTCAAAGAAGAGGAATGAAATAGACGTGTGAGCTTACAAAGAGAAAAATATTCTATTCGTGATTTAAAAAGAGAGCCTTGAAAAAGAAAGAGAAAAAGAAAAAGAAAGAAAAGAGAAAAAGTCAAGTCCAGCTCTTTGACAAAGAGTATCCTCTGAGTGACAAACAGAACATTCTTAGAATCCTTCATTCGTGCATTCATATCATTCTGAAGGTTCTATAGGAAGTATTGTAACTCTGTTTATTCACTGTACTCCTTCTTTGTTTAAAGAAGTAGACCTCCGAGAAAGAGGGTGTTGCCCTTCTCTGTTGAGAGAAGAAGACCTCTTGGGAAGAGGGTGTGCCCCTTCTCTGTTGAGAGAAGAAGACCTCTTGGGAAGAGGGTGTTGTACTATTTATCCGGTAACTCGGATGTTATAGTGGAATCTCAAGTGGTTTGCTTGGGGACTGGATGTAGGTCTCGATATTGACCGAACCAGTATAACTTCTGTGTTTTATGTGTTGTGCCTTATTGCTTAATTATTTTATTTTATCGATCAAAATCAAATTTCACTATTCACCCCCCCTCTAGTGGAATTTCATTTGGTATCAGAGCAGGTTTGCTGGTTTCGACGTAACAAGTCTTCCAGCACAAATGGCATCTACCTCTTATGCTCGTGATATTGAAGGTCAACACGCATCTCGTCCTCCCTTCTTCAATGGCTCCAACTATGGATATTGGAAGTGCAGAATGGCTATCTTTCTCAAATCCATAGACTTTGCTGTATGGAAAATTGTTGAGCATCCATACACATCTCTATCCGCAGACTATAACTTATGGTCTGATAAAGAAAAGAAAATGGCAAACTTAAATGCAAAGGCTATGAATGCCTTATATTGTGCCATTGATCAAAATGAATTCAACAGAATATCTATATGTGAATCTGCATATGACATTTGGCATTCTTTGGAGGTCATTCATGAAGGAACCAACAAAGTTAAAGAAGCCAAAATATCATCTCTTGTTAGAAAATATGAGTTGTTCAAAATGAACAAAGATGAACCCATCACAGAGATGTTTACCAGATTCACCAACATCACCAACGATCTGAAATCTCTGGGTGTAACATATTCCCAGACTGAAAAGGTGAAGAAAATCTTGAGATCTCTCACAACTGATTGGGAGAGAAAGACCACTACTATTGAAGAAGCTCAAGATTTATCTAAGCTTACATTGGACGACTTAATAGGCAATCTCATGGCCTATGAAGTCCACATGAAAGAAAGAAGGGAAGAAGAGCAACCAGTAAAGAAAACTCTAGCTTTCCCAGCCCTATCTGAGAATGAAGACTCAGATAAAGAATCAGAAATTGCGCTACTTACCAGAAAATTCCAGCGCTTCATGAGAAGGAACCGGCTTCCAAACAAGCACAAGGAAAGAAAAGATCTTAAAGAAGATCCCATGTGCTTTCAGTGTAATAAGCCAGGGCACTTAAAACGTGACTGTCCCCTTCTCAAAAGAAAGTCCAAGACTGAGGAACCAAAGAAGAGGTTCTTCAAGAAAAAGGCTCTGCATGCTCAATGGGATGATTCAGAACCATCCACTAGTGAAGAGTCAAGTGATGATGAAGCCGAAACTGCAAATATGTGCTTCATGGCAAACGAAAGCTCGGTAAGTGAAATCTCTGATTTTTCCTTTGAAGAACTTCTAGATGCTTTTCAAGAACTATTTGAAGAATCTAGAAAATTGAGTTTCAAAAATAAAGCTTTAAAATCTGAAAATTTAGAGCTTTCTCAAGAGAATGAAAAACTCAACAGTGAAAATTCTGAGTTGAAAAAGAAAAATCTTTTGCTTATATCTGAAATTTCTTCTACTAGCTCCAAAACTAAAGATATGCAAGTAGAAGTTTCAGAGCTAAAAAGTAAAACTGAGAACCTCATGAAAACGGTTTTCAAGTTTACTAAAGGTAAAGAGAACTTGGATAAACTCTTATCCTCTCAGAAGGTCTCCTTTTACAAGAATGAGATTGGCTATTCTCATTTCAAAAAACCTTCTTGTATAAATCAAAAGACCACATTTGTGAAAAGTTCATCTGAACCAAATAAGGAGTATTATATTGATAATCTTTTTAACTCCTCTAAAGAGATAGACAAACCCAAATCCAAATGGATATGGGTTCCAAAGTCTAACAAAAAAGGACCCGATTGGGTACCAAAAAGAAGATTTACTTAATGTTTTGCAGGCTTCAAAGAAGAACAGATGGATACTAGATAGTGGATGTTCAAAGCACATGACAGGACATCCAGACCTTTTTGCTGTTCTTCATCATAAAGAAGGAGGAACCGTCACCTTTGGAGATAACAACAAAGGTTTGATAATTGGTATTGGAAATATTGGTAACATAGACAAACCTCTTATCAAAGACGTTCTCCTTGTTAAAGGCTTAAAACATAACCTACTAAGTATCAGTCAAATGTGTGACACAGGTTATAATGTTAGCTTTAATCATGATGCATGCCTCATAGCTGACTCAAATGAAAACATCATCCTAAAAGGTATAAGAAAGAATAATATATACGAACTATACCTAAAAAACATCACAGAACACTGTCTTATAGCTAATAATGACACTCAACATCTATGGCACATGAGAATGGGCCATGTCAATTCAAAATACATGTCCAAACTAGCTAAAAATAAATTAGTACGTGGGTTACCCAACATATCTTTTAAAAAGAATTATTTTTGTGATGCATGTCAATTAGGAAAATTGTCAAAATCTCCTTTCAAATCAAAAAATGTCATCTCAAGTAAAAGACCTTTAGAGCTTCTCCACCTGGACCTTTTTGGTCCTTCTAGGGTAGCTAGCCTTAACCATAATAGATATGTTTTTGTCATTGTAGATGATTACTCAAGATTTACTTGGGTAATATTTTTGAAAAACAAAAGTGACACGTTTTGTCAGTTTGAAATCTTATGTAAAAAATTGCAAAACGAAAAATCATGTTCTATTGTTAAAATCCGTAGTGACCATGGAGGAGAATTTGAAAATGAACTCTTTGAAAATTTTTGTGACTTGCATGGTATTTCTCATAACTTTGCCTTCCCTAGAGCTGCACCTCAAAATGGTGTAGTAGAAAGAAAGAATAGAACCCTTCAGGAATCTGCCAGGACTATGCTCCAACACAATAATCTTGCAAAATCTTTTTGGGCAGAAGCTGTTAATACTGCATGCTACATAACAAATAGAGTTCTCATTAGACCCTTATTAAATAAAACTCCCTATGAACTATTCTATGACAGAACTCCAAGAATAGACTACTTCAAAGTCTTTGGATGTAAATGCTTTATCCTAAACACAAAAGATAGCCTGGATAAGTTTGATGCTAAATCTGTTGAAGGCATATTCTTAGGATATTCAAGTCATAGTAAAGCATACAGAGTTTTCAATAAGTGTCATAATACTATTGAAGAATCTATGCATGTTAGTTTTTGTGAATCTATTGATCAATCTGTTCATATACAAACTAATGATGATGATGTTGAAAGTACAGATTTATTTTTAGATAACACAGCTAAGTCTAATGAAGATGATCACCAAAGAACCTTTGCCGATATCAAAGATCATCCTCAAAAGCAGATTTTGGGAGAACTAACAAAGGGGGTTCAAACTAGAGCTCAGCTAGAACGGATTGCAAACATGGCATTAATTTCTCAACTTGAACCAAAGAAGATTGATGAAGCCATCATTGATGAGTTCTGGATGCTAGCCATGACTGAAGAACTGAATCAATTCCAAAGAAATGACGTTTGGGATCTTGTGCCAAGACCAAAGGATCATCCAATTATTGGGACAAGATGGATCTTCAGAAACAAGCTAGATGAAACAGGTAATGTTATAAGAAACAAGGCCAGACTAGTAGCTCAAGGATACAACCAAGAGGATAGTATTGACTTTGATGAAACATTTGCTCCTGTTGCTAGACTTGAATCTATTAGAATGCTCTTAGCATATGCAAGCTATATGGATTTCAAATTATTTCAAATGGATGTTAAAAGTGCTTTCTTAAATGGTTTTATAAATGAAGAAGTTTATATAAAACAACCTCCAGGATTTGAAAATGAACAATACCCAGATCATGTTTTTAAACTCAAACGTGCTTTGTATGGTTTAAAACAAGCACCTCGTGCTTGGTACGAAAGACTTAAAACCTTTTTATTAAAAACTGGTTTTTCTGTTGGCAAAGCAGATTCTACACTATTTGTCAAAGTAGTGGATAATCATACCCTAATTGTTCAAATCTATGTCGACGACATCATCTTTGGATCTTCTAACAGCACTCTCTGTGAAGATTTTTCTAAGTCCATGCAGAAGGAATTCGAAATGAGTATGATGGGAGAACTCACCTACTTTCTTGGACTGCATATTAAGCAAACCAAGGATGGAGTTTTCATCAACCAATCTAAGTATGCTCATGAACTTCTGAAGAGGTTCAACATGAACTCAACTGCTTCAAAATCCACTCCTATGAGCACTACTACTGTGTTGGACAGAGATGAAGATGGTAAGACTGTTGATACAAAGGTATACCGAGGTATGATAGGATCACTTCTTTATTTAACTGCTAGCCGTCCAGATATAATGTTTAGTGTTTGCTTGTGTGCTAGATTCCAGTCAAACCCAAAAGAATCACATCTTAAAGCTGTAAAAAGAATAATGAGATATTTAAAAGACACAGTTGATTTTGGATTATTCTATTCAAAATCCTCTACATTTGATCTAATCTCATACAGTGATGCTGACTTTGCTGGAAGTAAATCTGACAGAAAAAGCACAAGTGGAACATGTCACATGCTAGGGCACTCACTGGTATCATGGTTCAGTAAGAAACAGAATTGTGTATCATTATCAACTACTGAAGCCGAATACATTGCTGCTAGCCTAGCTTGTACTCAAGTTATCTGGATGAAACAAACATTAAGAGATTTTGGTTTAAATTTTGAAAATACAACTATTTTTTGTGATAATACAAGTGCTATAAACCTATCTAAGAATCCTATCTTACACTAACGAACTAAGCACATTCAAATAAGACACCACTTCTTAAGAGAACAAGTCTTAAACAACATAATTAAACTAGAATTCATACCCACTAATCAACAGTTAGCAGACATATTCACTAAACCATTAAAACATGAAGACTTCACACGAATTAGAAGAGAACTAGGAATATGTAAACTAAGTGACTTATAAATTAATCACACTTAATACTTCTTATAAGTTTTGTTAAAATCTTATTTTAAAAGTCTTTTTCTTCTTATCGATTTTTGTTAGTCAAACTAGGTTTCCATATTCACGTATACTCTAAACTTTTATAAGACACATTCTTTATGTCTTTCAACTTGTCATCTTTCAAGTACACATCCATAATGACTTCTTGTCCTATCTCCTTTCACTCATATCCATAAGAACTAATTATATTAAAAGCTATCATGACATTGTTCACATCACTCATCTCATATCTCCTTTATTATTTGTTGTCCTTTTGTAAAAACTTCTCTTACGATAAGTTGATTCACCTTCAACATGATAACATATTATTTTATGAGAAATCTTACTTTTCAAATTTTTAGTCAAAATCGAATGATGTTTTTTTTGGTTCTTTTTACCTTCCTCTAAAGATCTAGTTGCTATGTTTTTACGTATAAATTTTACTATATCATTTGTTGTATCATATAGTATGAACACTCTATTTTTATCATGTCTTCCTTTCCTCCTATCGAGACACTTCACTAAGACATTAATGCCTTTCATGAAAAATTCAAATGATTATCCTCTCGTACCACCTTTTAAGTTATTATATTTCACATAAATTTTTACTATATCATCTATTATATCATAGCCTAAGAACAATCTATTATCATCTCTTCATGGTTTACATCTTTTACGAAAAAGTGCTGTAAAATTCTCTTTTCAAAAACTTGTACTCCACTCATTAGTACGTTTTGTATCACCATTTTATCTCTCTCTCTACATTATACGAAGTTCCTTTTCATCCGTGACCATGACTCTCTCATATATTTTATATCTCTCTCCAATCGAGATTCATTAAAACCTTGTCCTTCACTCTACTTTATGTCATACAATTTCTATCCAACTTCAAGGTATTGGTGTCCTTTATGACCACTCTCATTTCTTTTACATATCCGTATCACCCTCCTTTATATCTAGTCACACTCCTTTCACGTATATCAAAATATACACTTCTTAAATAAGAAATTATTGCATTTCCTCATACTCTCATGTTTGTCCTATTCCAAACTCCCTCTTCACGATTTTGGAATGCTTTCACATAAAGTAAATTCTTGAAAAAGTTGTTTGTTCTTATTAGGCCATTATTCACTCTCTATTCTTCATGATCTTCACGAAAATCTTTAAAAACTCTTGAATCATTCTTTCTCTTACGTTTAATATGACACTCCATACTCAATTCATGACTCTTCTCACTATCCAACAAGATTGCCCATAGTAAATTTGTTACATATATAGAAAAATTATTTCGAAACTATGTCCTTCTTAATATCTATGCTAATATAATACACTTTCTTCCAAAATTGATTTGATTTGTCATTCACAAGTCTCTTATTTTACAACTCACGCATTTCCTCATTTCATATCAACAATTATTTTCTTCCTTCTATTTAATCAATTGGTTCATCTCTTACCATTCCATTCGATCTTTTCTATCCTTATACAAATTTTCTCTCGGTTCTAGCTCCTTTCTCTCCTAGTGCTTTATTTTCAAGACACTCAAAAATGGCTTCCTCTTCTACCAATGTGATCACCTCCGCCGATCTAAGGTATCCTGATTTGTTTCACACCTACACCTCACTCTGCTCTCGCCCCATTCATGAAGGAAAATTGATCAACTTTGACGACTTCATGTTCTTCGACTTAGACACCTATCTCCCCGAACTCAAACCTCTCATAGAATCTTCATCCCCAGCCGCCTATTATCCTGAACTAGTTCGACTGTTTTATACCAACTTCTCTTCTGATCATGAACAAACCTCAATCACCAGCAAAGTCCGAGGACAGCTGATGATTTTCAATGCTTCCGACCTAGGTAGAATTCTAAATCTACCTTCCACCGGTACCGACCTAAACGCCATAGTACCAATCGACCGATCGGTACTTCGAAAAATACTTCTTTGCACCAACTGCTACCAACTTCCGTGGCACATGAGGAATCTCCAACCTCAAGCTCAGCTACTTGCCCAGATTCTTCTCCACAACCTCTATCCCAAGCATCCCCGCCAGGGATTAGTTCCTCGAAAAATCTCTCTTCTTATCTACGCAATCCTTTCTTCTCTTTCGATAAATTGGTCATCCATTATTTTCGACCTTTTTATTCGTTATCAGAAATTTGAGCCTCTTCTTTTTGGGTGTTTTATAACTCCCATTCTCAAATACTTCCAAGTACCACTTCACAACGAAGTCATCCTCCGACCCTCTCACGTCCTCGATGCTACCACCTTCAATCTAAGGTCCCTGCACATGCCCGGCTCTGATGAAGCAGATCCACTGTCTTCCTTCAATTACTTTTCTGCTATGATGGATATCGAGCAAACTCAAGATCGAATCCTTCGTAATCAAGCCCTGTTGCAGCAGACTCGCAAGCGGAATTGTGCCAACCGGACAACTTCACCTTCTCCACCTTCGAGATAGACTCATTTTTTATTATTATATTTGGTACTTTCGGTCTGTAATAATTTTTTTATTACTCTGATCCCTCCTTTTTATCCATGACAAAGGGGGAGAAAACCTGTCTCTTTAAACATTATTTCACCTTTTTTATCATATTATTATTTCTATGCATAATGTCTTTTTGACAGGGGGAGCATATTTTGTCATCATCAAAAAGGGGGAGAATGTTGAGAAACTTGGTTTTGATGTCACATAATATGATACACTGTCTTATTTAATTTTGTATGATATGATAATATGTTCTCTTGAAATAATGTTATATTATGACTAAATATGTTTTGCCTTAAATCTAACGAGTATTTGATGCAAGGATATCTCACCCAATAAGGATGGAGACTTCCTGTTCAAGTACAACTATGGTGCAATCATACTCCTTGAAGAAAAAGCTTGATGAGCCATGCTTTCCTAAAGTTCAAATGAAGAAATCGGCTACCTCAAGTTGAAGATTTTTTTCTTCTTTAGAGTCATATGTAACAGAACCTTCAGGAACTTGCATCTTGCATATTACATACTCATTCATACATACTATATCATAAAAGTATACGATAGTTTCAAAAAGCTTCTTTTTTGAAAACCAATAAGTGTACCTTCTTACAACCTTTTATGAAAAAGATATTTTGTCATATAATAATTGTACCTTCTTACAACCTTTTATGAAAAAGACATTTTGTCATTACACTATATACAAGACAACATAAAATCGGCTACATAAGAAAAACAAATAAAATATGTTTTTGAAAAGACTTAAGTTATCTTCTTTAATGAAATGTTTCTTAATACAAGAAGAAGACAAAAACATAAATCGGCTACACAAAAGAAAAACAAATAAAATATGTTTTTAAAGGACTCTAGTTACTTTTTCTCATAACCATAGAATGTCGACTTACTTGAAGTCATCATTCTCTTTACAAAGCATTAAATGCCTTCTGTAACAAATCCTTTCTAAATATCCTTCCCAAAGAATGTCGATCTTCTTTTTGGTCCTCATTCTCTCTGGAGACTTTAAAATACATAAAGAATACACTTGACATGACTATGTACAAATAAATATCTCAAAGCACTCATAGTACTTACACTCATTTAAAGTAAAGAAGTACTAATGTACCTCAAATCATTAATTAGAATAAAGACAAAACTACAACCCAACGTTCAAATGTACTATTGTAAGAAATAGACTTTCTTACATAAAATATGTATTACCTAAAACACTACAACGACTAGTGTACCCTCTATTTTACTCTTCTGGAAAAAGGCATTCTCGATCTTCTCTAAAAGATATTTTTGAAAAGACATAACATTTCATATTTCAAAAAGTTACAATTCCAAAATGTAACGACTATTTTTTATAAGCTATATAAACACACACACATAAACTATTCAAAGAAGAGGAATGAAATAGACGTGTGAGCTTACAAAGAGAAAAATATTCTATTCGTGATTTGAAAAGAGAGCCTTGAAAAAGAAAGAGAAAAAGAAAAAGAAAGAAAAGAGAAAAAGTCAAGTCCAGCTCTTTGACAAAGAGTATCCTCTGAGTGACAAACAGAACATTCTTAGAATCCTTCATTCGTGCATTCATATCATTCTGAAGGTTCTATAGGAAGTATTGTAACTCTGTTTATTCACTGTACTCCTTCTTTGTTTAAAGAAGTAGACCTCCGAGAAAGAGGGTGTTGCCCTTCTCTGTTGAGAGAAGAAGACCTCTTGGGAAGAGGGTGTGCCCCTTCTCTGTTGAGAGAAGAAGACCTCTTGGGAAGAGGGTGTTGTACTATTTATCCGGTAACTCGGATGTTATAGTGGAATCTCAAGTGGTTTGCTTGGGGACTGGATGTAGGTCTCGATATTGACCGAACCAGTATAACTTCTGTGTTTTATGTGTTGTGCCTTATTGCTTAATTATTTTATTTTATCGATCAAAATCATATTTCACTATTCACCCCCCCTCTAGTGGAATTTCAAAGGGATCTCTCAATTGTCGTCAAGATGAAGGCAAATTAAGCGAGTAGACCCCCGGGGCCAAAGAAGATTTGAAACATCTCTGAGATGAAGGAGTTTGTGACGGATCCTTCCAGGGAAAGTCCAAAGCACTGTTGAGATGAAGGCATATGCGATGAACCTCCTGACAATCCCCAAAAGATATTTAATTTTAGCTATCATCCAAAGATCTCCAGCCAATGAGCCAATATGATCAACAGGACCCTTGAGGCAAAGAAGTATCTTCTCAATCCTCCTATCTTAAAGCCGCCAGAATTGGGAAAACCCCTTTTGTTATACATCTCGGTTAATCAAGTTGCATGCGGCGGATTCTTGGCGCAATATAAAGAAGACAACTTGATAGAGCACATCATTTATTATGTGAGTAAGACTTTCATAGACTATAAGAAGAAATACTCTCAAATAGAGAAGACTTGCCTAGCTCTGGTATGGATGTGTCAGAAGTTAAGACACTATCTACTAGCATCTGAAGTCAAAATCTTGTCTAAACTCAATCCTCTCAAATACATCTTAGAGCAACCTTTTCTCAGCGGACGAGTCGCCAAATGGCAAGTCTTACTGATGCAGTATGACTCAGAATACATCTCCCAACAATCAATTAAAGGTCAAGCTATCGCAGATCAATTGACAGATTTTCTGTTGGCAGAAGAAGTAAAAACCGAAGATGACTTCCCTGATGAGCAAATATGCAATATCCAACAATGTCCAATATGGAATTTATTTTTCGACGGCTCCAAGAATATGGCTGAAATAGACATTGGGATATTATTAATTACTCTTGAGAAGGAGATGATTCCATTTTCTCTCAAGTTAGATTTTCAATGCACCCACAATATGGCTGAGTATGAAGCCTTGATTCAAGGACTAAAGATTCTATTAGACTTCAACGTCAAGAGAGTGCATGCCTATGGCGACTCGCTTCTAGTTAATCAAGTCTGAGCCGAATGGAAAGTCAAGGATCAAAAGCTATTTCCTTATCAGAAAACTGTTTCAGCTCTTGTCAGCAAGTTTGAAGAATTTCAGCTCTTCCATATCAAGAGAGATTATAATCAAGTGGCCGATAGCCTAGCCAGCCTGGGCTCCATTATGGCATTCAAGAATGGAGAATCTTGTCGCTCCTTTGAAATTGACAGAATTGACCAACCTGCTTTCCTTCCAACAGAACGAGTAAACCAGTCTGAGCAAAAAAAGAAGCCTTGGTATTACAATATCAAAAACTTCATAGAAATCGGTGAACTTCCTCCAGAAATCTCAAAGAAAGAGCAACGAGCAATTCAGCGCATGTCTACCCGATATTTCATTCTGGCCAATGTCCTCTATCATCGTGGATTCAATTCAGAATATTTTAGATGCTTAGACGAAGACGAAGCCAAAGCAGTCGTGCGAGAAACACACGAAGGCATTTGTGGTGGCCACGTCGGCTACCAAACCCTTGTCAAGCAAATCGTCAGAGCAGGTTACTATTGGAAGACTATGCAGCAAGACTATTGCCATTTTGTGAAGAAATGTATCCAATGTCAGATACATGCACCTTCTATTCATGCTCCTACAACATATCTGCAATCTGTTGTCTCTCCATGGTCGTTCTCTATGTGGGCCTTCGATGTTGTAGGTCCCATCACTCCTTCTGCTTTAAATGGCCACAAATACTTTCTTGCCACAACAGAATATTTCACCAAGTGGGTAGAAGCTATCACTCTTCACACAGTAGAAGGACGACATGTGGTCTCTTTTATTCACAAGAGCATCCTTTGCCATTTCGGCATTCTGCATGACATCGTGTCAGATAATGACAATCATTTCAAGAATGAAAGAATGAAGACATTCTGCTCAAAGTTCAAAATCCGTCATCACTTTTCTGCTCCATATTATCTTCAAGGGAATGATCAGGCAGAGGCCACCAACAAGATTTTAATTCGTATCTTAGAGCGAACTGTAGAAACAGGCTGTGACTGGCATGAAAAGATCCATGATGCACTATGGGCCTACCAGACCACTATTTACACTCCAAAAAATGCTACTCCATTCGAACTGGTCTATGGAACAAAAGTAGTATTGCCGCTACATGTTCAGAACCCCGCTTTGAAATTTGCTTCACTCCTACAATTACCTCTCGATCAATACCAGCAGCAGCGACTGGTACAACTAGAATTGCTTAATGAGAGAAGGCTAAAAGCAGCAGAACATGCTCAATCCTATCGCCAGAGAATAGCCAGACAATATGCAAAGTCTGTCATCGAAAGAAGATTCAAAGTCAATGATTTAGTACTTCGATCTACGACCTATCTCAAACATCATCCCGACGAGAAATGGTCGCCAAATTGAGAAGGTCCCTATGTCGTCAAAGAAGCATTACCTCGCAACTCATATCGGCTCATCAATGCCGATGGAGTAGAATTACCAGATCCCATCAATGCTCGACACTTAAAAAAGTTCTATACTTGAAGCATCTATTCTTCCTATTCTCTTCAATAAGGATCAAACTTTCTTTTCTCAGTTACACTAGGGCATTTTAATTTTTTTTGTTCTGTGTCCAGGCAAGATAAACAAATCTCTCATTTTACACACTTGTACATTCATGAGCATCAATTTGCATTCATCTGCATTCATTTGCATTAATAACAATCTGGTCAGTATTGGGATTTCAACAACCAGTCCCATCTCGGTCGCCAAACTTGTTATCATCGCAAAAATTTTCATTCTTCCCTTCCCTGCGGGAGAGAGAGAGAAAAATGCTTTTCGCGAGTCAAACTTGACCAGAATTTTGAAAATTTGTCTAGAAAAACGCCCCTCATGATGAAGCCTTAAGCTTCATCATGAGTTTTGAAAAGAGACAATGGCCAATCGTGGCCTTCTTTTTCAAATCCATGCAATCTTTTGCAAAAATGCCACCCAGCTGGTTAACTACTGACCAGCTAGTCCACCATGACCAAAAACGTCCACTAGAGGGGTCGCCCAATGGGTTTGGGCCTCCTCTAGTCGATCAAGATCCTAATCCAATATGAAATCGCACTATTAAAAAGGGAAATGCTTATTTAATAATTTTAAACCAAAATTCGACTTCAACAAATCACTTACCCATATTCACAATTTTAATTGACATGGAATGTTCAATGCTTCTTAAGAAAATTCCCCTTCGTTTGCGAGAAACAAGCTTATTACGACTCGCGTCCAATCGTAGAGCAAATCTTGTAATTCACATGCACTGACAAGTTTTTTTCGTCGTATAGGTCCCAAATTCGGGGACAAACTACATAAATATATTATAAATTAACTCTTAAAATTTTAAAGGTTAATTCGTCCAGAATTTAGGATCTTCTTACTTACATAGTGTATTTACGCGATTTTTGGGTCGCGCGTAAAGCTAAAATACAAAGCATAGTCAATTTATATCAAAATACTTGCTATATCCTCATAAACACACGAAAGCATCCATATCAATTCAAAGCAAATAGTAAATTCCTCAGAAAATTTCGCGGGTCTTACATGATGAGTATATGTAATTTATGTGCACACTCACACACTCAAAGGATATATGCATGGGTGAATACACGTATGTGATATAGGTAACACACATAATAAGGATGCATATGATTAAGAAATAACACACTTATGATTGAGTTTATTTTGCGTGAGTGCACATGCATTTGGCCTAGTGTTATGAATAAAACACTACTTTGGTTTAGTTATGTGATGCATCGATGGCCTAAATGGACCATCATCGGCCTGGAGAGCCATGGGTTGATTCCTTTTCATATATGTTTTGATTACATCACTTAAACCACACAAGTTGGTATGACACACTACTACACTGTTCTAGTTGTCCTCACGGGCTGGAGTCCCATAAGGATCCTCACAAGGGAGGATGCGGGTGTTCACTTTACTTTTGCATATGGTGTTGTAAACTTAAAGAATTGACTTTAATAAAAATATAAGAAATAAGAACAGTATAATATATGTTCTGAGATCTTCCATCTGAATAATGAAGATCTTAGAGATCCGGTCTTGGGGAGACAGTGAGGATACAAAAGCTCCGTGTGTTGCAATTTTGTCCCCTGAACCCGATATTGAGGTTCCTTCTTCTGGCCACGGTTTTAAGGAGAGTCTGCCACTTTACCTGAGGGTGGTGTGTATGAAACAACTGTTGTTTTTTGTACCAAGAAAGTGACACATGTGGGCATGGGGTGTCCCTTGTGTCCTCGACATTAGATGTGGAGGTCTAATGTTCCGAAGGTGATTCGGTCGAGGGCTAAGTTTGGAACCTAGTAATAAACTATAAATTGTGTGCTAAGCTACCCTGGGAACCTAACTTAACCTCGAGGATTATACCCGTTTGGTGTATCTGCGGGCAATGAAATTAAAAAGAAGAACTTAAAGTTGTATGCATTTAATAGGGCATGCATATGGAAAAGAAAAAGGGAACTTAAAGGTAAGAATTGACTTTAATAAAAATATAAGAAATAAAAACAGTGTAATATATGTTCTGAGATCTTCCATCTGGAGAATGAAGATCTTAAAGATTCGGTCTTCGGGAGACTGTGAGGATACAAAAACTCAGTGTGCTGCAATTTTGTCCCCTGAACCCAATATTGAGGTTCCTTCTCTTGGTCACGATTTTAGGGAGATTCCGCCACTTTACTTGGGGGTGGTGTGTATGACACAATTGTTGTTTTTTATACCAAGGAAGTGCACATGTGGGTGTGGGGTGTCCCTTGTGTCCTCGACATTAGATGTGGAGGTCTAATATTTCGAAGGTGATTCAATCGAGGAATAAGTTTGAAACCCAGTAATAAACTACAAATTATGTGTTAAGCTACTCTGAGAACCTAACTTAACCTCGGGGATTGTACCCGTTTGGTGTATCCGTGGGCAATGAAATTAAAAAGAGGAACTTAAAGTTGTATGCATTTAATAGGGCATGCATATAAAAAAGAAAAATAAAACTTAAAGGTAAGATAATAAAAAGACTCATGCATTGAAAAGAAATCATGCATTTTTCTGTTATGCACTAGATCATGCATATTTGAATTGTTCTCTAAATCATGATATGATGGTGGGTGTATGTTATTTACTTTCTAAATGTATGTTGAAAGACTTGGTTACTTAGTTCATGCTATATGCTACTGCTTTAATGTTCCTTTTCTGGAGAGTATAAGAAACTTGTTGCATGTGTGATTTCTTAAACACTGCAAATTGTTATATCTGTACTCACTCAAATTATTTCATGAAATCTTATCCATGTTCTTTGTCTCACCTGGTTTCTTTAGAAGTAATCGTGCTTAGAATTTCGGTTCTGACACCCTACTTTGTTGGTTTTTCACAGGAACAGGTGAGCAGTGAAGTTGACAACTACTGAGAGGCACGAAGATCATACTTGGTCTTTGACAATTTCACTTGTGGATAGAGTGACTCTTTCGTTTTGTCTTTTAGATCTATTTTTGCTTTCCAGTTCTTTTGTTTTAGTCAGTTCTTTGGCTACTTCCTATTGAATAAACATTGTCTCTGAAATTCACTCTTATTCATAAATAAAGAGGTCTGGTTTGATTATGGTAGGTGATAATTATAAGTCTCTTTGTGGTGTTGGGCTATCCAGATGAAATTGGAACTGTGAGGACCCCGGGTCTCTGGGATGTTTTCCGCACATAAAAAAAAATCCGCGTTTTGAAGGGGTATGAGTTGGGGTCGTTACATTTTGAGTGTCTTTTTACATAGACAAGAGATACTTTTAGTCCATGTTGACGTGTATTCTCTTGTTCTTGTCATTGATACACTCATTTTAAGTATTGTTACATGTAGACAAGAGGTGTTTATACACACCTTTGTGTGTGTCTTTGGCCTTTAATGACATTATATTTATGTTCTTGTTGTAGTAGCTTATACACTTGATTTATGGGTATTGGAGGACTAATGAGGTAGTTGCTTGTAGTGGATGAACTATTGTTAAAATTTGCAAAATTTTATTCATAATTTTTTTTTTTTAAGAAATACAAGTGGATCATATAATTGATATGCATATTTGGAAATCAATTTGATATTTTGGCATTTAATCTATGTATTAAGTGCTTATGGTTTTTCGGCCACCTTTGTATTTGATATGCATAATGAGTTTTTATATTTGCAATCATTTGAGTGAGACTTTCCTAAATGTGTAAGGTCCTCTACTCAAATAACATTCATTCTTGACTCTTGGGTGGATGTTTTTAATATACTTAGTCAAATCATGTTTTTCATATGACATTTGTTTGACATAGAACTTCTTCTCTCTAAAGATGTGAAAGACCCTATTGTTGACTTATGTGTGTTAAATATGCTTTTGTAAAGCCCCATCTTGGGATCTCATATATTGAAGTTCATATTTTTCATGCTTTTGTGCATGTGTATCCATGCCTTTGTGCACTTGTGAGTGTTCTCCTTTGTGCACTCTTTGTTTTTCTTGTATTGTGGTAGTACACAAAATCTCTTTTTATAGAGATTTTTACATGTACGTTTGTGTACTTTTATTCAAGTATTCTTGATGTGTCTTTGTACACGTTTTCCTTTGGGGTGTTGGAACTTGTAGTGCACATCTTTGAAGACATTTTCACATTTATTAGTGTTCTTTACTTAGTGTAGCCCTTGTGCACATATCCTTCTTCAAGAACATATTGTGTTTTATCAATAGAGTATTTAAGTTTAAATCGTTTTTTGCATAATACTCAATTGAAATGCATGAAATATCTTATGAATTGTTGTTTTTGATGAAATTATATATCCTTCCTAATCAATGTTATGATCTATTTTTTATTTGATATCTTTTATTTGATTAAGATACAAAGATACCTTTTACTTGGAGTTCTTTTGCCTTGTTCTACAGGATCGCCAAGATGAGAGGAAAGGAGTATCTATGATACATCGTGGATGGAGCTTGGGGATGATAATTGAAGACAGTTAAAGGCTGGACTTTACAAAGTTTTTTCATGCGCTATAAAGATAATGACTTTCATTGAAGAATTTTTGAAGACTTGGAACCCTCCTTTTGTATCTTCAAACTTTTCGTTATCCCCACGTAAAGTTTGAGGGGGAGTGTTAAAATATATCATCATACCCGATAAAGGGTATTTTTGTAATTCTGCCCATTAGGGGCATTTTAGTCTTTTTACATTATTTATTTTTCTTTTTCATTTTCTTTTTCTTTTTCATTTTCTTTTTCTTTTTCATTTTTCTTTTTTTATTAAATGTAAAATGCATTTAATGCATTGCATTGGGGGTCCAACCAAAGGAGTCGTTGGACCCTCAACGGTCACAAATGTGACCGTTAGTGGCCCAACGAGTTCCTTTTGGGCCTCCCAAGGTCCTCTCACTCTCACTCTCTCTCTCTCTCTCCTTTGTGTATAAATAGAGGGGTTATCCCTCATGTATTTTATGGCCTTTTAGGCCCTAATTCAATAAAGCATATGCAACTTATGCCTCTTCGTAGGCTTTTTGTGGTGTTCTTTAGTGGACCATCATAATGCATTCATAAGATCCAACATTGGACAAACACAATCCTGCAATGGAGAATGCTCACATAGACTTATGTCTAAATACAACTCTCCTCAATTTAGGATCTGAATGCAAACAATGTATGCTTCTTCAAAGTTTTCAAAATCTATCTCTCTAGGACTTAGAGACCTCTATTTCTTGCATGTGATCATTTTTCAAAATCTCCCCTACCTATCATTACCCGGTCTTCACGTTGCTGGGCTCTCTTCCAGAACCCTAGTTCGGGACAGAGCCTCACAACTGGGCCAACTATTTGGGTTAACACCCCCCTACCACGTACCGCGGGCCACAGTCCGAAGTATATCGGTAGGCGCTCAAGGATGTTGGAAAACCTTACCTTAGAACCGGAGTTGAAGTTATATGCCACGTACTTCGGATTTCGATTCGGGTATATCGGCATAACCGGATTGGACAAAGATGATCTGGACCTAGAGTTAGGATTAGGGTCCTACAGCTGTTTTCGAAGTGATGCATCTAGAGTCAGCCTTTTAGGGAGTGCTGAATGTGCATAAATGTTTGTGCAGAATGTGATTATATGTGTGATTTTCTCAACTCTTTATATTCCCCAATGTTTTCCAACCCATTAAGCCTTTTTCAAAATATCTTTATTTTCCACGAGGTCTTTTTCTCAAACCCTGGATGATTTTCTCAAATATCCCATTTCTTTCAAAACTCCAGGTGATTTTACATTCTACCTTTCTACTGGATCTCAAATTTTCAGCTGCATTTTTATCCTGCCTGCAAAAATTTTCAAAAATTTCTCACATTTTCCTAAGTCTCATTCTGAGTCTTTCTCTATTTTCAGTTCGATGGCATCCAATCAAGTCGATTCTATCTTTCCTGAAGGTCACATCTTCTACAAGGTGAGACAAGGTCGGCCTGAACATCAAGCCCTTAGCACCGGAACTTTCATTCCCCGGTGGTACTATTCCTGGCTAAAAAGCTTTTCCCGAATGTTTCCGGACCATTCGAGCTAGTGCGGATTAGAACTGGCGTCAGCAGTCAGAAAGCAGACCATCAATGGCAACCTGATCCATGCAATGGCGGAGCGATGGAATCCTTGAACGTGTACCTTCTGGTTCCCATGGGGAGAGATGACCGTTTTAATGGATGAATTTTCAGAAATCATGGGGTTGCCAGAACCAGCCGGTCAACCAGGAGACCCATTAGAGCATCAATTCCTTATCAATGTCAAGGGTTTGGACCCCCGAGACTCCTTAGCTCGTATGACAGGCCGCCGATCTTGGCCTCTGATCCAGTTGGAAGGAAATGAATATGTTGACCTACTTGAGTTGTACCGCCAGTACGGGACCTTCGTCGAAGTCAGCTCGCTATCAAGAACAGCCAAAGAAAGGATTCAGACTGCAATGGTTCTGTGCACCGTAGGATTATCCCTCTTCCCAGATGGACAAAACTACATGGACATCAGAATAATTCAGCTCATGAGAAGATGGGGAAGTCGGCAGACTAATCGCCTCTCCATAGCCATGGCAGCGCTCGCCTTCCTATATCGAGGTCTGACTCGATTCTCACTTGGAGAATCCATTTTAGTTGAAGGATGCATCTACGCACTTCAGTCCTGGTTTTTCCAACATGTTCCAGCCCGAGCAAGCTCTTTCAGATACAATGGTCAAGAACTTCTCCCAGTATCGCAGTACCGAACCATGATCAACAACATTCAAGAAGATGACATCGTTTGGGACTATTTTGATCGACAGCTATCTCCTCCCAGATATACCTACGCTTATGGCAAGCGGTTCAAGTTGCTGGGACCTTTCTTCTGCACTTACTACCAACCAGAGAGATGTGTTCGGCAATTCTCCCATAGGCAGCAGTACGTCGAAGCCCGACTGCTATCAGGAGCTATGGCAGAGTTCGATCTCACTTCCGCACAATGGTCCGGGGCATATCATTCTGCCCGCTACAGCTGGGATTCCTTTGTCTCTCTTAAAATCTTTCCTGGTCCTAGAATGTCTGCTGATTATCGTGAATGGTGGCAAATTGTTTGTCCTCCACCTCTTTGTCAAGATCAATAAAAGTTTAATTTTCTCATTTCAATAAAGTTTTCTTTCTCTCTATTGTGGTTCGACGACCTCGACTAGGTAACAAGGCGCATTTCCGTTGTTTATTTCTCTTTCTAAGAATGACAACACAATTGTCGTAATTCCCGCGACAACTCAGTCCCTAGTAATGGGATGATTTTTTTTTTTTCAAATTGTCTGCCCTATTTCCAGCAAATATTTCTCCCAAAAGCCAATTCCTTCATAATCTAATCAGGTCTTTGCCCTGCAGAGAGCATCCATAACATTTGATGGTTCGGACAAGATCAGGCAAAAGAACCACGACATCCCAGTACTCGTCAGCCTCGGAAGAAGAAATGGGTTCCCCGTGATCCGAGAAGAGTCAAGAGCAGCAGCAAGAAGATGACGGCATAGACCCTCAAATGTATGCCATGTTCAGAAAAATGATGAATAAGATGATGAATGAACAGCCCGGGACCAGCTCAGAAAGGGATCCATTTAGAGAAAAGTTCCATGGTCACAAGGGTAAGAAGGCTCCCAAGAAGCGGATCCAGCCAGAGGAAATCTCAGATGAATCAGACTCCATTGAAGATACAGATGAAGAATATGAAGTGCCTCCGGCATTTCAGAAACGTGGCCAAAGTAAAAGTCGCAAATCAAAGAGCCGAGATAAAGAAGAACCTTTGCAAGCGCAATTCAAGGAAATGGCCCGAGTGATCAAGGATCTCCAAGCCCGCGACAAGGGCAAGAAAGTCTTCACCAGTGAGGACTTCTATGACGGCTTAGAAGGGGATGATGATCTGGAGAATCTCCCCCGTAAATTCATCAAGTTTGATGGTTCTGGCGACCCAAAAGCTCATCTCGCCACATTCTTCGCAGAATGCTCTCGGTTCAAAAGGGACAACCGAGCATTGTTTCTATGATTCCCCCGCAGCTTGGAAGGAGTTGCAGCCAAGTGGTATGCTGAGCATATCAACCCAATCGAGCTTAAGGAGTTCGACAAAGTTGTGAATCTATTCATTGAACGCTTCTTGTTCAACACAGAGGCGCTTCCTACATTAAGTCATCTTTGCAGTCTGAGGCAGAATGAGAATGAAAAAGCACGGGACTTCATTCACAGATGGAGATCAGCTTGTAATAAGATGAGAGATCCTATCTCGGAAAGGCATGCATTGTCCCTAATCCTCAACAATTTTTCGCAGCTGTTAAGAGGATTGATCTCCACAACACCGTCCAGGACCTTCATTGAATTAACTGAGCGAGCAGAATGGCTCGAGCTGAGCATAGATAATGGAGTCTATGAAGGCTTCACTTTTTTCAAGAGTAACCCCCAAGGTGAGCAGAAGAAGAAAGCTCACTTCACCTTCTCTGCCAATAACAATAGCCGAAATCAGTACAAAGGGCAGAAGAAAGATTATTGCTACAACTCAGGCAGTTCAAACAACAAAGACCAGAAAGGAAAGCCTGCTCCTCAGTACAACAAGCCTCCTCAGCAGGATCAAGGGCCAAAACTGCGCGAGAAAGCTAAGCATGAAGGATGGAGTTATGACCGAAAATTTACTCCTCTCGACCAAACACTCGAGGATGTGCTCGAGTATATGCTATCAAAAGAAATGGTTAAGTTGCCCAGATTGGCTGATCCCCCTGTGCCCATGGGAAAATGGAAAGATCAGTTCTGCAAATTCCACAGGATAGTGGGGCACAACACTGAGAACTGCTTTGTTCTCAAAAACATCGTACAAGATCTTATTGAAAAAAATCTTCTAGTGGAAGGAGGAGAAGAAGAAGAGAAAATGGATATTCTCAATCAACCCTTTCCTCCACACACCACAGCTGTAGTGTCTGCACAACCATTCTTGCTGCATGAACGCATTAAGCCGTGTTCTGCACAAGATCTCCAGGTTCAGCATCAGGTGTCAGTACTATGACAGGCCGCTCCAGCTTCTAAAAAGATGGACCTAATTTCAGCATTCGGCAAAATGAAAGTTTCAGAAGCACCTGTAAAGTCAGCCCCCAAGTCAAAGGGAACTCCTGACTTTCTCAAGCAAATCATCAAACCTAGGCCAGAAAGTTCAAGTCAGAAGCCTCTGACCGCTCTATCCAATGTCTCCATCTTTGATTTGGCCAAAAAATCTAGCAAGCATCAGCGAGTACTGGAAGATTTACTCAGGAAAATCAAAGTTAAGCCCAGTACCACCCCGGAAGACATGGCACAGATAGTGAATTCGACCATGACCAACGCACCAATTACCTTCTCGGATGAGGACCTCCCAAAGCCTCATTCCTTTCATAATAATGCTTTGTACATTGTCGTTCGAGTCAGGGGAATGACGATACTGCATGTACTGGTCGATGGAGGCAGTAGCCTCAACATATGTCCCGAGATGACCGCAAAGGCATTAGGGATCAAGGATGAAGAATATATTCCAGATCCCATCACTATTTGTGGATTTGACAACCATGGTCAAACAGCCAAAGGCAAGATATTTCTGGAAGTATTCATCAACTATTCGGTGCACTCCATCCTTTTCCATGTGGTCAATGTGCCACCCACCTACAACATACTGCTCGGAAGGACGTGGATTCATAATGCAAATGCAGTGCCTTCCACCCTCCATCAATGTGTGAAGTGGTCAAAAGGTGGAATGATTACCACAATACTGGGAGAAGACTCAGAAGAAAGGCTCCCACAACCCATGATTCCCCGGCCATCATTCAATGCAGATATTCCCAGCATTAGGGAAAGTGAAGAAATCAGTCACAGAAAGAATCGAGAAATACTCCAGGCATCATCAGAACCATCTCTGCACACGGTAGCCATGACCCAATGGAGAGATCCTCAATTCTTCAAGGTTGGAGGCCGGATCAACTACAACACCATTAAGTATCATCCCTTGTTTCCTCAATTCATTAAGTCAAGAAAGGGATTTGATTTGCTCCTGAAACATGGTTATCAACCCTTCAAGGGACTCGACAAAAACGAGGATGGCCGCATCGAGCCAGTAATCCAGAAGCATCGTCCCCACAGAGCAGGGCTGGGGTTCTCCAGCGGAAGCTCGCCAAAGAAGACGGTTTTTGTCAAAGGGGCACAATAAAGACCATTTGTTATCTTCTTTCTATTCTTTCCAAAATAAATGTCTCATTTTATCAAATGTCATTAATCAATTCAATCAATAAAATTCCAAGTTTCTTTGTCTATCCAGATGCCATCTACTCCCTTTTTGTCTATCTCTTCATTTTATAATTCAATGCCATTTTATGCATGGTTCTCTTCAAATGATTGCTTGTCTTACTATAGGCCGATTTATCTGAACCAGATTTCTTCTCCAAAATTTCAGAATGACTTCTCGGACAATCAAGAAGCTCGTTCTCAATCCCAAGGCTTTTCAGAAATCAGTAGCAATTCACAGAATCAAAGCAAGCACCGGAAATGATAAGAGTGCAAAGCAGTCAGATGATTGTGCAGAATATGATCAGTCTCTTCAGGAATTACCAGAGTTCGCCGATGTTCAGAAGCAAGATGAACCATCTCCTCTAGTACAACATCCGACTGAAGATGTCAATATCGGTTCAGATCCCAAAATTCTCCAGATCAGAACCAGTCTGAGTTCGGAAGAAAAAAAAAGGCTTACAGATTTTCTCAAGCGGCATGAAGAAGTGTTTGCATGGACATATGAAGACATGCCTGGCTTAGACCCCAAATTGGTCGAACACCGTCTTGTCTTAAAGCCGGAGGCTAAACCAGTTAAGCAGAAGCTGAGAAAAATGGATCCAAGAATAGAACAGCAGGTCAAAGAAGGACTTGAAGATTTGCTCAAAGCATGATTTATCCGAGCTATTGACTACCCGGATTGGTTAGCCAATATCGTCGTTGTCCCAAAGAAAAGTGGCAAAGTGAGAATTTGCATAGACTTCAAAGACCTCAACAAGGCAACTCCGAAGGATGACTATCCACTTCCAAGCATCGATCTTCTAGTCGATAGCACGGCAGGACATGCCATGTTCTCCTTCATGGATGGATATTCCGGCTACAATCAGATTAAGTTAGCCGCCCGCGATCAATCAAAAACTTCCTTTACTACGCCTTGGGGCACTTTCTGCTATACAGTCATGCCTTTTGGGCTCAAGAATGCCGGAGCAACGTATCAACGGGCAATGGCCGTTATATTTCACGATCAAATGCGCAAAATCATGGATGCGTATGTTGATGATATCCTCGTGAAATCTAAAGAGGAAGAAGATCACCTCGAAGCGCTTGATCAAGTCTTTAAGCGACTCATCCTTTATAAGTTAAGGCTTAACCCACAAAAATGTGTCTTTGGAGTCGAATCAAGCAAATTGTTGGGTTTTCTGGTCAGCAAAAAGGGAATTGAAGTTGACCCAGTCAAAGCAAAGGCTATCATTGATATGCCACCCCCGAAAAATCTCAAAGAATTGCGTAACCTTCAAGAACGTATGCAATCAATCCGGCGTTTTATTTCCAATTTGGCAATGAGATGCGAACCTTTCAATCACCTGCTCAGAAAAGGAGTGAAGTTCGAATGGGGACCAGAGTGTCAGCAATCGTTCGATAGAATCAAGAAGTATCTTCTCAATCCTCCAATCTTGAAGCCGCCAGAATTGGGAAAATCTCTTTTGTTATACATCTCAGTCAATCAAGTTGCATGCGGCGGATTCCTAGCGCAATACAAAGAAGGCAGCTTGATAGAGCACGCCATTTATTATGTGAGTAAGACTTTCATAGACTATGAAAAGAGATACTCTCAAATAGAAAAGACCTGCCTAGCTCTGGTGTGGATGTGCGAGAAGCTAAGACACTACCTGCTAGCATCAGAAGTCAAAATCTTGTCTAAACTCAATCCTCTCAAATACATCTTGGAGCAACCTTTTCTCAGCGGACGAGTCGCCAAATGACAAGTCTTATTG
This sequence comes from Nuphar pumila, assembly GCF_984573655.1. Lineage (NCBI taxonomy): Eukaryota > Viridiplantae > Streptophyta > Magnoliopsida > Nymphaeales > Nymphaeaceae > Nuphar > Nuphar pumila. Next base: position 54,427,479 of record NC_143250.1, on the reverse strand, counting down.
ATGCAGTATGACTTAGAATATGTCTCGCAGCAATCAATCAAAGGCCAAGCAATTGCAGATCAATTGGCAGATTTTCCTCTAGCAGAAGAGGTGAAAGCCGAAGATGACTTCCCTGATGAGCAAATTTGCAATATCCAGCAATCTCCAGTCTGGAATTTATTTTTCGATGGTTCCAAGAATATGGCTGGAATAGGCATTGGGATCTTATTAATCACTCCTGAGAAGGAGATTATTCCATTTTCTCTCAAGTTAGATTTTTAATGTACCCACAATATGACTGAATATGAAGCCCTGATTCAAGGTCTAAAGATTCTACTAGACTTCAATGTTAAGAGAGTGCATGCCTACGGCGACTCATTACTTGTTGTCAATCAAGTTCGAGCCTAATGGCAAGTTAAAGATCAGAAGCTATTTCTCTATCAGAAAATTGTTTCAGCTCTTATCATCAAATTTGAAGAATTCCAGCTCTTCCATATCAAGAGAGATTTTAATCAAGTGGCTGATAGCCTAGCCAGTTTAGGCTCTATTATGGCATTCAGAAATGGAGAATCTTGTCGCTCTTTTGAAATTGGCAGACTTGACCAACCTGCTTTCCTTCCAGTTGAACAAGTAAACCAGGCTGAGCAAAGGAAGAAGCCTTGGTATTACAACATCAAAACTTTCATAGAAACTGGCGAATTTCCTCCACAACTCTCAAAGAAAGAGCAGCGAGCAATCCAGCGTATGTCCACTCGATATTTCATTTTGGCCAATGTCCTCTATCGTCGTGGATTCAGCTCAGAGTATTCCAGATGTTTAGATGAAGACGAAGCCAAAGAGGTGGTGCGAGAAGCACACGAAGGCATTTGTGGTGGCCACGTCGGCTACCAAACCCTTGTCAAACAAATCATCAGAGCAGGTTACTACTGGAAGACCATGCAACAAGACTGTTATCATTATGTGAAGAAGTGTATGCAATGCCAAATACACACACCCTCTATTCATGCTCCGGCAACTTATTTACAGTCTGTTGTTTCTCCATGGCCATTTTCTATGTGGGCCTTCGATGTCGTAGGTCCCATCACTCCCTCAGCTTCAAATGGCCACAAATACTTCCTTGCCGCAACAGAATACTTCACCAAGTGGGTAGAAGCTATCACTCTTCGCACAGTAGAAGGCCGAAACGTGGTCTCTTTCATTCACAAGAGTATCCTGTGTCGTTTCGGCATCCCGCATGACATCGTTTCAGATAATGGCAGTCATTTTAAGAATGAAAAGATGAAGACATTCTGCTCAAAGTTCAAAATCTATCATCATTTTTCCGCTCCCTACTATCCTCAAGGGAATGGTCAGGCAGAGGGCACCAACAAGATTTTAATTCGTATCTTGGAGCGAACTATGGAAACAGGACGTGACTGGCATGAGAAGATCCACGATGCACTATGGGCCTATCAGACCACCATTCGCACTCCAACGAACGCTACTCCATCAAAATTGGTCTATGAAACAGAAGTAGTATTGTCGCTACATGTTCAGAAGCCCGCTTTGAAATTCGCATCACTACTGGAATTACCTCTTGATCAATATCAGCAGCAGCGACTAGTACAATTAGACTTGCTCGATGAGAGAAGGCTAAAAGCAGCAGAACACGCTCAATCCTATCGCCAGAGAGTAGCCAGGCAATACGCAAAGTCAGTCATCGAAAGAAGATTCAAAGTCAATGATTTAGTACTTAGATCCACAGCCTATCTCAAGCATCATACCGGCGGGAAATGGTCGCCAAATTGGGAAGGCCCATATGTCATCAAAGAAGCATTACCCCGCAACTCATATCGGCTCATCAATGCCGATGGGGTAGAATTACCAGATCCTATTAATGCTCGACACTTGAAAAAGTTCTACACTTGAAAATTTTATTCTCCTCTTGTAACTCTCCCATTTACTTCAAATAATGATCAGACTTTCTTTCTAAGTTACACTGGGGCAGTTTTAAAATTTTGTTCTGTATGCAGGAAGGATAAACAAATTTCTCATTTCACGCACTTGTGCATCCATATGCATCAACTCATATTCATTTGTATCCAACTGCATTAACAACAATCTGGTCAGTATTGGGATTTCAACAAACAGTCCCATCACAATTCCTAATGATTCAAAATTGAAAGGTCATCACCCATACTGAACCAAAACCCAGCGCTCGAACTGGTATTATTTCAAAATCCAGTACTCAAACTGGTACATTTTCAAAATCCCAAAACCGAGTTCCGACTCGGGTTTTTTATTCAAATCATTTTCTTTTGTTGATCCGGGTTCCGACTCGAGATCTCTTTACTTTATTCGAGCTCAGATTTGAGCTCTTCATTTGTTGATCCGGGTTCCGACTCGAGATCTCTCTATTCATTTGAGCTCAGATACAAGCTCTTCATTTTTCTTTTGTTGATCCGGGTTCCGACTCGAGATCTCTCTATTCATTCGAGCTCAGATTCGAGCTCTTCATTTTTCTCCGTTGATCCGGGTTCCGACTCGAGATCTCTCTATTTATTCGAGCTCCTCATTTTCTTTTGTTGATCCGGGTTCCGACTCGAGATCTCTTTACTTTATTCGAGCTCAGATTCGAGCTCTTCATTTTCATTTGTTGATCCGGGTTTCGACTCGAGATCTCTCTATTTATTTGAGCTCAGATGCGAGCTCTTCATTCTCTTTTGTTGATCTGGGTTCTGACTCGTGATCTCTCTACATCATTCGAGCTCAGATTCGAGCTCTCCATTGTCTTTTGTTGATCCGGGTTCCGACTCATGATCTCATTACATCATTCGAGCTCTGATTTGAGCTCTTCATTTTCTTTTGTTGATCCAGGTTCCGACTCGTGATCTCTGTATTTTATTCGAGCTCTGACTCGAACTCATCATTCTCCTTTGTTGATCCAAGTCATTTTGATCCTCAGGGTATGTCAATTGCTCAAAATTTGATATTTTTCCCTCCAAATTTCAATTTAAATCTTCAAATCAGGCAATTCTCCAACTCCGACCTCTGGGGTCACCCAATTTCCAATTCTCAATTTCAATTACCAATTTCCAATTTTCGACCTTCGGGTCAATCAATTTCCAATTTTTCGACCCTCGGGTCAATCAATTTCCAAATTTTCGACCTTCGGGTCACTCAATTTCCAAATTTCGACCTTCAGGTCACTCAACTTCCAAATTTTCGACCTTCGAGTCACACAATTTTGACCTTTTGGTCAACCAATTCTCAATTTCGACCGTCAGGTCATCCTATTTCGACCTTCGGGTCATTCAATTTCCAGCAACCAATTTTCCAATTTCCAATTTCGACCTTTGGGTCAATCAATCTCAATATCCAATTTCAATCATTTTCTCTTGCGAAAGACCCTTTTTAGGGAGAGTTCGAGGGAATTCGTTCTTTTCGCATGCTATCTGATCATGCATATAATTCAGGGTTTATTAACATTTAAATATGCATGATTTTATAAAATAATGTTTCAAAAACCCAATTTTATGATAGTTTTCGAGTAAATGTGCTAAAATGATTTAAAAAATAGAAAATGCATGAAAAATAGTTTTATTTTACATTTTTATGCATATTTTAGTTTTTGTTATAGTCATAGTAGTTTAGTTTTAGTTTTCAATTAAAAATAAAATAAAAAAATAAAGAATAGAGAAAATAGTTTTATATTGTTAATAAAATCATTTTAAATGTTTGTTTTTTTTAGAAAAGAAAAAAATTAAATAGAAATAAATAGTTAGAATAGTTTTTAAGTTTCTTTATAAGTTTTGATTTTAATTTTTGAAAACTTTATAATAAACTAGGTTTACATAGTTTTTGAATTTTAAAAAAAAACTGAAAAAAAATATATATAAAATAACAAACCATTTTACACGGTTTGATTTCTTAAAAAAAAAAATGAAAAAATATATCACAAACCGGTTTAACCGGTTTGCATTTCAAAATAAAAACTGTTACAAACCGGTGAACCGGTTTGTAATGTTTTAAAAACCCAAAAACGAAAATATTTCAGCGGTCTCCCCTGTACGCTTGAACCTTCCCTCTTTCCCCTCTTTCCCTCTCTTCCCTCTTTTCTCAATCTCTTCCACCATCGCCGGTGGCTGCTTCTTTCCCGAACTTCCCCTTCTCCCTTTTTCCTCTATTGAAACTCCAGCAGCCGGTGGTGATGGATCCTCATTCCGGCGATGGCGCACGGTGGATGACCGACTTCTTTTCTAACCATTCCAGGTGTGATTCACGGTAAGTCTGGTTCTTCTCTTCTGATATCTTCTTCTTCTTCTTCTTATCCCGATTATTCCTCTTATTCTTCTTCTTCTTCTTTATTTCTTCTTCATCCGATTTCTTCTTTCTTCTTCTCCTTCAGATCTTCTTCTTCTTCCTCTTCTTCTTTCAATCTTCTTCTTCTTCTTCTTCTCCTTCAGATCTTCTTGTTCTTCATCCGATTTCTTCTTCCAATTTCTTCTTCCGATCTGTTTTTTTTTTTTTTTTACTTCTTCTTCTTCTTCAATAATTCTGTTCTTCTTCTTCTTCTTCTTCAAATTTTCTTCTGGTTATTGCTATATCTGTAAAACAGAAATAAAAAGAAAAAAAAACTGAAAAAGAAAAAAAAAACAAAAAATGAAAAAAAAAATACATTTACGATTATGTTCTTTTGTTCATCGGCCGATCATTTTTAGTTTATAGTTTTTTTTTTAGATTTTGTTTTGATTCAGTAGTAATTTCTTTTTGTTTTGATTCAGTAGTAATTTCTTTTTGTTTTGATTCAGTAGTAATTTCTTTTTTTGTTTTGATTCAGTAGTGATTTCTGTTTGTTAATTGATTCAGTAGTTGTTTTCAGTAGATTTTGTTAATTGATTTAGTAGTTGTTAATTGATTCAGTAGTTAAATGATGTATTTTGATATAACATAGTTATTATTACCATTTCTTCATAGTTGTTTTCTGTTTCTATTCGGTTGTAGTAGAAATCTCTTGTTGTGATTGTTTTCTTTTCGATCTTCTGTGTTTCATTCTAGTTTTTCAGTTTGTCATAGTTAGTGATTCAAAGTTTTTAATTCATGATATTTCTTGTTCTTAATTGATTGCATTCCTTGTTTTGTTTTAGTAATTAGTTTACGTTCCTGTTAGACATTAGTTAATTGAGTATTAGTTAATAGTTAGTTAAATGACTAATTAGCTATTAGTTAAGAAGTAACTGGTAGTCATTTAGTTGCAATTTAGTTAAATAGTTTTATTTAGTTAAGAGAATGTTGTGAGTTAGTTTTGATTTTTAGTTCTTAAAATTGCTTAGTGAATTACTTAGCCATAGTATTTTTAGCATTTAAATAAGTTGTTTAGTATAGTTTTAGTGTCTATCTCTGGTACTGCTCGTGTTCCTTTGAATTGTGCAGGATTGCACGAGATTGGAGCAGAAGAGACTACGTGACACGAAGTACGAAGATAGAAGATTTTTACTTTTCAGTTTAGACTTAGAATTTTAATTGGGTTTGTAAATATTGCACTTTACGCACTCTGCGAAGGGTATTCATTTGTTGTAATAGTTAGTTGTTTTTACTTTTCTTGAATATTTTACATTTCAAATAATTCGGCAATAAAGATTAGTTTAGATTTGTGTACTTGAATACGATATATTCCCGTTCCCTGAGTTCGACCCGGTCTCATCCACTAGTGAGAACCAGTTTTTATTATTTGATGTCTGGTTTTCACATGTTTTTCATATTAAAATCTTTTCAAAATTACAATGATTTAAAAGAAGACATCACTATCCAATTCGTTCACTTAGCCCCTTTTCAGGGAGAGTTTGAAGGGACTCGCGTCTTTGTGAACCGTTTGCAAAACAATTTCCAATTTCACACAAGGAACCCTTTCATAGGGAGAGGCTCGACGGAGACTCGCTTTTCTTGTAACCCCCCAATTTCATACTAGGCCATTTTGTCATGAAGGACCCTCTTTTCAGGGAGAGTGTGATGAATTCGTTCATTTCATGATCCAATTTTCAGACCTCACTATTATCGGCCCCTTTCCATAAGAGAAGCCTAATATTAGGGAGCTTTGATGAAAGCTTAATTTCTCTTTAAAAGTTCGTTTTGCAAACACCTCCTCTTCAGGGAAGAGAGGAGTATTTTCCATTTCCCATTCAGGTAAGGGCTAAGCCTGAGTCTCTCTTTTTGGGGAAAAAGAGAGGAGAATTTTCGTCACAAATGTGTTAAGCCGGATTTCAAATACTCACTTTCACCAAGGATTTCAAGAAAATTTTATCAATTTGTCAATCAATTATTTGTTGATTTCAAAAATGTTATTATACAAATCTTTACCTCAGTCTACCTTTAAGCATTACTTTCAAAAGAGCGGAGCTTTTGCAAAAAGAGATTCAAAATTCAAATTCTTCCTATTGGCCAACCAAAAGGATGAAGGATAAATCCGCGATATGGCCAACAAAGAAGATTCAGTGTTATTGAAAGGCCATGGATGATTGATATTGATCGCAGTCAATGGCACATCTTTAAAGATCATTCTTGTAAAATGAGGCAGTGGAAATATCCTGAGTGCTAGAGAAGAGAGCATTTATCCAAGCCCTGTCTCCTCCAAATCGCCTAAGCTGCAATTAAATATCCGCAAACGGGATCTCTCACCTGTCGTCAAGATGAAGGCGAATTAGGCGAGTAGACCCCCGGGGCCAAAGAAGATTCGAAACATCTCCAAGATGACGGAGTTTGTGATGGATCCTTCCAGGGAAAGTCCAAAGCACTGTCGAGATGAAGGCAGATGCGATGAACCTCTCGACAATCCCTAAAAGATATTTAATTTCAGCTATCATCCAAAGATCTCCAAACCCATCGCCCAAGAAGGATCGAAACATCTTCAAGATGAAGGAGTTTGTGACGTACCTTCTCAAAAGAGAGAAAGAGAGGAAAAAGAAAGAGAGAGAAAGTAAGAACATCTCCAAAATGAAGGAGAATATAGCCAAAACACCAGAGAGCCAAAAAAGTGCAGAAAAATTATCATGAGAGAAGCTCCCAGGATATCAAACTGCCAAATCTATCAAGAATTCTCTTTAATTTTGTGAAATTCTATTATCAATATCCTTTCCTCAATTGCTTTCATAATATCAAATTCTCTTTCCTGTTCATATCAAGGAAATTGATAGCTTCCTAAAAGAAGGTCAATCGCAAATAATTTGGATTTCCAATCTCGATTCTACGAAGTGAACCTTGTTTGGAGGTAATGCTTCAGGTAGAAAAGAAAGAATATCTTTGCAACAATGTGCAACATTTTCAAAAAACTTTGAATCAACAACAAAATTCTCAATATTTTGACAATACTTTCTAGCTATCTCGACGTGAAGTGAGAGCTTGATATCCGTTCTTTGATACATTCTGACACCAATTTTAAATCCCTCTTAAGGACTTGATTCCTTCCCTTCTTTGAGAGCATGAGCTCTCAGATTCGCACACTTCCCTGTGTCCCCACTGTCCCACCATAGATAGTCCCATTTCGGTTCGAGGTCAAACCACCAATCATTTTCCCGCAAAAGGCAATTTCAAAAGCTATTTTAGTCTCAGCAAAGAGACGCCCAAAATCAACCCCCTTTTCAAGCTTTAGGGACCCCATTTTCCTTCCTTTTGCAAAACCCCTGTCGGATTTATTGTGCAAAATTCAAAGGTTTCATCATACTATCCATCTTTCGCCCGATCAGGTTAAGGGTACAAACCTGAGTCTCATTTCGATGAGATATTCCATTCCCCAATCAGGTTAAGGGTCAAACCTGAGCCTCGTTCCATGCGAGGTATTTCCGTCCCATCCAGGTTAAGGGCAAAAACCTGAACTTCGCTCTCATAGAGCAAATCTTTCCTCTTCATTCTTCGCTTCATATCTACCATCTTCATTGGGCTAATTTCTTCATACTCAGTTAGATCCTTCTAACTGGGGCATTTTTTTTATATATATAGCCCAAATTTGGCGTGTTTTTCTTTGCCACTAAGCTCGGCCACAAGCCGGCTTAGTAGCAAAGAGGGGCATCTGTAAACACCCCAAATTTTCACTCACCTTTTTGACATTTCCACCAATCATCACATTTCGGTTCTTCGGAACCAATGAAGGGCAAAATGGTCATTTTCCAAGATGGAACCTTGCAGAGAGTCCTAAATTCCATTCTCGAGTCTCAAGACTTCTCCATTTAGACTCAGAGACACCCTCAAATTGCAAATTCTCAAAATCTCATGCTTAACCAAAAGTCAGAATTTTCAAATTCAAGTTCAGAATGGCAACTTTGTAGGACATGTCTTTTGCATAGCATTGCACGAGCATTTCATATCATTTCACTGCACAGCATGTCATTTTGAGATCCAGAACTCCTGATTTTTCGAAATTGTCAATCCAGATTTGATTTTAAAACTTTTCAAAATCGATTTCAAAACCCTGGATTCCCCAGGACCCCGAATTACGAAAAGTTTTCTCAAGAAAACAATCTGGATGGTTTTGACATTTCAAAATCTTGCCAGTTGGAAAGAAGGGGACACAATTTCAAAATTCATAAGATCTTATTTCAAACTTTTACAAAAAGACTCCGAATTTCCCTACTTCTTTCAAAATTTCGCCCTGAAGAACCATTTTCTTCCAAGTTTTGAAATCAAGCCAAATTTTGCTTTATGTTTTTCCAAAACTAGCCTACTATTATGAAATTTCCAAAAATTCCACTTGGCTCTTATTTCAAATAAGTGACGTGGGACCCACCTCAATGTGGTGTCACACTAGAATTTTCAAATATTTCTTTTATTTTCAAAACAGTGCCCATCTGGAAGTGGAATTCTTTTATTTGATTTAATTTTTAATAAAATACTTAGTGGGCCCACGTAGGTGGCACCCCACTAAGGCTTCTTGCCAAGAAAAGCAAAAATTTTGTTTTCTCAAAAAGTTTTCAAATTCAGCTGAGGTGGCACCACCAAAACAAAATTCATTTTTTTTACTTTATTTTTATTACTTTTCAGCCCCAAAAAGGAGCCACCGTGAAACCCTACCAAGATTTTCATTTTTACCTAAGTTTAGGAGTCGCCCCCTCTCAAAACGGCGAGTCCCTTGTTTTAAAAAAGATTTCAAAAAAATTCAAAAGTTGGTTTTAAGAGTTATCAAGGTCGGCTAAAGGGGAGGAAAAGGGGGGATTTGAAGAGCCGGCTATTAAAGAGAGGATGGGGGGTCCAACACAGGGGACCAGCGATTTTCCTTAATCCCAGTTCTCCCCTGTTCACGAGCTCCGACTCTCATCTCTTTCTGTCCACCAACAGGAGACCAGCCGTGTCTTCAGCTCAGCAGCAAAGGCGTCGGCGATTCCAGCTCTCCCCTTTTCACAAGAGGACTCCTGTGGAACTTCAAGGCACACATTGCAGTCGATCTTGAGTGTTGCGCCTCCTCCATTTAGTGAATCAGTCCCCAAAATACGACGTCTGGAAGTAAAATAGCTCAAGACCCTCTGCACCCCTGCCGAATCAAGGTAAAACCCCTCTACCTTCGTATTTACATGAAGTAAGCATCACATTCATACCTGTAAACACCCCAAATTTTCACCCTCATCCAGTGTTTGTCCATTTCATAAGTCATTACAGATCATTGCATGTCATTGCATGTATTCTGCATAGCATTGCATGTCATTGCATAGCATTGCATGTTATTGCATCTCATTTTCGAGATCCAGCACTCCTATTTCAAAACATTCAATCCAGATTTGAATTTTAAAGCTTTTATTTCAAAATCAATTTTAAAACCTGGGTTTTTATTCAATACTCTGTCATTTTCCAACCCCAGGACTTTATATTTCGAAATATTTTCTCAGAAAACAATCTGGATTCATTTCAAATTCAAATTTTAATCGATTTCAATTCACAGATGAGACCCATTGAGGTGGTGTCGCTTCTGAATTCCTCTATTCATCAAACTTCTCAAATTTTTGAAAGTTTCAGTCCGATCAGGACTCTGTCTCAGAGTCCTAATCCAGTCAGGAGCCTGTTTTTAAGTTTGTTTTACTTCCATTTTCAGTCTTTTTTTATTATTTTCAAAATTTAGGTCATTTTACATAGTCCAGTTAGTTCAGGACTCTATTTTAGAGTTCGGTTGAGTTAGGAGTCTAACCCTGACTGTGTTTTCTGACTTATTTCATCATTTCTTGATAAAATCTTTTGAAAATCCTTTCATTTGGCTTTTAAAATCTAAAATCTCAGAGTCCTAAGAGTTCAGGACTCTAACCCGGAGTTCCAGTTCACTTGAGACCCTATTTTCAAAGATCTTGAATTTCAAATATCGATTTTAACCCCTTTTCAAAGCCATTTTCAGTGTTTATTTTAAAATTTCTAAAACTCGATGTGGGCCCACTCAGTTGGCACCATATCCAGAGGAATTCTAACTCAGTTAGAACCCTATGCCATTTCAAAAATCCTAATTTTAAGATTACTTTTGAAACTCCTTTTGAAAACTCCTTCAATCTCAAGTTTTAAAATCATCTTTTTGTAAAAACTCCAGTAGGGCCCACTCGGGGTGGTGCCATATTCGAGTCAGTCAGGGCTAGATTAGGGTTAGTTGATGTCTTGGTTAGTGTTAGAGGTTTAGAAGAGTCAAAACCATTTTGAAAAACTCAATTTTGAAAGTTAGTTTTTAAAACTAGTGTTTTTAAAGGTTTTTAAAGGTGTTTTAAAAACCCAATGTGAGAAAATGCCAAGTGGCACCACATTTGGGGATTTTCTAGGATAGGCTAGGGGTTAATTAGGTATTATTTAGGACAATTTAGACTAGGGGTAGATAGGTAACTCCACCCCAAAATCGCCCCCCCCCCCCTTGTTAGAGTCCAAATTTTTTAAAAGACTTGATTTTAAAACCTAATTTTTTATTATAAATAGAGGCCATGAGGGGGTCGATTTTTCCATCTCTCTCCTATTGTATTCTTGGAGCTTCTCTCTCCTCTCCAGCTCTTCCTCCATTGCAGCAACCTCAAGGTAATTCTTTTCTTTAATTTTTAGTTTTTATTTAATGTTTTTCATTGTTTTAAGCATGATTTAGCCATTGGCACCATCATCTTCATGGATTAAACCATGGATTCAACCTCAAGAACCATCAAGAATCAGCAAGAACGATCCAAGAAGGTGATATAACCCTGTTTTGGATGATTTACAGGGATTTTAATCCATTAGAATTGATTTTAATATGATTCTTTACATTATTAACCAATAAAATATATGATTTACCCTTTTTAATGGGTTAAATCTATGTTTTAAAGGTGATATCAAATTCCAGCCATTGATTCCCTGTTTTTATTTTATTTCCATGGTTTATTTATGTTTGTTTTACGTTCTATAGCATAAAAATAATTTTTATTTACTGTTTTATGGTTTATTTTATTTATTTGCATTAGTTAATGCATGGTTTTTGAAGTTTCTTAAATTTCTGTGTGTTTTAGGTTTAGAACAGTAAAGATGATGTTATTTAGGATTGAAGCACTTATTGTTTATTTCTGATTTTTTTATATGTGATGCATGCATGAGTTATTGAGTTACTGTAGAAAAATCAGAGGTTTTGGATCTCGGGAACCCTGTCAAAAAAATCAGACATAAAATCGGGTTTTTAAAGCTTTAAAATCATGGTTAAAATCAAGAAGGTAACTTGCTGTTATGATATTTCTCTCATCTTATATCCGATTTTAGATATGTAAAGTGATATGGATTCACATTGAGTAGATCTGTCTTATGTGAATTTTGAAGATTTGTTTATTACTGTTTAGTATTTTTCCCCTTTTAGAGAATCTGTTTTTAAATTTAAAACTCGTTAGGGTTTACCAAAACCCTAATCAGACTTGTGTTAGTCATAAATCCCAAACCACAGATCCGATTCTAGATCTGTAAAAAGTGAGTATTGTTATTTTTCTGTATAATGTTCACCACTAAAATTTCAGAGATTTTTGTTTAGGATTGCTATTTATGTCTGTATTTTCAATCTGGAATAGCTGTTTTAATCCCTGTTAAGAGTGATATATTTTAGCTCAGATTGCCGGAAGGGTTTCTCCCTAACCAAAGATGATTTTTCCAATCTGTAAATTGGGAAATCTCTGTTTTTCTTCTTAGTTAATATCTGTAAAATTTCATAAATTTCCATGGAGATTTGACCCCTGGTTCAGGTCTTGGATTGAAACTGGTTGGTAAATTAGGTCAAAAATAGCATATTTTTAGGGTTTAATGCAATTTTCGGATTAATTCAATGTCAAAAAATTATTTTTATAATTCCAATTCAACATTAAGGTTATAAAAAGTGTAGGTACCAATTTTTATGGATTTTGGAATCCATTTGATGGCTGAATTAAGCAAATTGCAAAACCGGGTTCCTGAAAGATCCAAAAACACTGCTAAAATTACAGTTTTTGAAATATTATTGGATTTTCGTGCATGAGCATATATTTTTAGGGTTTAATCATATTCATAATCATATTAAGATGCTTTAGGTTTAATTTTGTAGTTATTTGATTTCATTTAGGTCATAAAACCCAAATTTTTACCAAAATCCCTTTCTAAAAACCCTGATTTCAAGGCCATAGTCTTGCTGTCAGGGGCAATTTGGTCATTTGACCTAAATTTCGAAATCCCTAACCCTAATTTCATATTTTTAATCATGTCATAGCATATTTGGTTTGAGTTTATTCCATTCAAATTTCAAAACTTGCATTTTATCAAAATATCTTTCTAAAAACCCTAATTTCAAGGCCATAGTCTTGTTATTAGAGGTATTTTGGTCATTTTGACCCCAATTTTGAATATTCATATTTTACCTTTATTATTTCTTCATATTTTATCATTTTGATTTAAGAGAATCATGGCAAAAAGGCTTATATTTAGCAAAATCTAACAATTTCCTGATATTGTTGGATAAATCTAGAAAAGCCAACATATATTCATTAACAAGTTTTCTAGTTTTGCAGGTACATCGAAGACTTTATTTTTTTTATGTATTTAAATTTCAATAGTGATGTAATTTGTAATTAAACTTTGGAATAAGAATTTACATTTCCTGCTTAGCTTAGGTTGCATTGCATATAGTTTATTTTTATAATGTTAATGTGTGATGGATGATGATTCATGCATATTCAAACTCACTATGGTCTACACGAATGGCACATGCACTAGCTTCTATGAAGTTTATAAACTTGGTGGAATTTGTATTTATGGCCATAGTCAGAATGCGAATGATACCTAGATTTATGATCTTCACATTAGCCACATTCAGCCTACACTCTTAGGCTAACTTCAAAATGCACTGCATTTCTCAAAATACAAAAAGTATTTCTCAATTCCTCAAATCCATATTCATTCATTTCATGCATTTGCCAATTCCAATTCAAATCTCAATTCAAAGAAGTTCATTTCCTCAAAATCTCCCAAGTCTTATAGCAAAATCGATTTTCCCAAAAGCATTGAATTTCAAAGAATATCTCAAGTATTTCCCAAGTTCCAAATTCAAATTTTCTAAGTTAGAATTTCAATTTCAAAGTTTGAATTAAGAGAAACCAAGTCTCTCAGAATCAATTTTCACTAAATGTCAAGGATTTCTCAAAATCGATTTTTATTTCTCTCAGAAGTATATTTCAAATCCCATTTCATGATTTCTCATGTGATATCATTTCCAAGATTTACATTTTCTAAATATTTCAATCATTCAAAGCAAACACCATGTTTTCAAAATGTGCATTTTCTAAAAATTCATAGTACATGCCTGATTCTATGTGCATTTAGAAATTAGAATATGATTTAGACAAGTTGAATAGAGTAGAGCATAAGATTGATCCTTGGTTCAATTACCCCTGTTAAAGGTGGCAGGAACGGTTGAACCTCGTACCGACAGGCGAGTCCCATTCTACGGAATTTTCCCGCATTTTAAAAACAGAGGCGAGTTATTTTCAAAAAATCTTTTTCAAAGGTCAGTTTGATTTGCAAAAGTAAAAATTTTGCGATGATAACAATACCAGGTTTCTTGCAAATTCGTTTCAACAACTAACGTATCTTGCATTTTGGTTTGTCCAATATGTCAAGGATCGATGATATCGTTCAATGATATTCTCGATTCATTCTGAAGGTCCTAATTTCCCCAAATGACATTTTCTTGTAGCTTTTATGTGGTCTGATTCAGCATCATGAACATTTCAAACTAGTTTCTTCCCTTTTGTTCATAATTTTCCCATATATATATGACTCATACTGTCATACGTCTATGCTTTTATCATTAAGAGGGATCATTTTATCAAAAATTTCCACCCTTCAGTCTGTTGCAAATGCAGTACTTGAGGTTTCAGGTGTTATTTATGGCAATTCCTCATGGTTTTCCTGTTTAAAATGTGGTTGCAAAAACCCCTTTTACATGTGAGATGATTTCTTCTTTTGCTGAAGGTGTCTGTAGATCGAGGGATACAGTGATAGCCGGCAAGGCTCATCCTACAAAAAGTGTGCTCTTAACCAAAGCACTACACTTAAATTTAATGTATTGTTCCTTACACTTCCCTGCGTCAACCATGTTCAAATCTATGTAGCCTTCTGTTTCACGGTACAAACAAATTTGTTATAATCAGGTAGATTATGATGGTTTTCTAATTTTCTGCTTATCCTTTGAACATACTTCTCTGCTCCATGTACCTTTTGCATGTTTATGCTGTAAATTAAGTGTGGGATTTGAGCCCAGTGATGCGTTAGTTCATTTCTTTCACTCCTGATATTGATTAAATGGAAGATTATTTCTCCCTACACAGTCTGCTATCTTTCCACTGTTGGTTACAACATCTGCATTTTCCAAAAATAGTGAAAGTCTACATTTTAAGTAGATTCATTTTGTCATGATTTTCAACAAAAAAAAGAAAAGAAAAGAAAATATTACTGATATAATTCACATGGGGCCGTTGGGAACAAATTATGCTCAGTGCCTTACAGGTAGCTACATTAATCCTTTAACTCCTCATGATCGTATATACTTTTCTTAAACAAAATACCACTATGCACACCTCCATTCATATTGTTTTATGTGCTGGCATTGGTTTTGAATGTAAAAGGCCTTTCATTCACTTCTGTTAATAGCCTCCATAATGGTCTCTTCACTTTCCTGTTCTGTATGACCTTAAAGACACTGCAAAGCATGATATTCATTTGCTATTCAGTTCAGAAATAAAATCAGGAGGATCGATTTTAGAATCTTTCCTTGACTGCCATGCCTTGTTTGTTTCTGCAGTTTTGTTATGTATAGTTACAGGTTACAACCTTTATCACAACTTTCATTAGCCTGGTTGATATTATTATTAAATTTTTTTTAGATATGGTATGGACGATGCATTCATGACCTTTTCGGCTATGTCACTCACTGTGAGAATACGTATATGATAGACTTGTTCAACAATTGATTGACCCAATAGTAGAACTGGTCCGGCCCATTTACTGTCTCAAACTACCTTGTTGATAAACTGTCTTCACTCCAGCCATTACTTTAGCAATGTATATAGTGTTATGATTTCTCCTATGTCCGGTATGTATCATAGCCCTAGCGATTTCTTGTTACCTAATGCCAATTAGTTTACATGTTGGTTAGCCTCTTGACATAATAGAGCCCTCCCCTTTATCTACTGCATAACCATGTTTGGACAGGACTGTATTTATCCAGCGAATATGTGCCATCAGCCTAGGCATGATTTCTGTACATTAGGCAATTCAATTTTCTCTCCTTCAGAATATGCTTTGTGCTTATTGGGTTGTTACCATTTCATTCTCTCTTATATCTCATTCTATTAGGTGACCTATAAGGTATTACTCATTTAGATTTGTCCCGCTAGTATCATTGTATATTTTCGCTCTCCAAAGGTCGTCACCCCTTTTGTATTTAGGCCTATGTACCTACATCTCCTCATCTTATATTAGATATGGCATCTCAGCATTCTCATGGTCATCCCTTTATATTCCATACAGGTTACCTTATGGCATCTATCTTCACCTCATATCATAAGCATTTAGCCACTTATATGCATATGTCCCTTATTTAGCCCATATATGGCCTTTAAAGGTTGTTTTTTTTTTTGTTTTTTTTTTTTTTTTTATCCTGTTAATCACATCTTCATCAAGTAGTGCATTTCCATTAAAATCTCTCATATATTGTAATCAACATGAGATTTCCAATCTCTCGGTGATATGGCATATGCCGTGTGCCAACTCTCACTTGCAGGAAGGAGTGGAAGATGTGGCTTCTATTAGCTTTATATATATATATATATATATATATATATATATATATATATATATATATATATATATATTTTGCTTTATGTCGGAAATGTAATAATCCCATTTGGAATAATATTTACTTTTACTGCTTAGATTAGGCTGCATCTCATATAGTTTGATTTCAGCAATATCTTGATTATATGATGCATACATCTCAATTTTCCAAATTCACCGTAGATGAACACGAATAGCATGTGCACCAACTCTTAGAAAGTTGATGAACTCGGTGGAATCCATATTTACGGCCCTAGTCAGAATATGGACGAGACCCAGATCCATCATCTTTCTACTAGTCACATTGAGCCTACACTCTTAGGCTATCTTAAAAATGCACATCATATTTCTAATATTTTCAAAGCATTGTGCATTAAATCAATTAAACTCTGAACATATTCATGGCCACAGTCAGGATATGTGAAGGATTTATTTTGACTCAATACACATTTTCCAACAAATTTCTTAGAAAACCTTTCAAAGTGCATTCTTTCATTCATATCATTTGCATCATGAAATCATTGGTTTTCTTATGATTTTCTTAAATTTCATTCTCAAGAAATCGATTTCTCAAGAAACTCTAAGAATCTTTCAAAATCGGTTTTCTCAAGTCAAGTTTTTCCACAGTTTTCCATGGAAAAAGGTCATTTTCCCAAGATTTTCAAGAGAAGTCTCTCACCTTTCTCAAAGTCAAAATCGATTTCCAAGTATTTCAAGGTTAAGATTCTCAGGTTTTCAACTTCCCAAGTTTCAATTTTCCTTCTCCACAAGGGCTTTCCAACGAATTTCCATCATTTTCCTAAGAAAACTCTCAAAGTCCAAGTTTTCCCAAGAAGTGTTTCCCTTTTCAAAGGTTCATCCTTTTCTCAAGAATCACTTCTATTTTCCCAGGATTTTCAACTATTCCTAATTTTCCTACATCTTTATGAACTTTCCCGTGATTTCAAAACCCTTTTCTTCTGAGTTTTCTGAGAAATTGACTTTCATCTTTTTCCTGAGAGATTCTTTTCAACTCCAAATATTTTCCAAGTATACATCATGTTTTCCCAAGTGGCATTTTCCAAAATCTCATAGCACATGCCTGAATTATTTGTGCATTTAGGATAGAACACGATTTTGATGATTTAACTAAGTCAAGCACAATTTTGGCCCTTGGTTCGATTACCCCTGTTAAAGGCGGCAGGAACGGTCGAACCTCGTACCGACAGGTCGAGCCCCATCCCATGGATTTTCCTGCAATTTTCAAAATGGAAGCGAGTATTTCAAAATAATTTCCAAAATCCGGTCAAGTTTGAAGCGCGAAAGCGTTCCCCTTTCTCTCTTCCGCAAGGAAGGGAAGACGGGGAGAAATTTCGCGACGAAAACACAAGGTCTAATGAATTGTCCCTTTTACATGTTTGGAAACAATTGGGATTTTCAAATATATTCATAAAAACGTGTAAGAGGTTTTGAGAAAGGTTTTCAAGAGGAGTTATTGCTTTGAATTTCAAAATTCTTTCTAAAAAGGTTTACACAAATTGGGGAGGAGATTAAATATGCTATGTTATTGTATTCAACTCAAAATCGTGTAAGACACAAGCTGGGTGGTTTTGACATTTAATACCTTTCCTAATGTGCTATTAAGGCAAGATAGGTTGGAGTTGCCCTCTACCAAATTCGTGCCTTAGCTTTTAAAGCCCGATTTACTAATTTCTTAGATTGAATTTGTATTGATTAACTACTAATTAATTTAGTAAGATTTGTCTTAGTTTAGGTTTTAGAAAACCGTGTATGTCTATTTAGGTAGATAGTAATATTAGTTAAATTTCATCTAGAAATTAACTTAGGTTTTTATTATTGGTTTATTAAATACTATATAGTTATTAGGATAATAGTTACCCATCTAGGGTGGCGTGTAAATCAATGCCCTATCCTAAACCACCACCCTAGTTAACATTAATGAGTTCCTAACCCTAGCTAATCATAGTCAACCTTAGTTAGTTAGTTAACCCTAGTTATCCCTAACCACCCCCTAGCTAACCTTAGTTAGATTAACATTAGTCTGTTATTAATTCAGTTAATAGTGTTATGTCATTTTTTATGTTATCTTGTATGCTATTTAGTTATCTAATGTAGATAGAGTAGGTTTTAGTTGTACTTATTTCAATACCGAGTTTTAGTGAATAGGTTTTATTTAGTAGGTTTACATTTTAGGTCATTAGCAACTTTAGTCAACTTAGCCCTTAGCTAAACTCTAACCCTAGTTATACTAACCTTAGGTCGTTGCTTATGGTTTAATTAGATTTTAGAATTAATTATTGATTAGTTAGTTAATTAATTAGTTATATTAGATAACATATATTAGGAGTAATTAGAGTAGTTATTCATATAGTGTAATTAAAATTATATCCTAGGTAGGTTAGATTAGAATTAACAGTTTGTTTAGATTAGGTTTAACATTAGTTGTTTAGTTCTTTTATTAATTTTGCTAATTAATGTAATTTCTGTTGTTTTATGTAGTTTAACCGTAGATTAGGATTAGTTAGGACTGTTTTTATTGGTGGTTTAGTGTAAAAATGTCAATAGTGGATTTGCATAAATGAATAGTGCACTGAATAAAAAATCCGATTTTTATCATATCTTGCACTCATTATTTTATGTGAATATTTTTAAGGATTTATGAAAATTCTTTTTCTATTCTTCATATCTGTGTGTTCACTGTCTGTAGACCAAAATTCAGCTCATTTTGAGTTGATTTGGTCTGCTTTTTAAGCGTTTTGTGAAAACAACTTTTCAGAACTTTCAATTTCGGGTCCTGCGATTTCCAGAATTATCCTGATTTTGAAAAGCTTATATCTGGAGTTCCAGAACGAATTTTCCAAATCCGTAAAAACTGTATTATTCTTGGATCTGTCAAGAACAGAACAGAAGTGATTTCGTTTAATTTGGAATTCGTTTGACCTTTCAACCAATCTGTTTGTGAAAAGCTGTCAGAATCCACTTTTGCATTATTTAGGGACAAAATAGTCATTTAGTCATTTGTTTGATTTAACGTAGTTTTTAGTATTTTCCAGTATGTAGTTGGTGAATTAGAGTTAGTTAGACTACTTAGGCTTGATTTGTTTAGTTAGTTTAGTTAGATAACAGATTTTTAATTTTCTGTATTTGTTAATTGTAATTTAATTTCAGAAGTAGCTTAGAACTAATTGTAGTTTGTACCTTTGATTTAATTATTGCATTATTACTAACGTTTTCTTTTCATTGTGTAGGTTGATAAGTTAGAAACAGGTTTTCAGGTGTTTTTCCAATGCGAGTGCAGATGCATATGTGATGAAAAGACATATTTACCCCTGGCAACTTGAAGAAGACTTATTTCCCTATTTTTAGTTATTTTTATTGTTATTTATTTAGAATATTGACATAGTTGTAAACCTCTGTTATATTAATAAATTGTTATTTTAGATTTAATTCAAAATATATCCCGTTCTCTGTGGATTCGACCCGTACTCGCCACTTCTGTGGAAAGTCGGTTTTTATTATCTTTGGTTGACGATTTTCCCATTGTTTTCTTTTAAAAATTATCTTTTAAAAATTACCATTCCAAAAGTCAAACCAATAAGCAAGAATGATAGATGCCCAAATATGAAGAGAAGATTGATTTTTCATTGATTGAAAATAGGATATTTACAAGACTGACAAAAAGGTTGGGACTGTGTCGTCCCTACAAGATTTAACCGAAAGAACAAGAATAGAAAAAGCAAGAAAAACTAAGGCATCATCTTCCTCATTTGGTCCCTCTGACAAATATTGTTTTCTTGCTGGAAGTTTGGCCGGTGAATCCCAACCCTAAACTATCTGAATGCTGAACAGGAATGATAGGCTCCACTATACAGTCCTTGTTTCTTCCTATGCCCCAGAATGGCTGGTACCCGTGTTTTATCAGCGGATCAAATTCTTTTCTTGCTTTGGAAAATTTAGGAAATAAGGGATGATCCTTGAAGGAGGTGTAGTTGATACATCCTCCTAACTTGAAGAAACAGGGTCCTTGCCATTGGACCATGGCTGCAACATTTTCTTCTTCCAGGACATCTTTCAGCTTCAGCATCTCTAAGCTCTCGCTGAGATTGATTTCATCACTTTCTCGGATGTTGGGGATGTCTGCCGTAAATGTTGGACGGGGGATCATAGGCTGTGGCAACCTTTCTTCGGGATCTTCTCCCAGAATGGTGGTAATCATTCCTCCCTTGGACCATTTTATGCACTGATGGAGGGTTGATGGAACGGCGTTGGCATTATTGATCCATGTTCGTCCCAACAGAAGATTATAAGTGGGGACACATTGATGACATGAAACAAAGCTGTGTGTACTGAATAGTTAATGAAGATTTTCAGAAAGATCTTGCCCTTTGCAGTTTGCCCGTGATTGTCGAAGCCATAGATTGTAATAGGATCATGCACATATTCTTCCTCTTTTAATTCCAAGGCCTTTGCTGTCATCTTTGGGCAAATGTTGAGGCTGCTGCCTCCATCAACAAGTACATGTGGGACAGTCATGCCCCTGGTCCTTACTACGATGTACAATGCATTGTTATGAAATGAATGGAGCTTTGGCAAGTCCTCATCGAAAAAGGTGATAGGCGCATTAGTCATTGCCTGATTTACTATCTGTGCCATCTCTCTCCTATTGGATTCTTGGAGCTTCTCTCTCCTTTCCAGCTCTTCCTCCATTGCAGCAACCTCAAGGTAATTCTTTTCTTTAATTTTTAGTTTTTATTTAATGTTTTTCATTGTTTTAAGCATGATTTAGCCATTGGCACCATCATCTTCATGGATTAAACCATGGATTCAACCTCAAGAACCATAAAGAATCAGCAAGAACGATCCAAGAAGGTGATCTAACCCTGTTTTGGATGATTTACAGGGATTTTAATCCATTAGAATTGATTTTAATATGATTCTTTACATTATTAACCAATAAAATATATGATTTACCCTTTTTAATGGGTTAAATCTATGTTTTAAAGGTGATATCAAATTCCAGCCATTGATTCCCTGTTTTTATTTTATTTCCATGGTTTATTTATGTTTGTTTTACGTTCTATAGCATAAAAATAATTTTTATTTACTGTTTTATGGTTTATTTTATTTATTTACATTAGTTAATGCACGGTTTTTCAAGTTTCTTAAATTTCTGTGTGTTTTAGGTTTAGAACAGTAAAGATGATGTTATTTCGGATTGAAGCACTTATTGTTTATTTCTGATTTTTTTATATGTGATGCATGCATGAGTTATTGAGTTACTATAGAAAAATCAGAGGTTTTGGATCTCGGGAACCCTGTCAAAACAATCAGACATAAAATCGGGTTTTTAAAGCTTTAAAATCATGGTTAAAATCAAGAAGGTAACTTGCTGTTATGATATTTCTCTCATCTTATATCCGCTTTTAGATCTGTAAAGTGCTATGGATTTACATTGAGTAGATCTGTCTTCTATGAATTTTTCAGATTTTTTTATTACTGTTTAGTATTTTTACCCTTTTAGAGAATCTGTTTTTAAATTTAAAACTCGTTAGGGTTTACCAAAACCCTAATCAGACTTGTGTTAGTCATAAATCCCAAACCACAGATTCGATTCTAGATCTGTAAAATGTGAGTATTGTTATTTTTCTGTTTGCTGTTCACCACTAAAATTTCAGAGATTTTTGTTTAGGATTTCTATTTATGTCTGTATTTTCAATCTGGAATAGCTGTTTTAATCCCTGTTAAGAGTGATATATTTTAGCTCAGATTGCCGGAAGGGTTTCTCCCTAACCGGAGATGATTTTTCCAATCTATAAATTGGGAAATCTCTGTTTTTCTTCTTAGTTAATATCTGTAAAATTTCATAAATTTCCATGGAGATTTGACCCCTGGTTCAGGTCTTGGATTGAAACTGGTTGGTAAATTAGGTCAAAAATAGCATATTTTTAGGGTTTAATGCAATTTTCGGATTAATTCCATGTCAAAAAATTATTTTTATAATTCCAATTCGACATTAAGGTTATAAAAAGTGCAGGTACCAATTTTTATGGATTTTGGAATCCATTTGATGGCTGAATTAAGCAAATTGCAAAACCGGGTTCCTGAAAGATCCAAAAACACTGCTAAAATCACAGTTTTTGTAATATTATTGGATTTTCGTGCATGAGCATATATTTTTAGGGTTTAATCATATTCATAATCATATTAGGATGCTGTAGGTTTAATTTTGTAGTTATTTGATTTCATTTAGGTCATAAAACCCAAATTTTTACCAAAATCCCTTTCTTAAAACCCTGATTTCAAGGCCATAGTCTTGCTGTCAGGGGCAATTTGGTCATTTGACCTAAATTTCGAAATCCCTAACCCTAATTTCATATTTTTAATCATGTCATAGCATATTTGGTTTGAGTTTATTCCATTCAAATTTCAAAACTTGCATTTTATCAAAATATCTTTCTAAAAACCCTAATTTCAAGGCCATAGTCTTGTTATTAGGGGTATTTTGGTCATTTTGACCCCAATTTCGAAATTTCATATTTTACCTTTATTATTTCTTCATATTTTATCATTTTGATTTAAGGGAATCATGGCAAAAAGGCTTATATTTAGCAAAATCTAACAATTTCCTGATATTGTTGGATAAATCTAGAAAAGCCAACATATATTCATTAACAAGTTTTCTAGTTTTGCAGGTACATCGAAGACTTTATTTTTTTCATGTATTTAAATTTCAATAGTGATGTAATTTGTAATTAAACTTTGGAATAAGAATTTACATTTCCTGCTTAGCTTAGGTTGCATTGCATATAGTTTATTTTTATAATGTTAATGTGTGATGGATGATGATTCATGCATATTCAAACTCACTATGGTCTACACGAATGGCACATGCACTAGCTTCTATGAAGTTTATAAACTTGGTGGAATTTGTATTTATGGCCATAGTCAGAATGCGAATGATACCTAGATTTATGATCTTCACATTAGCCACATTCAGCCTACACTCTTAGGCTAACTTCAAAATGCACTGCATTTCTCAAAATACAAAAAGTATTTCTCAATTCCTCAAATCCATATTCATTCATTTCATGCATTTGCCAATTCCAATTCAAATCTCAATTCAAAGAAGTTCATTTCCTCAAAATCTCCCAAGTCTTATAGCAAAATCGATTTTCCCAAAAGCATTGAATTTCAAAGAATATCTCAAGTATTTCCCAAGTTCCAAATTCAAATTTTCTAAGTTAGAATTTCAATTTCAAAGTTTGAATTAAGAGAAACCAAGTCTCTCAGAATCAATTTTCACTAAATGTCAAGGATTTCTCAAAATCGATTTTTATTTCTCTCAGAAGTATATTTCAAATCCCATTTCATGATTTCTCATGTGATATCATTTCCAAGATTTACATTTTCTAAATATTTCAATCATTCAAAGCAAACATCATGTTTTCAAAATGTGCATTTTCTAAAAATTCATAGCACATGCCTGATTCTATATGCATTTAGAAATTAGAATATGATTTAGACAAGTTGAATAGAGTAAAGCATAAGATTGATCCTTGGTTCAATTACCCCTGTTAAAGGTGGCAGGAACGGTTGAACCTCGTACCGACAGACGAGTCCCATTCTACAGAATTTTCCTGCATTTTAAAAACGGAGGCGAGTTATTTTCAAAAAATCTTTTTCAAAGGTCAGTTTGATTTGCAAAAGTAAAAATTTTGCGATGATAACAGGTTTGGCGACCGTGATGGGACCTGTCTTTGCCTGATCAATCTAATGCTCTACTTAGTTCAAATTGTCAAAATCGATTTCCATGGAATGTCAGCTTTTAATGCTATCATGTGAACCTAGGAGCCTAGACTTGAACCCAGCTGACATGGAATGCATATAGACTAGGTATGGTTTGGTAGGACCATATTGAGGAGAATTATTCATGCTCACATAGACTTAGGTCTAATACAACACTCCTCAATTTAGGTATTGTATGAAAACAATGCTTGCTTCTTCAAATATTTCAAAAATCTATCTCTTTAGGACTTAGAGCCTTCTATTTGCTTGCATGTGCTCATGTTTTTCAAAAATCACCCCACCTATATTGTCCCGGTCTTCACGTTGCTGGGCTCTCTTCCAGAACCATAGTTCGGGACAGAGCCTCACAACTGGGCCACTTATTTGGGTGAAAACCCCCCTGCTACGTACCAAGGGCCATAGTCCAACGTATATCGGCAGGTGCTCAAGGATGTTGGAAAACTCGAACCTAAAACCGGAGAATTTGATTTTATGCCACGTACATCGAGCCTTGTCTTGAGTATATAGGCATAACTGGATTGGATACAGATGATCTGAGCCTTAGA
This sequence comes from Nuphar pumila, assembly GCF_984573655.1. Lineage (NCBI taxonomy): Eukaryota > Viridiplantae > Streptophyta > Magnoliopsida > Nymphaeales > Nymphaeaceae > Nuphar > Nuphar pumila. The sequence goes on along the minus strand of NC_143250.1, from coordinate 54,402,853 downwards.
GTTAGGATTAAGGTCCTACAGCTATTTCAAAATTTGTGCATCTAGAGTCAGCTTTTAGGGAATGTTGTATGTGCATACTTGTTTGTGCAGAATATGATTGAATATGTTATAGTCATTTCCTTTTATTTTCCATATTTTTCCCAATTTTCTAAAATACTGTACGATTTTCTCAAAATTCCCCAATCCATGTCCATGTACTGTCCATGTTTTAAACCTTGGACGATTTTCCAAAATACTTCATTTTCCATTTATTTCTTCATATTTCATCAAACCCTGGACGATTTTCCAAATTTCCCTTAATTTCCTTCAAAACTCCAGGTGATTTCCCATCTTCCCTGTCTTCTGGATCTCGAATTTCTTGCTTTATTTTTATCCTGCCTGCATTTTCCTCAAAATTCCTGTATTTTCCAAGTCTTATTCCAATTTCCATGTCTTCCAGTCCGATGGCATCCAGTCAGCTTGATTCAGTCTTCCCTGAGGGTCACATCTCCTACGAGATGCGACAAAGTCTTCCCGAACATCGAGTCCTCAGCACCAGATCCTTCTTTCCTCGGTGGTACTATTCATGGTTCAAGAACTTCTCTCGTATGTTTCCGGACCATCTGGATGAGTGTGGATTGGAACTGGTGTCCGCAGTGGGAAAGCAGACAGTCAACGGCAACTTGATTCATGCACTAGCAGAGCGGTGGAATCCGAGCACTTCTACCTTCTGGTTCCCGTGGGGAGAGATGACAATACTGATGGATGAATTTTCAGAGATTATGGGATTGCCCGAGCCAGCCGGTCAGCCTGGAGATCCATTGGAGAAGCAGTTTCTGATTAATGTTAAGGGTCTGGACCCTAAGGATGCCTTAGCTCGCATGACCGGACGTAAGTCGTGGCCCTTGATCGAGGAGGATGGGAATGAATATGTGGACCTGCTCGAAATCTACAGACAGCATGGGACATTTGTGGAAGTCAGTTCGTTGTCCAGGACAGCTCGAGAAAGAATTCAGCACGCGATGGTTTTGTGCACGGTGGGATTAGCCTTCTTTCCTGACGGACGAAATTATATAGATATCAGAATAATTCAGCTTCTAAGGAGATGGGGAAGTCGACAGACCAGCCGCCTCTCCATTGCCATGGCCGCACTCGCCTTTCTATACCGAGGGTTGACTCGTTTCGCACTCGGAGAGTCGATCCTAGTCGAAGGATGCACCTATGCCTTGCAATCTTGGTTCCTCCAGCATGTGCCAGCCCGAGCCAGTTCATTCAGATATAATGGTGAAAAGCTCCTTCCAGTTGCGCGATACCGGTTCTTGATCGACAACCTTCAGGAGGAAGAGGTCGTATGGGACTACTTTGATCGTCAGGAATCACCTCCCAGATACACTTATGCATACGGCAAGCGATTCAGGCTACTTGGCCCGTTCTTCTGCGCATACTATCATCCCGAGCGGTGTGTCAGGCAGTTCTCTCAGAGGCAGAAGCGCGTAGAGATTCGTCCACTAGCAGGGGTTCTGCCAGAATTCGATCTCGCATCAGATCAGTGGTCCGGAGCATACCATTCTGCCAGACATGGCTGGGATTCCTTTGTCAGTCTTACTATTTTTCCTGGTTCTCGTGTATCTTCTGATTATCCGGAGTGGTGGAAAATTGTCTGTCCCCCTCCCCTCTGTCAAGTGTATTATTGATAAAATCATGTTTTTCCCCTCAATAAAAATTCCTTTATTTTACATTTCACTTTGGTTTGACGACCTCGCCTAGGTAACAAGGCATATTTTCAGTTGTTTATCTTGCAAAGAATAGCAACACAATTGTCGTAATCCCAGCGACGACTCGATCCCTAGTAATGGGATATTATTTCAATTGTCTACCAAAATTCTCAACAAATATTTTCCTCCAAACCAAATTTCCTTCAGAAGCCTAACCATCAGTTCTGCCCTGCAGAGAGCATCAGCAATATCCAAGAGAACATTTGTGATACCCGATGGTTCATACAAGATCCAGAAAGAAAACCACATCAGTTGAAGGCGTCGCATATTCAGTAGCTTCAGAAGAAGAGATGGACTCACCTCGATCAATCCAGAGTCAGGGTCAGCAGGCGGATGATGGCATCAATCCCAAAATGTACGTCATGTTCAAAAAAATGATGACCAAGATGCTGGCAGAGCAAGCTGAGGCCAGTACTGAGCAAATTCAGACTAAACAGAAAGATAAGGGTCATGCCGTCAAGAATGTGAAGATCAGCAAAAAGCAGAGTCGTCACGAGGAAATATCTGATGAGTCAGAATCAGCTGACGATGCTGACAATGAATGTGAGAATAAACATGAATTCAAAAGGTCGACTCAGGGCCAGGGGTCGGCTTACAAATCCAAAAATCAGTCTGTTGACGACCCTACGCAGTCACAACTGAAAGATGTGATGAAGATGGTTAAGGATCTTCAAGCTCGTGACAAGGGCAAAAGAGTCTTTACAAGTGAAGACTTCTATGATGCACTGGACGGGGATGATGATCTCGATAACCTCCCCAAGAAACTCATTAAGTTTGATGGTTCGGGTGACCCAAAGTCACACCTCGCCCTTTTCTTTGCAGAGTGTTCCAAGTTCAGGAGGAATAACCGAGCCTTATTTCTTTGTTTCCCTCGCAGTCTGGAGGGTATTGCAGCAAAATGGTATTCAGAGCATATTAATCCTATAGAGCTGAAAGAGTTTGATAAAGTGGTCAATTTGTTTATTGAGCACTTTTTATTCAATGTTGAAGCACTCCCGACTCTCAGTCATCTCTGCAGTCTGAGGCAGAAGGAAAACGAGAAGGCCAGGGATTTCATTCACAGATGGAGATCCGCTTGCAATAAGATGCGTGAGCCAATAGCAGAAGGACACGCACTATCTTTGATCCTGAGCAACTTCTCGCAACCCCTGAGGGGACTGATTTCTACATCTCCATCGAAGAGCTTCATAGAACTGACAGAACGAGCTGAATGAATTGAGTTGAGTATGGAAAATGGATTCTATGAAGGTTTCACTTTCACCAAAAGCAGCAGTCAGCAGGAATCTAACAAGAAAACCCATTTTACCTACTCTACCAGCAACAACAAGAACCATTATAAGGGAAAGGTGAAAGATCACAGCTCTGGCCCAGGGGGACCAAACCCCAACAAAAATGAGCAAAAAGGTGAGTCGATTCCCCAGTATGATAAGCAACCTCAGCGATCTTTTGAGCAAGGGTCGAGACCTCAAGAAAAGTCGAAGCACGACAACTGGAGTTTTAAACGTGACTTTACTCCCCTAGATCAACCGCGTGAAGAAATCCTTGAATATATGTTGACCAAAGAGATGATTAAGCTCTCAAGAGTCGATGATCCTCCTATCACTAGGGAAAGATTTAAAGATCAATTCTGCAAGTTTCATCGGGCCATGGGGCATGATACCGAGTACTGTTTCGTTCTCAGGAATATTATTCAAGACTATATCGATAAAAATATCCTTATGGAAGGCAAAGAAGAAGATAAAGCAACCAGCTCATCAGCCCCTTAAGAGCGACAAGGCCATCACTCCTTCATTCTTGCATTTTGCTTTCGTCATTTTGTATGGATGGCATGGTCTCATCTTTTTCATCAATAAAATTATCAATCTTTCTTATAGTTTGGCATCATCTTTTGTATTTCTCCTTCTTTACAAAATGTCTTTTTACAAGGAGTAACCTCTTTCAGAGTGTCTCCCGAATTCATCAAGAAGCACATCGTCAATCTTTCCACTGTTATCTTCAGAGAACATTCCTCAAATATCAACTATTTATCCTTTCATCCAATATCTTACTCCCCCATTACACTGGGGCATTATTTTAAAAATTGTCTTCAAAATATCCTGTATGCAGGCAGGTACAAGCAAATCTCTCATTTTGCACACATGTGTACTCATTTACATCATTTTGCATTTGCATGCATTCATTTGCATTTTTGCATACATCAACTTGCATCAATCCAATACCCATTTAGGATAAGGGATGAATTCTGAGACTCGTGGCATTTGTCTAGGTCAGCGTGAGGGTAAAAGATTGAAAATCTCACATTACAATCATCAAGCGCTTTCTAAACACCAACCTTTTTCAAGTTCGTCCTGCGGGCCGAGTTTTTATCAAAACCATTTTTACCGGTCAACCTTCGGGTGAAGCGAACTTCTTAAATCCAGTTTTCACTGGTCAAACTTCCTAAATCCGGTTTTTACTGGTCGAACTTTCTAAATCCGGTTTTTACTGGTCGAACTTCTTGAATCCAGTTTTCGCTGGTCGAACTTTCTAAATCCGGTTTTTACTGGTCGAACTTCCTAAATCCGGTTTTTACTGGTCGAACTTCCTAAATCCGGTTTTTACTGGTCGAACTTCTTGAATCCAGTTTTCGCTGGTCGAACTTTCTAAATCCGGTTTTTACTGGTCGAACTTCTTAAATCCAGTTTTCACTGGTCGAACTTCTTAAATCCATTTTTCACTGGTCAAACTTCCTAAATCCGGTTTTTACTGGTCGAACTTCCTAAATCCGGTTTTTACTGGTCGAACTTTTTGAATCTAGTTTTCGCTGGTCGAACTTTCTAAATCCGGTTTTTACTGGTCGAACTTCCTAAATCCGGTTTTTACTGGTCGAACTTCCTAAATCCGGTTTTTACTGGTCGAACTTCTTGAATCCAGTTTTCGCTGGTCGAACTTTCTAAATCCGGTTTTTACTGGTCGAACTTCCTAAATCCAGTTTTTACTGGTCGAACTTCCTGAATCTGGTTTTTACTGGTCGAACCCTCTAAATTCAGTATTCACTGGTCAGACTTTTTCAAAGCCCAGCGTTCGTGCGGGTACTTTTTTTTTAAATCCAGTGCTCATGCCGGTATCCTTCCAAAATCCAGTGCTCGTACTGGTAGCCTTTTAAAGTCCAGTGCTCGTACTGGTAACCTTTTAAAATCCAGTGCTCGTACTGGTAACCTTCCAAAATCCAGCGCTCGTACTGGTAATCTTCCAAAACCCGGTATTCGTACTGGTAATTTTTCAAAACATAATGCTTGTATTGGCACATTTTCAAAATCCGGTGTTTGCACTGGTACACTTTAAAATTCAGTGTCCACTAATTTAGTTTTCCTTCGAGATTCGAGATTCGAGTTCCGACTCGAATCTTCTTTCCTTGTGGTTAACCTAGTTTTTCTTTGGGATTCGAGTTCCGACTCGAATTTCCTTTCCTTCTAATTGATCTAGTTTTCCTTCAGGAATTCGAGTTCCGACTCAAATTTCTTTTCCTTTTGACCGGTTTAGTTTTCCTTTGGGATTCGAGTTCCTCGAATCTTCTTTCCTTCTAGTTGATCTAGTTTTCCTTCGAAATTCGAGTTCCGACTCAAATTTCTTTTCTTGCCAACCGGTCTAGTTTTCCTTCAGGAATTCGAGTTCCGGCTCGAATTTCTTTTCTTTCTGACCGGTTTAGTTTTCCTTTGGGATTCGAGTTCCGACTCGAATCTTCTTTCCTTCTAGTTGATCTAGTTTTCCTTCGGAATTCGAGTTCCGACTCGAATTTCTTTTCCTGCCAACCAGTCTATTTTTCCTTCAGGATCCGAGTTCCGACTCAAAACTTCTTTTCTTCTAGTTAATCTAGTTTCCTTCGGGATTCGGGTTCCGACTCGAATTTCTTCTCCTTCCAAATTGATTTACCTTTCCTTCAGGATTCGAGTTCCGACTCGGATTTCTTTTTCTTCCATAATGGACCTAGTTTTCCTTCGAAGATTCGGGTTCCGACTCGAGTTTTCTTTTCCTTCAGAGTTGGTCTAGAAAATCCAAGTTCTGACTTGAATTTTCTTTCAAAATCCAATTCATCTAATTTTCCTTGAAGAATTGAATTCTGATTTGAATCTTCCCTCAAAAACCCAGTTTAACACCTGGTCCATTCAAAGCTCACAAGTTGGAATCATTCCTTCTTAAGCTATGATCCTTAGGAATTGATAGTTCGTAGGTCGAACCCCTGCGAAACCAATGTTGTTCTTAATCGAACCAATGCTGTTCTCAATTGAACCAATGTCGTTCTTAGGCTGAATCCCTATAGAACCCATGTCATTCTCAGTAAACCAATTCACAATTTCGACCTTCGAATCAATCAATTTCCAATTTCCAATTTCCAATTTCCAATTTCCAATTTCCAATTTCCAATTTCCAATTTCCAATTTCCAATTTCAAAATTCTAATTTCCAAAATTTGACCCTTTTGAGTCACCCAATACCCAATTTCAATTATTTTCTCTTGCGAGAGACCCTTTGTATAGGGAGAGTTCGAGGGAGCTCGCTCTTTTCGCATGCTATCCAATTCGTTCACTTAGCCCCTTTTTAGGGAGAGTTTGAAGGGACTCGTGTCTTTGTGAATCGTTTACAAAACAAAATTCCAAATTTCACACAAGGAACCCTTTTTATAGGGAGAGACTCGACGGAGACTTTCTTTCCTTGTGGCCCCATAATTTCAGACTAGGCCATTTCATCATGAAGAACCCTCTTTTCAGGGAGAGTGTGATGAACTCGTTCTTTCATGACCAATCTACCAACCTCACAAATTTCGGCCCCCTTTCCATAAGAGAAGCCTAATGTTAGGAAGTTTTGACGAAAGCTTAATTTCTCTTCGAAAGTTCGTTTTGCAAACACCTTCTCTTCAGGGAAGAGAGGAGTAATTCCCAATTCCAATTTCTGAATCTTCTCCTTTGGGGAAAGGAGAAGAGAATTTCTGTCATGGATGTGTTGCATTGTGCTTCAAATGCTCGCTTTCACAAAAGGATTTCAAGAAAGTTTTGCCAATTTGTCATTAAATATTTGTTGATTTCAAAAGTCTTTATTGCACAAAATTATTACTTCAGAATATCTCCACTATTACTTCTGAAAGGGCAATGCTTTCGCGAAAAAGGATTCAAAATTCAAAATCTTTCTATTGGCCAACCAAAAGGATGAAGAATAAATCCTCGATATGGCCAGCAAAGAGAATTCAATGTTGTTGCAAAGCCATTAGTGATTGATATTGATCGCAGTCAATGGCACATTTTTAAAGACCATTCTTGAAAAATAAAGCAGTCGAAATATCCTGGGTGATACAGAAAAATCCACTCAATCTCCATATCTCCTCAAACACCCAAGTTGCAATTAAATATCTGCAAAAGGGATCTCTCAATTGTCGTCAAGATGAAGGCAAATTAAGCGAGTCGACCCCCGGGGCCAAAGAAGATTTGGATCATCTCCAAGATGACAGAGTTTGTGACGGATCCTTCCAGGGAAAGTTCAGATCACCGTCGAGATGAAGGCAAGTGTGATGAGCCTACCGACAAACCCTAAATGATATTTAATTTCTGCTACCATCAAGAGATTCCCTACCAAAGAGCCAATAACTATCAAGATAATCCCTCAGAGAAAAGAAGGATCGGAACATCTCTGAGATGAAGGAGTTTGTGACGTACCCTTCCCAAGAAAAAAAGAGAGAAAAGTCAGGACATCTCCAAAATGAAGGATGATGCAATTCCCGAAAAATCCAAGAGAGCTCCAATCTGCTAAAAAAAGAGTGCAGAAAGATCATCATGAGAAAAGAATCTCAGGATATCAGACTTCCAAATCTATCAAGAATCTTCTTTAATTTTGTGAAATTCTTTTATCAATATTCTTTCACCAATAGCTCTCGCAATATCAAGAATACTTTCTTTCCCGTCCATATCAAGGAAATTGATAGCTTCCTTGAAAGAAAGCCAATTGCAAGCAATTTGAATTCGAATCTTAATTCTACGGAGTTAAGCCCAGTCGGAGGTAATACTTAAGGTAGAAAAGAGGGAACACTTTCAAAACAATGTGCATCATTTTAAATTATTTTGAATCAACAATGATTTTCAACATTTTGACAATATTTTCTAGCTATCCTGGCGTGAAGCGAGAGCTTGAGGTTCATCTTTGGCGCATCCTGACATCAGTTGTTATCCCTTTTTAGGACTTGATAACGGGAGTTTTCAAGATTTCTTCCCTTCTTTGGTATAATCTGAGCGCACGGGCTCTCAGATTCGCACACTTCCCTGTGTCCCCACTGTCCCACCATAGACAGTCCAATTTCGGCTTGAGGTTAAGCCACCAATTTCAGCAAAAGGCAATTTCAAAAGCTATTTAGTCTCAGCAATGAGACGCCCAAAAACAAACCCTTTTCAAGCTTTAGGGACCCCAATTTCCTTCCTTTTGCAAAACCCCTATCGGATTCATTGTGCGGAGATCCGAAGGTTCCATCACGGTCTCTTCTTTCGAGGATTCCGTTCCATTTTCTGCCCAATCAGGTTAAGGGTACAAACCTGAGCCTCCTTTGGTGAGGTATTCCATTTTCTGCCCAATCAGGTTAAGGGTACAAACCTGAGCCTCCTTTGATGAGGTATTCCATTTTCTGCCCAATCAGGTTAAGGGTATAAACCTGAGCCTCATTTGATGAGGTATTCTATTTTTCACCCAATCAGGTTAAGGGTACAAACCTGAGCTTTACTTTGATGAGGTATTTCATTTTTCGGTCAGGTTAAGGGTCAAATGATCATGCATATAATTCAGGGTTTATTAACATTTAAATATGCATGATTTTATGAAATAATGTTTCAAAAACCCAATTTTATGTTAGTTTTTAAGTAAATGTGCTAAAATGATTTAAAATTAGAAAATGAAAAAAAAAATAGTTTTATTTTACATTCTTATGCCTATTTTAGTTTTTTTTAGTTGGTTTTAGTTTTTATTAAAAAGAAAAAATAAAAAATTAGAAAAATAGTTTTATTCAATTTAAGTGTTGTGTTTTTTTTAGAAAAGAAAAGAAAAATATAGTAGATTAGTTTTTGAAGTTCTTTTGTTTTTTTTACTTTTGAAAAAAATAAAAATAAAAATAATAAATAAAGAAAAAAAATTATCTAAATAATAATACAAACCGGTTCCAACCGGTTTGTATTTCTAAAAAGGAGAAAGTGAAACAAAAAAAAAAAAAAAAACCAAACCGGCTGGAACCGGTTTGGAAGTCTTGAAAATAAAAAAAAGGTTGTTTCAAACCGGTTCCAACCGGTTTGAACCCTTTTAAAAGGGGCGTAAAGCAAATCGTAAGGGGCTCCATGTTTTTGCGCCAAAATTTGCTTTTCCCCCTCTGTTTTTCCCCTCTTTCTTCAGTTTCCCAGTTGCCGGATCTCATTCTTCTTCTTCTTCTTCTTCTTCTTCTTCTTCTTCTTCTTCTTCTTCTTCTTCTTTTTCTAGCAGCAACAGCAGCCGATCATCATCATCCGGTGGCAAGGAAATTTCCAGTCGATTGCGGCGCTTGAAGTGGAAGCCACCTTTTCTTTTTCCGGTAAGTCATTCTTCTTCGTCTTCTTCTTTAAATTAGTTTTCTTCTTCTTCGTTTTTAATTCTTTCTGAAGGATAATCTGCTGAATTTTAATTTCAAAAAAAAAAAAAAAAAAAAAAACAGAAAGAAAGAAAGAAAATAAAACAGATCGGAATCGTGAAGAATTCCGGTCTGTATTTGAACTCCGGTGACTATCTGAAATTCCGATGGATGAATTCCGTTTGTAATTCTGTTAAAGAAAATAAAAAAAAGAAAGAAAAAGAAAAAAAAAAGAAATAGAAATAAAACGAAAAAAATATAAATCGATTACTGCTGTTCTGAAATTTTTTTCTGCTGATCAATTCTGAGATTGATATTTTAGTTTACTGATTAACTTTGTAATTGATGTTTTAGTTAGATGAATATTAATTTTTAGCGTTTAGTTCACATTTTGAATTCCATATTTCCTATGTTTGATTAAAAAAAAAAAAAAAATTCTGTCGCCTGAATCCAATACAGTTCTTCAAAATATTTGATAAATCATTGAATGGAATTCTAATCTTGTCTTTGGATACAGATTTTCAACTGGATTAATTGAAATTTGATGTGTTTTGGATCATCTAGATCAGTTGATTTGTGATTCTAAAAACAGATGTTCATTTGGAGTTGAGGTGGATAAAGGATCGGAATTAACTCTGCTTCACCGAAATTTTTTTACAGTGAAGATCTGGTTCACAGTGGAATAAGATTACTGAAACATGGCCTGTATAAACATTGATCAATATTTTACTCAAATGCCTAAGTTTTCAGCTTAATTGATTACGATGTATTGAGTTTTCAGATTACGTGGTTGTTATATACTGACTTCTCCTGTGAATATGGATAAACTGATCTCAGAAAGTCTGGATCAAGTTTTGATAGCAAGATTTTAGTGATTGATTCACTGTTGGATTCTTAGGTCTTATACAATTTCCAATTTTCTGTTTCTTTTATCAAAAATTCTTCTCGTTTTGCCTCATTCAATAATTTTTTTTACAAAATTAGTTTTCCTTTGCCATTCTGTTAGCTTGTTTTACATGTTTTTCTTATTGTTTTCAAATACCTGAATTTTTGATCCTTCATTAGTCATTTCTTGATTTTTACAATTTTTTATTTTACTGCTTTCAATGTTTGTTAATATTGTGTTTTTCAATAGTGTATGTTCATAGTTTGTTAATGAAGTATTAGTGATTAATTGTCTTCATTATTAGTTAATTGAAATAATTAGGTTTCATAAAGTGGAGTGTTAGTGAATTGAAATTTAGTTAATTGTGTTAGTTAATGTAGTTTTAATTGTCATTGAAGTCTTTTGTTAATATCCTTCAGTGTTTTTAAGAATTAGCTAATTCAATATAGATTTCTATTTCGAACTCTGGTACTGCTCGTGTTCATTGAATTTGTGCAAGATAACGAAGGAGTGGAGTTGAAGCAATTGCATAACATGGGAAGTGCAAGAATAGAAGATGTTTTTCTCTTATTTTAGAATTTAGGAATTTAATTGGGTTTGTAAATATTGCACTTTACGCCCTCTGCGAAGGGTATTCATTTGTTGTAATAGCTAGTTGTTTTTACTTTTCTGAACATTTTACATTTCCATAATTCAGCAATAAAGATTAGTTTAGAATTGTGTGCTTGAATACAAAATATTCCCGTTCCCTGAGTTCGACCCGGTCTCATCCACTAGTGAGAACCGGTTTTTATTATTTGATGTCTGGTTTTCACATTTTTTTCATATAAAAATCTTTTCAAAATTACAACGATTTAAAAGAAGACATCAAATTTTTGGCGCCGTTGCCGGGGAATGGCGTAATATTAGTATTCACTTTATTGCCTAGTGTTTGCTTTGCATTTAGGTTTAGAACCACGTATGTGCATATCTTAGAGAAGAGCTTACTTTTCTGCACAGCCCACCTATTAGGATTCCCTTAGAGGTGACTGTGTACGATTGGTACCGTACACATAGATTTTATATTTCTTTGCATAATCTCTGTTATGTGTAACTGCGTGGTGTTTGTTTAGTTTTTGTTGTTTTTAGTTTACTCGCTTTGTGGTTTGCGTGGTTTGGCCGCTTAGTGCGTTAGTTAGGTAGAAAACCCAAAGTTAGGACGTGAGCTACACCGGTCTACTTTAACGTGTATGCAAGGGCGACGCTCACTTGACCCTTAGCTGGTAGAGCCGATTGAGGACCCTGAGTCCCTTATTAGGAGAGCCCAAAGATCTGCAACCATGGCTGAGAATTAGCAGATTACTCGTCCCCTTAGGGAGTACTTCATGCCTAACACCTATACTCCCGCCTCCTGCATCACAAGACTTGATGTAGGAGCAAATCAGTTTGAGATTAAGGTCAGTGTAATCCAAATGCTACCCTCATTTTATGGCCTTAGCAATGAAGATCCATATCGTCATCTCGACGAATTCTTAGAGATTTGTTCGACAGTGAGAATAAACAACTTTGGAGATGATGCTATGAGGTTGACCCGTTTCCCTTCTCTCTGAAGGATAAAGCCAAACACTGGCTAAAGGCATTAGATACAGTTAGAATTACCACGTGGGAACATATGCAAAGAGAATTTTTAAAGAAATATTTCCCAATCAGTAAGACGAATCAGTATCGAAAAGCCATCACCAGTTTTACGCAAATAGAGGGGGAACTGTTTCATGAGACTTGGGAGAGGATGAAGGATCTTCTTCGTAAGTGTCCCCACCACCAGGTGCCTCGATGGCAACTGGTGCAATATTTCTATGACGGTCTTACTGAGAAGAATCGTCAAATGGTTGATGCCGCATGTGGGGGCACTTTCATACTCAAGAGTGAGGATGAAGCGTGGTTGCTCTTTGAGACATTAAGCGAGAATTCGATGCACCACGCGACAGCTTCACGGTCTGATAGAGTTACACCTGTACAGGATAGTGCTAAGAAGGCAGGTATTTTCGAAATAGGGATGAACCTTGAGTTGAGCAACAAGGTAGACCAACTGTCCCAGAAATTAGATCAATTGTTGTTGGGTCCCTCTCCTGCCATGCAGGTGTGTGCGTTGTGTGCGAGTCCTGCACACCATGTTCTCCAGTGTCCAGCTGCGCCACAGTATCCTGAGTTTGTCCAAGAGCAAGCTCAGATGGCTCAGAACTTCGCTAGGCCCGCACCCAATCCATTTGCCAATACTTACAACCCGGGCTGGCGAAACCATCCAAATTTCTCATGGCGTAACTCACAAGCCCAAGCTCCTAACCCTTCCCAGAGTCAATCCAGACAAAGTGGTTATACACCTGGATTCCAAAGATCCAATGACCCTCCAGCCCAACCTGCTTATACTCAACCCCATTTTCAGGAGCCTTCACCTAGTCAATCTTTTGAAGATAAGATTTTGCAAGCTTTGAGCTCACATACCCAGTCGATTGCAAAGTTAGAAACTCAAATGGGGCAGCTCGCTGAAGCACTTAGCAGGAGAAGTGAGGGAGTATTGCCTAGTCAGCCTATAGTTAACCCTAGGGGTAAAGAACCTCTGCAGAGTTTGCATATGACAGATACACATCAAGAGCAAGCTCAGGCAGTAGTGACCCTTAGAAGTGGGAAGCAGTACCATTCGAGGGAGGCTGCAGAAGAAAGAGAGAAGATAAGTAAGAAGCAGCTTGTCCCTAATGTTTTACCTCAGAAAAGCGAGAAGGTTCTTCCATTTGGGCCTTCCACAACCCATATTCCTAAAGCCCCCTTTTCTGAGACGTTAGAGAAACCGAGAGCATTAGGTAAGTCGGGAGTAAACATGCAAGAGATGCTTGAGATATTCAAGCACGTCCATATAAACCTTCCCTTACTAGATGCCATCCAGCAAGTCCCTACATATGCAAAGTTCCTCAAAGAGCTTTGTATGCAGAAAAGGAAGTTGAGGTCCCATGCGCAGAAGAAAATATATTTGACGGAGCAAATCAGTGCAGTATTGCAACACTAGACTCCACCCAAACTTAAGGACCCCTATCATATCATGTGTCATAGGAAACATTACTGTTGAGCGTGCTTTGCTTGACCTTGGGGCAAGTGTTAACATTTTGTCGGGTTTCTTCTATGACAAATTTGGATTGAAAGAGATGAAATCTACACCTATGACGCTTCAATTAGCGGATAGATCGATTAAGGTCCCGAGAGGGATACTTGAAGATGTGTTAGTCAAGGTGGAGGATTGTCATTTCCCTGTCGACTTCGTGATATTAGATATGGAGGGAGTTGATAGCATCAGACAGACTCCTATTATTCTTGGTCGCCCTTTCCTAGCTACCGCCAATGCGTGCATTAATTGCCGCACTGGTGAAATGGATGTTTCATTTGGAAATAGGAAAATGAGGATGAACATTTTTTGTGCATCGATGGAGTCTGATACTAAAAAAGCTTCTTTTGAGGTTGATATCATTCAAGATATTATAGAAGTTGAACATGATTGGTTGTTGAGTGATCCACCTCAAGAGGAGATTGATGAATCATTCAAAGAGGATCGCCTTGATATGATAGATAGTGAGGCAGATAATGTCAGTGGGATTTGGCATCCTGAACCACTTCCAGAATTAGCTGAGAAGCCCGCAAAGCCATTAATAGAGAGTCCCCCAGAGTTGGAGTTGAAGCCTTTACCAGCTTCACTCAAGTATGTCTTTTTAGGAAAAGAGCAGACTCTCCCAGTTATTATTTCTGCAAACCTGACAGATTCACAGGAGCATCAGTTGTTACAGGTTTTGCATGAGCACAAGGAAGCTATTGGATGGTCTGTGGCGGATTTAAAGGGGATTGACCCCTCCTTTTGTATGCATCGGATCATTATGGATAAGGGAGCTAAACCCTCAAGAGAATCACAAAGGAGATTAAATCCTCACATGAAAGAAGTGGTGAAGAAGGAAGTAGTTAAATTGTTAGATGCTGGGATTATTTATCCTATCTTCGATAGTCAGTGGGTGAGTCCTACCCAGGTTGTTCCCAAAAAGTCTGGGCTCACTGTGGAAAAGAATGAGAAAGGAGAGAGCATTCCCATGAGGATTACTACGGGATGGCAAGTATGTATTGACTATAGGAAGTTGAACAGTGCAACTAGGAAAGATCATTTCCCGTTACCGTTCATCGACCAAATTTTAGAAAGACTTGCAGGCCAGCAATATTATTGCTTTTTAGATGGATATTCCGGATATAACCAGGTGGCCGTTCATCCCGAGGATCAGGATAAGACGACATTTACCTGTCCCTATGGTACATTTGCGTATAGGAGGATGCCGTTTGGGCTTTGTAATGCCCCGGCTACATTTCAGAGATGTATGATGGCGATTTTCTCTGACATGATGGATGATGTCCTTGAGATTTTCATGGACGATTTCTCAGTTTATGGCTCTTCTTTTGATAATTGTCTCCAAAAATTATCTCATGTACTTCAGCGCTGTAGGGAGACAAATCTAGTGTTGAGTTGGGAAAAGAGTCATTTCATGGTACAGCAGGGGATTGTTCTTGGACATATTGTGTCTGAGAAAGGTATAGAGGTCGATAAGGCCAAAGTGGAGACCATTGTCAAATTAGCTCCACCGACCTCTGTGAGGCAAGTGCGTTCATTTTTAGGGCATGCAGGTTTCTATAGACGGTTCATTAAGGATTTTAGTCAGATTTCTAGACCGTTGTGTAACCTGTTGTCGAAAGATCAGTCGTTTGTGTTTGATGATGCCTGTCTGAAGGCATTTTTAGCCCTAAAGGAAGCATTGACCACTGCTCCTATTCTCAGATCTCCTGAGTGGTCAGTGCCTTTTGAGATTATGTGTGACGCTTCAGATTATGCGGTTGGAGCAATTTTAGGACAGAAGATTGAGAAACGATCTCATGTTATTCATTATGCTAGTAGGACTCTTTCTGACACACAAATGCATTATACTACCACTGAGAAGGAGTTACTAGCCGTTGTATTTGCACTTGAGAAGTTTCGATCATATTTGTTAGGCTCCAAAGTTATCATTTACTCAGATCATGCTGCATTGAGATATTTGATGAGTAAAAAGGATGCTAAACCGCGTCTCATTCGTTGGATTCTTCTGTTACAAGAATTTGATATTGAGATTCGAGATAAGAGTGGATGTAAGAATCTTGTAGCAGATCATCTGTCTAGAATGACTATAGATTCATCTATTGATCAAGGACAGATTGTTGAATCTTTTCCGGATGAGCAGTTATTTCATGTCAAGCGTTTACCCTGGTTCGCAGATATAGTAAATTTTCTGGTTACTAGAGAGTATCCTGCGCACTGGAACCGGAATGAAAAAGATAGATTTTTTGCGCAAGTGAAACATTATTTTTGGGAGGAACCAGAATTATTTAGATCATGCCCGAACCAGATGATTCGGAGATGTGTGCCCAAAGAAGAGTATCATTCCATTTTATCATTTTGTCATTCTTTAGCTTGTGGAGGTCATTTTTCTAGTCGGAAGACCGCTGCAAAGGTCCTTCAGTCTGGATTTTGGTGGCCCACACTTCATAGAGATGCTCACGAATTCTGTAGGAAGTGTTTGCGATGTCAGCAAACAGGTCGCATTACCAAGCGCGACATGATGCCTCTTTTACCTATTCTGATTGTGGAAATTTTTGATGTTTGGGGCATTGATTTCATGGGTCCTTTTTCCACCATCATTTGGATTTACATATATTTTAGTGGCGGTTGATTATGTTTCAAAATGGGTCGAGGCTGTGGCCACCCGGACCAATGATCATAAAGAGGTGCTTCGGTTTATCAAGCACAACATTTTTAGTCGGTTCAGAGTTCCTAGAGCGATCATCAGTGATGGTGGTACGCACTTTCGTAATGTGCAGGTAGCTTCCTTAATTAGGAAATATTCTATGCATCATCGGATTGCTACACCTTACCACCCACAAACCAGTGGCCAAGTTGAGGTATCTAACAGGGAGATAAAGAGGATTCTTGAAAAGACAGTCAGACCAGACCGCAAGGATTGGTCTCAGCGCCTTGATGATGCCTTGTGGGCTTATAGGACTGCTTTCAAGACCCCGATTGGTATGTCACCATTTCGATTAGTTTTCGGGAAACCTTGCCATCTTCCTGTTGAGTTAGAACATAGAGCATATTGGGCTATAAAAAAATTCAATTTCAACATGACCCAAGCTGGAGTCGAGAGAAAATTACAGTTGAGTGAGCTAGAGGAATTGCGTAATGAGGCCTATGAGAGTGCAAAGATTTACAAAGCTCGAACTAAGCATTTTCATGATCGATATATTGTTAGGAAACAGTTCGAGCCTGGGCAAAAGGTATGGCTTTATCATTCACGTCTTCATCTTTTTCCAGGTAAGTTGAAGTCAAGATGGAATGGTCCATTTGTTGTGCATAGGGTGTTTCCATATGGAGCGATAGATCTTTTTGACCCTCGTACGGGTGCTATTTTTAAAGTAAATGGGCAATGGCTGAAGCCTTATATCTCAGATATTGTGACAGGACAAGACATTGAGGATGTTGATCTTTTAGAAGTTTAGGACTCACACATGTTTGTATATATTTTAAAAAATTTGTAAATATTCATAGAAAAACAATTTTTTTAAGAGTACTTTCATATAGTTCATGTGCATAATTCATAAACCATGATCATGGTAGGCATATTTTCACATTTTAGATTTCATTGAGTTTACTTTCTTTCCCTCATTGATTTTATCTCATGTGCATTCACTTAGTTTCACATAAGCATGGGGGAATGCCACTGGGACAGTGTAATTCAAGCATGGGGGAGGGTGTAGTAGCTCACCAGAATATTTTTGTTTACGTTCTTGCACATGTTTACACATCTCTCATAAAAAGTAGATTTTTAAAGAAAGAGTTTGAACTTATATGAATGTTATTTCAAATCTGATGTTTTTAGAGGATTTTTAAGCCCCACGAAAACGAAAATTTTTTCTGACATAGATCTAAAAATTATGGTTGTTTATGTGGATTTCGAGGAAATGATGATAGATACATGTTAGAGTTTATTTTGAATCATAAATATGAATATGCACAGTTTTAGTTTTGAAAAACTAAGCAAATGAACAAAAGTGTAAAAAATGAGCTCAAAAGAAAAAATATAGCATGTGTTAGGTTGTTTGGATAATTCCACAATCCTGAGTAGATGGAAATTAGATGTAAGTTGAAACTTTTAATTCCATTTTCGAAAAGGAGAGTGGAAAACTTCGTGATCCTAAGTAACAGAGAACAGATACAAGTTGAAATATTTGACTCTCATGTTATAAAGGTGAATGAAGGAAGTCACTTTTATGTCTTAGTTGATATCTTTTGGTATGTATTGAAAAAGTATAGAAGATATTGACATTGCACAAGGCATAAAAGCAGACCACACGCAAGCTATAAGAGAAGAATAAGTGCGCAAAAAGAAAAAGCGTGAAAAAATGAAAAAATCGAGAAAAGAGCTAAAAAAAAAAAAAAAAGAGAAGAAAGAAAAGTTCAATGCTTAGAAGTGTGATTGAGAAAACCTGTGCATAAAACATATGAGTGAGGATAAGTAAATGATAACTTGTTTTTATTGGATTTTCTAAGAATAAAACATAAATAATTGTGATATTTAGAAAAGTGAAAGAAATTCTTTTTCTGTGGTGGTATATAAAAGACTCTAATTATGTTTTGATTTTGAAACAACAGGAAATATTTGTGAAAATAAAGTCTTTGATTATCTACTGATTATGAGGATGTGTAATATTATGCATACATGACAGAGATGTTTGTGGGTAGCATCACTGCAAACCCTCATGAGACCTTACTCGTCCACTTGGGTAACCCAGGGGGTGAAAGGGCTTGTTGCATGAGCTAAATGCAACCGTGATTCCTACGAAAGTGAGTTAGGTGATAGTTTAATTTCTTGCATTTTTCTAGTTTGCTCGAGGACTAGCAAAACATAAGCATGGGGGTATTTGATCATGCATATAATTCAGGGTTTATTAACATTTAAATATGCATGATTTTATGAAATAATGTTTCAAAAACCCAATTTTATGTTAGTTTTTGAGTAAATGTGCTAAAATAATTTAAAATTAGAAAATGAAAAAAAAATAGTTTTATTTTACATTCTTATGCCTATTTTAGTTTTTTTTAGTTGGTTTTAGTTTTTATTAAAAAGAAAAAATAAAAAATTAGAAAAATAGTTTTATTCAATTTAAGTGTTGTGTTTTTTTTAGAAAAGAAAAGAAAAATATAGTAGATTAGTTTTTGAAGTTCTTTTGTTTTTTTTACTTTTGAAAAAAATAAAAATAAAAATAATAAATAAAGAAAAAAAAATTATCTAAATAATAATACAAACCGGTTCCAACCGGTTTGTATTTCTAAAAAGGAGAAAGTGAAACAAAAAAAAAAAAAAAAACCAAACCGGCTGGAACCGGTTTGGAAGTCTTGAAAATAAAAAAAAGGTTGTTTCAAACCGGTTCCAACCGGTTTGAACCCTTTTAAAAAGGGGCGTAAAGCAAATCGGAAGGGGCTCCATGTTTTTGCGCCAAAATTTGCTTTTCCCCCTCTGTTTTTCCCCTCTTTCTTCCGTTTCCCAGTTGCCGGATCTCATTCTTCTTCTTCTTCTTCTTCTTCTTTTTCCAGCAGCAGCAGCAGCCGATCATCATCATCCGGTGGCAAGGAAATTTCCAGTCGATTGCGGCGCCTGAAGTGGAAGCCACCTTTTCTTTTTCCGGTAAGTCATTCTTCTTCGTCTTCTTCTTCTTCTTCTTCTTCTTCCAATTAGTTTTCTTCTTCTTCGTTTTTAATTCTTTTTGAAGGATAATCTGCTGAATTTTAATTTCAAAAATAAAAATAAAAAAAAAACAGAAAGAAAGAAAGAAAATAAAACAGATCGGAATCGTGAAGAATTTCGGTCTGTATTTGAACTCCGGTGACTATCTAAAATTCCGGTGGATGAATTCCGTTTGTAATTCTGTTAAAGAAAATAAAAAAAAGAAAGAAAAAGAAATAGAAATAAAACGAAAAAAATATAAATCGATTACTGCTGTTCTGAAATTTTTTTCTGCTGATCAATTCTGAGATTGATATTTTAGTTTACTGATTAACTTTGTAATTGATGTTTTAGTTAGATGAATATTAATTTTTAGCGTTTAGTTCACATTTTGAATTCCATATTTCCTATGTTTGATTAAAAAAAAAAATTTCTGTCGCCTGAATCCAATACAGTTCTTCAAAATATTTGATAAATCATTGAATGGAATTCTAATCTTGTCTTTGGATACAGATTTTCAACTGGATCAATTGAAATTTGATGTGTTTTGGATCATCTAGATCAGTTGATTTGTGATTCTAAAAACAAATATTCATTTGGAGTTGAGGTGGATAAAGGATCGGAATTAACTCTGCTTCACCGAAATTTTTTTACAGTGAAGATCTGGTTCACAGTGGAATAAGATTACTGAAACATGGCCTGTATAAACATTGATCAATATTTTACTCAAATGCCTAAGTTTTCAGCTTAATTGATTACGATGTATTGAGTTTTCAGATTACGTGGTTGTTATATACTGACTTCTCCTGTGAATATGGATAAACTGATCTCAGAAAGTCTGGATCAAGTTTTGATAGCAAGATTTTAGTGATTGATTCACTATTGGATTCTTAGGTCTTATACAATTTCCAATTTCCTGTTTTTTTTTATAAAAAATTCTTCTCGTTTTGCCTCATTCAATAATTTTTTTTACAAAATTAGTTTTCCTTTGCCATTCTGTTAGCTTGTTTTACATGTTTTTCTTATTGTTTTCAAATACCTGAATTTTTGATCCTTCATTAGTCATTTCTTGATTTTTACAATTTTTGATTTTACTGCTTTCAATGTTTGTTAATATTGTGTTTTTCAATAGTGTATGTTCATAGTTTGTTAATGAAGTATTAGTGATTAATTGTCTTCATTATTAGTTAATTGAAATAATTAGGTTTCATAAAGTGGAGTGTTAGTGAATTGAAATTTAGTTAATTGTGTTAGTTAATGTAGTTTTAATTGTCATTGAAGTCTTTTGTTAATATCCTTCAGTGTTTTTAAGAATTAGCTAATTCAATATAGATTTCTATTTCGAACTCTGGTACTGCTCGTGTTCATTGAATTTGTGCAGGATAACGAAGGAGTGGAGTTGAAGCAATTGCATAACATGGGAAGTGCAAGAATAGAAGATGTTTTTCTCTTATTTTAGAATTTAGGAATTTAATTGGGTTTGTAAATATTGCACTTTACGCCCTCTGCGAAGGGTATTCATTTGTTGTAATAGCTAGTTGTTTTTACTTTTCTGAACATTTTACATTTCCATAATTCAGCAATAAAGATTAGTTTAGAATTGTGTGCTTGAATACAAAATATTCCCGTTCCCTGAGTTCGACCCGGTCTCATCCACTAGTGAGAACCGGTTTTTATTATTTGATGTCTGGTTTTCACATTGTTTTGCATATAAAAATCTTTTCAAAATTACAACGATTTAAAAGAAGACATCATCAAACCTGAGCTTCGTTTCTACACGAGGTATTTTCTGTCCCATCCAGGTTAAGGGCAAAACCTAAATCTCACTTCTTTTCGAAGTAAAATTTTCTCCTTATTCTCCATTTCATATCTACCATCATCATTTGAATAAATTCGTTCATACTCAGTCAGATTCATCTAACTGGGGCATTTTTATAGTCCAAATTTGGTGTGTTTTCTTTGCCACTAAGCTCGACTTTCAACCGGCTTAGCAGCAAAGAGGGGCATCTGTAAACACCCCAAATTTTCACCCTCATCCAGTGTTTCTCCATTTCATAAGTCATTACAGATCATTGCATGTATTCTGCATAGCATTGCATGTCATTGCATCTCATTTTCGAGATCCAGCACTCCTATTTCAAAACATTCAATCCAGATTTGAATTTTAAAGCTTTTATTTCAAAATTAATTTTAAAACCTGGGTTTTTATTCAATACTCTGTCATTTTCCAACCCCAGGACTTTATATTTCGAAATATTTTCTCAGAAAACAATCTGGATTCATTTCAAATTCAAATTTTAATCGATTTCAATTCACAGATGAGACCCATTGAGGTGGTGTCGCTTCTGAATTCCTCTATTCATCAAATTTCTCAAATTTTTGAAAGTTTCAGTCCGATCAGGACTCTGTCTCAGAGTCCTAATCCAGTCAGGAGTCTGTTTTTAAGTTTGTTTTACTTCCATTTTCAGTCTTTTTCGATTATTTTCAAAATTTAGGTCATTTTACATAGTCCAGTTAGTTCAGGACTCTATTTTAGAGTTCGGTTGAGTTAGGAGTCTAACCTTGACTATGTTTTCTGACTTATTTCATCATTTCTTGATAAAATCTTTTGAAAATCCTTTCATTTGGCTTTTAAAATCTAAAATCTCAGAGTCCTAAGAGTTCAGGACTCTAACCCGGAGTTCCAGTTCACTTGAGACCCTATTTTCAAAGATCTTGAATTTCAAATATCGATTTTAACCCCTTTTCAAAGCCATTTTCAGTGTTTATTTTAAAATTTCTAAAACTCGATGTGGGCCCACTCAGTTGGCACCATATCCAGAGGAATTCTAACTCAGTTAGAACCCTATGCCATTTCAAAAATCCTAATTTTAAGATTACTTTTGAAACTCCTTTTGAAAACTCCTTCAATCTCAAGTTTTAAAATCATCTTTTTGTAAAAACTCCAGTAGGGCCCACTCGGGGTGGTGCCATATTCGAGTCAGTCAGGGCTAGATTAGGGTTAGTTGATGTCTTGGTTAGTGTTAGAGGTTTAGAAGAGTCAAAACCATTTTGAAAAACTCAATTTTGAAAGTTAGTTTTTAAAACTAGTGTTTTTAAAGGTTTTTAAAGGTGTTTTAAAAACCCAATGTGAGAAAATGCCAAGTGGCGCCACATTTGGGGATTTTCTAGGATAGGCTAGGGGTTAATTAGGTATTATTTAGGATAATTTAGACTAGGGGTAGATAGGTAACTCCACCCCAAAATCGCCCCCCCCTTGTTAGAGTCCAAATTTTTTAAAAGACTTGATTTTAAAACCTAATTTTTTATTATAAATAGAGGCCATGAGGGGGTCGATTTTTCCATCTCTCTCCTATTGGATTCTTGGAGCTTCTCTCTCCTCTCCAGCTCTTCCTCCATTGCAGCAACCTCAAGGTAATTCTTTTCTTTAATTTTTAGTTTTTATTTAATGTTTTTCATTGTTTTAAGCATGATTTAGCCATTGGCACCATCATCTTCATGGATTAAACTATGGATTCAACCTCAAGAACCATCAAGAATCAGCAAGAACGATCCAAGAAGGTGATCTAACCCTGTTTTGGATGATTTACAGGGATTTTAATCCATTAGAATTGATTTTAATATGATTCTTTACATTATTAACCAATAAAATATATGATTTACCCTTTTTAATGGGTTAAATCTATGTTTTAAAGGTGATATCAAATTCCAGCCATTGATTCCCTATTTTTATTTTATTTCCATGGTTTATTTATGTTTGTTTTACGTTCTATAGCATAAAAATAATTTTTATTTACTGTTTTATGGTTTATTTTATTTATTTACATTAGTTAATGCATGGTTTTTGAAGTTTCTTAAATTTCTGTGTGTTTTAGGTTTAGAACAGTAAAGATGATGTTATTTCGGATTGAAGCACTTATTGTTTATTTCTGATTTTTTTATATGTGATGCATGAATAAGTTATTGAGTTACTGTAGAAAAATCAGAGGTTTTGGATCTCGGGAACCCTGTCAAAAAAATCAGACATAAAATCGGGGTTTTAAAGCTTTAAAATCATGGTTAAAATCAAGAAGGTAACTTTCTGTTATGATATTTCTCTCATTTTATATCCGATTTTAGATCTGTAAAGTGATATGGATTCACATTGAGTAGATCTGTCTTCTGTGAATTTTTCAGATTTTTTTATTACTGTTTAGTATTTTTCCACTTTTAGAGAATCTGTTTTTAAATTTAAAACTCGTTAGGGTTTACCAAAACCCTAATCAGACTTGTGTTAGTCATAAATCCCAAACCACAGATCCGATTCTAGATCTGTAAAAAGTGAGTATTATTATTTTTCTGTCTAATGTTCACCACTAAAATTTCAGAGATTTTTGTTTAGGATTGCTATTTATGTCTGTATTTTCAATCTGGAATAGCTGTTTTAATCCCTGTTAAGAGTGATATCAATATTTTAGCTCAGATTGCCGGAAGGGTTTCTCCCTAACCGGAGATGATTTTTCCAATCTGTAAAATGGGAAATCTCTGTTTTTCTTCTTAGTTAATATCTGTAAAATTTCATAAATTTCCTTGGAGATTTGACCCCTGGTTCAGGTCTTGGATTGAAACTGGTTGGTGAATTAGGTCAAAAATAGCATATTTTTAGAGTTTAATGCAATTTTCGGATTAATTCAATGTCAAAAAATTATTTTTATAATTCAAATTCTATATTAGGGTTATAAAAAGTGCAGGTACCAATTTTTATGGATTTTGGAATCCATTTGATGGCTGAATTAAGCAAATTGCAAAACCGGGTTCCTGAAAGATCCAAAAACACTGCTAAAATCACAGTTTTTGTAATATTATTGGATTTTCGTGCATGAGCATATATTTTTAGGGTTTAATCATATTCATAATCATATTAGGATGCTGTAGGTTTAATTTTGTAGTTATTTGATTTCATTTAGGTCATAAAACCCAAATTTTTACCAAAATCCCTTTCTTAAAACCCTGATTTCAAGGCCATAGTCTTGCTGTCAGGGGCAATTTGGTCATTTGACCTAAATTTCGAAATCCCTAACCCTAATTTCATATTTTTAATCATGTCATAGCATATTTGGTTTGAGTTTATTCCATTCAAATTTCAAAACTTGCATTTTATCAAAATATCTTTCTAAAAACCCTAATTTCAAGGCCATAGTCTTGTTATTAGGGGTATTTTGGTCATTTTGACCCCAATTTTGAATATTCATATTTTACCTTTATTATTTCTTCATATTTTATCATTTTGATTTAAGAGAATCATGGCAAAAAGGCTTATATTTAGCAAAATCTAACAATTTCCTGATATTGTTGGATAAATCTAGAAAAGCCAACATATATTCATTAACAAGTTTTCTAGTTTTGCAGGTACATCGAAGACTTTATTTTTTTTATGTATTTAAATTTCAATAGTGATGTAATTTGTAATTAAACTTTGGAATAAGAATTTACATTTCCTCCTTAGCTTAGGTTGCATTGCATATAGTTTATTTTTATAATGTTAATGTGTGATGGATGATGATTCATGCATATTCAAACTCACTATGGTCTACACGAATGGCACATGCACTAGCTTCTATGAAGTTTATAAACTTGGTGGAATTTGTATTTATGGCCATAGTCAGAATGCGAATGATACCTAGATTTATGATCTTCACATTAGCCACATTCAGCCTACACTCTTAGGCTAACTTCAAAATGCACTGCATTTCTCAAAATACAAAAAGTATTTCTCAATTCCTCAAATCCATATTCTTTCATTTCATGCATTTGCCAATTCCAATTCAAATCTCAATTCAAAGAAGTTCATTTCCTCAAAATCTCCCAAGTCTTATAGCAAAATCGATTTTCCCAAAAGCATTGAATTTCAAAGAATATCTCAAGTATTTCCCAAGTTCCAAATTCAAATTTTCTAAGTTAGAATTTCAATTTCAAAGTTTGAATTAAGAGAAACCAAGTCTCTCAGAATCAATTTTCACTAAATGTCAAGGATTTCTCAAAATCGATTTTTATTTCTCTCAGAAGTATATTTCAAATCCCATTTCATGATTTCTCATGTGATATCATTTCCAAGATTTACATTTTCTAAATATTTCAATCATTCAAAGCAAACACCATGTTTTCAAAATGTGCATTTTCTAAAAATTCATAGTACATGCCTGATTCTATGTGCATTTAGAAATTAGAATATGATTTAGACAAGTTGAATAGAGTAGAGCATAAGATTGATCCTTGGTTCAATTACCCCTGTTAAAGGTGGCAGGAACGGTTGAACCTCGTACCGACAGGCGAGTCCCATTCTACGGAATTTTCCCGCATTTTAAAAACAGAGGCGAGTTATTTTCAAAAAATCTTTTTCAAAGGTCAGTTTGATTTGCAAAAGTAAAAATTTTGCGATGATAACAATACCAGGTTTCTTGCAAATTCGTTTCAACAACTAACGTATCTTGCATTTTGGTTTGTCCAATATGTCAAGGATCGATGATATCGTTCAATGATATTCTCGATTCATTCTGAAGGTCCTAATTTCCCCAAATGACATTTTCTTGTAGCTTTTATGTGGTCCGATTCAGCATCATGAACATTTCAAACTAGTTTCTTCCCTTTTGTTCATAATTTTCCCATATATATATGACTCATACTGTCATACGTCTATGCTTTTATCATTAAGAGGGATCATTTTATCAAAAATTTCCACCCTTCAGTCTGTTGCAAATGCAGTACTTGAGGTTTCAGGTGTTATTTATGGCAATTCCTCATGGTTTTCCTGTTTAAAATGTGGTTGCAAAAACCCCTTTTACATGTCAGATGATTTCTTCTTTTGCTGAAGGTGTCTGTAGATCGAGGGATACAGTGATAGCCGGCAAGGCTCATCCTACAAAAAGTGTGCTCTTAACCAAAGCACTACACTTAAATTTAATGTATTGTTCCTTACACTTCCCTGCGTCAACCATGTTCAAATCTATGTAGCCTTCTGTTTCACGGTACAAACAAATTTGTTATAATCAGGTAGATTATGATGGTTTTCTAATTTTCGGCTTATCCTTTGAACATACTTCTCTGCTCCATGTACCTTTTGCATGTTTATGCTGTAAATTAAGTGTGGGATTTGAGCCCAGTGATGCGTTAGTTCATTTCTTTCACTCCTGATATTGATTAAATGGAAGATTATTTCTCCCTACACAGTCTGCTATCTTTCCACTGTTGGTTACAACATCTGCATTTTCCAAAAATAGTGAAAGTCTACATTTTAAGTAGATTCATTTTGTCATGATTTTCAACAAAAAAAAGAAAAGAAAAGAAAATATTACTGATATAATTCACATGGGGCCGTTGGGAACAAATTATGCTCAGTGCCTTACAGGTAGCTACATTAATCCTTTAACTCCTCATGATCGTATATACTTTCCTTAAACAAAATACCACTATGCACACCTCCATTCATATTGTTTTATGTGCTGGCATTGGTTTTGAATGTAAAAGGCCTTTCATTCACTTCTGTTAATAGCCTCCATAATGGTCTCTTCACTTTCCTGTTCTGTATGACCTTAAAGACACTGCAAAGCATGATATTCATTTGCTATTCAGTTCAGAAATAAAATCAGGAGGATCGATTTTAGAATCTTTCCTTGACTGCCATGCCTTGTTCGTTTCTGCAGTTTTGTTATGTATAGTTACAGGTTACAACCTTTATCACAACTTTCATTAGCCTGGTTGATATTATTATTGAATTTTTTTTAGATATGGTATGGACGATGCATTCATGACCTTTTCGGCTATGTCACTCACTGTGAGAATACGTATATGATAGACTTGTTCAACAATTGATTGACCCAATAGTAGAACTGGTCCGGCCCATTTACTGTCTCAAACTACCTTGTTGATGAACTGTCTTCACTCCAGCCATTACTTTAGCAATGTATATAGTGTTATGATTTCTCCTATGTCCGGTATGTATCATAGCCCTAGCGATTTCTTGTTACCTAATGCCAATTAGTTTACATGTTGGTTAGCCTCTTGACATAATAGAGCCCTCCCCTTTATCTACTGCATAACCATGTTTGGACAGGACTGTATTTATCCAGCGAATATGTGCCATCAGCCTAGGCATGATTTCTGTACATTAGGCAATTCAATTTTCTCTCCTTCAGAATATGCTTTGTGCTTATTGGGTTGTTACCATTTCATTCTCTCTTATATCTCATTCTATTAGGTGACCTATAAGGTATTACTCATTTAGATTTGTCCCGCTAGTATCATTGTATATTTTCGCTCTCCAAAGGTCGTCACCCCTTTTGTATTTAGTCCTATGTACCTACATCTCCTCATCTTATATTAGATATGGCATCTCAGCATTCTCATGGTCATCCCTTTATATTCCATACAGGTTACCTTATGGCATCTATCTTCACCTCATATCATAAGCATTTAGCCACTTATATGCATATGTCCCTTATTTAGCCCATATATGGCCTTTAAAGGTTGTTGTTTTTTTTGTTTTTTTTTTATTTTTTATCCTGTTAATCACATCTTCATCAAGTAGTGCATTCCCATTAAAATCTCTCATATATTGTAATCAACATGAGATTTCCAATCTCTCGGTGATATGGCATATGTCGTGTGCCAACTCTCACTTGCAGGAAGGAGCGGAAGATGTGGCTTCTATTAGCTTTATATATATATATTTTTTTTTGCTTTATGTCGGAAATGTAATAATCCCATTTGGAATAATATTTACTTTTACTGCTTAGATTAGGCTGCATCTCATATAGTTTGATTTCAGCAATATCTTGATTATATGATGCATACATCTCAATTTTCCAAATTCACCGTGGATGAACACGAATAGCATGTGCACCAACTCTTAGAAAGTTGATGAACTCGGTGGAATCCATATTTACGGCCCTAGTCAGAATATGGACGAGACCCAGATCCATCATCTTTCTACTAGTCACATTGAGCCTACACTCTTAGGCTATCTTAAAAATGCACATCATATTTCTAATATTTTCAAAGCATTGTGCATTAAATCAATTAAACTCTGAACATATTCATGGCCACAGTCAGGATATGTGAAGGATTTATTTTGACTCAATACACATTTTCCAACAAATTTCTTAGAAAACCTTTCAAAGTGCATTCTTTCATTCATATCATTTGCATCATGAAATCATTGGTTTTCTTATGATTTTCTTAAATTTCATTCTCAAGAAATCGATTTCTCAAGAAACTCTAAGAATCTTTCAAAATCGGTTTTCTCAAGTCAAGTTTTTCCACAGTTTTCCATGGAAAAAGGTCATTTTCCCAAGATTTTCAAGAGAAGTCTCTCACCTTTCTCAAAGTCAAAATCGATTTCCAAGTATTTCAAGGTTAAGATTCTCAGGTTTTCAACTTCCCAAGTTTCAATTTTCCTTTTCCACAAGGGCTTTCCAACGAATTTCCATCATTTTCCTAAGAAAACTCTCAAAGTCCAAGTTTTCCCAAGAAGTGTTTCCCTTTTCAAAGGTTCATCCTTTTCTCAAGAATCACTTCTATTTTCCCAGGATTTTCAACTATTCCTAATTTTTCTACATCTTTATGAACTTTCCCATGATTTCAAAACCCTTTTCTTCTGAGTTTTTTGAGAAATTGACTTTCATCTTTTTCCTGAGAGATTCTTTTCAACTCCAAATATTTTCCAAGTATACATCATGTTTTCCCAAGTTGCATTTTCCAAAATCTCATAGCACATGCCTGAATTATTTATGCATTTAGGATAGAACACGATTTTGATGATTTAACTAAGTCAAGCACAATTTTGGCCCTTGGTTCGATTACCCCTGTTAAAGGCGGCAGGAACGGTCGAACCTCGTACCGACAGGTCGAGCCCCATCCCATGGATTTTCCTGCAATTTTCAAAATGGAGGCGAGTATTTCAAAATAATTTCCAAAATCCGGTCAAGTTTGAAGCGCGAAAGCGTTCCCCTTTCTCTCTTCCGCAAGGAAGGGAAGACGGGGAGAAATTTCGCGACGAAAACACAAGGTCTAATGAATTGTCCCTTTTACATGTTTGGAAACAATTGGGATTTTCAAATATATTCATAAAAACATGTAAGAGGTTTTGAGAAAGGTTTTCAAGAGGAGTTATTGCTTTGAATTTCAAAATTCTTTCTAAAAAGGTTTACACGAATTGGGGAGGAGATTAAATATGCTATGTTATTGTATTCAACTCAAAATCGTGTAAGACACAAGCTGGGTGGTTTTGACATTTAATACCTTTCCTAATGTGCTATTAAGGCAAGATAGGTTGGAGTTGCCCTCTACCAAATTCGTGCCTTAGCTTTTAAAGCCCGATTTACTAATTTCTTAGATTGAATTTGTATTGATTAACTACTAATTAATTTAGTAAGATTTGTCTTAGTTTAGGTTTTAGAAAACCGTGTATGTCTATTTAGGTAGATAGTAATATTAGTTAAATTTCATCTAGAAATTAACTTAGGTTTTTATTATTGGTTTATTAAATACTATATAGTTATTAGGATAATAGTTACCCATCTAGGGTGGCGTGTAAATCAATGCCCTATCCTAAACCACCACCCTAGTTAACATTAATGAGTTCCTAACCCTAGCTAATCATAGTCAACCTTAGTTAGTTAGTTAACCCTAGTTATCCCTAACCACCCCCTAGCTAACCTTAGTTAGATTAACATTAGTCTGTTATTAATTCAGTTAATAGTGTTATGTCATTTTTGATGTTATCTTGTATGCTATTTAGTTATCTAATGTAGATAGAGTAGGTTTTAGTTGTACTTATTTCAATACCGAGTTTTAGTGAATAGGTTTTATTTAGTAGGTTTACATTTTAGGTCATTAGCAACTTTAGTCAACTTATCCCTTAGCTAAACTCTAACCCTAGTTATACTAACCTTAGGTCGTTGCTTATGGTTTAATTAGATTTTAGAATTAATTATTGATTAGTTAGTTAATTAATTAGTTATATTAGATAACATATATTAGGAGTAATTAGAGTAGTTATTCATATAGTGTAATTAAAATTATATCCTAGGTAGGTTAGATTAGAATTAACAGTTTGTTTAGATTAGGTTTAACATTAGTTGTTTAGTTCTTTTATTAATTTTGCTAATTAATGTAATTGCTGTTGTTTTATGTAGTTTAACCGTAGATTAGGATTAGTTAGGACTGTTTTTATTGGTGGTTTAGTGTAAAAATGTCAATAGTGGATTTGCATAAATGAATAGTGCACTGAATAAAAAATCCGATTTTTATCATATCTTGCACTCATTATTTTTTGTGAATATTTTTAAGGATTTATGAAAATTCTTTTTCTATTCTTCATATCTGTGTGTTCACTGTCTGTAGACCAAAATTCAGCTCATTTTGAGTTGATTTGGTCTGCTTTTTAAGCGTTTTGTGAAAACAACTTTTCAGAACTTTCAATTTCGGGTCCTGCGATTTCCAGAATTATCCTGATTTTGAAAAGCTTATATCTGGAATTCCAGAATGAATTTTCCAAATCCGTAAAAACTGTATTATTCTTGGATCTGTCAAGAACAGAACAGAAGTGATTTCGTTTAATTTGGAATTCGTTTGACCTTTTAACCAATCTGTTTGTGAAAACTGTCAGAATCCACTTTTGCATTATTTAGGGACAAAATAGTCATTTAGTCATTTGTTTGATTTAACGTAGTTTTTAGTATTTTCCAGTATGTAGTTGGTGAATTAGAGTTAGTTAGACTACTTAGGCTTGATTTGTTTAGTTAGATAACAAATTTTTAATTTTCTGTATTTGTTAATTGTAGTTTAATTTCAGAAGTAGCTTAGAACTAATTGTAGTTTGTACCTTTGATTTAATTATTGCATTATTACTAACGTTTTCTTTTCATTGTGTAGGTTGATAAGTTAGAAACAGGTTTTCAGGTGTTTTTCCAATGCGAGTGCAGATGCATATGTGATGAAAAGACATTTACCCCTGGCAACTTGAAGAAGACTTATTTCCCTATTTTTAGTTATTTTCATTGTTATTTATTTAGAATATTGACATAGTTATAAACCTCTGTTATATTAATAAATTGTTATTTTAGATTTAATTCAAAATATATCCCGTTCTCTGTGGATTCGACCCGTACTCGCCACTTCTGTGGAAAGTCGGTTTTTATTATCTTTGGTTGACGATTTTCCCATTGTTTTCTTTTAAAAATTATCTTTTAAAAATTACCATTCCAAAAGTCAAACCAATAAGCAAGAATGATAGATGCCCAAATATGAAGAGAAGATTGATTTTTCATTGATTGAAAATAGGATATTTACAAGACTGACAAAAAGGTTGGGACTGTGTCGTCCCTACAAGATTTAACCGAAAGAACAAGAATAGAAAAAGCAAGAAAAACTAAGGCATCATCTTCCTCATTTGGTCCCTCTGACAAATATTGTTTTCTTGCTGGAAGTTTGGCCGGTGAATCCCAACCCTAAACTATCTGAATGCTGAACAGGAATGATAGGCTCCACTATACAGTCCTCGTTTCTTCCTATGCCCCAGAATGGCTGGTACCCGTGTTTTATCAGCAGATCAAATTCTTTTCTTGCTTTGGAAAATTTAGGAAATAAGGGATGATCCTTGAAGGAGGTGTAGTTGATACATCCTCCTAACTTGAAGAAACAGGGTCCTTGCCATTGGACCATGGCTGCAACATTTTCTTCTTCCAGGACATCTTTCAGCTTCAGCATCTCTAAGCTCTCGCTGAGATTGATTTCATCACTTTCTCGGATGTTGGGGATGTCTGCCGTAAATGTTGGACGGGGGATCATAGGCTGTGGCAACCTTTCTTCGGGATCTTCTCCCAGAATGGTGGTAATCATTCCTCCCTTGGACCATTTTATGCACTGATGGAGGGTTGATGGAACGGCGTTGGCATTATTGATCCATGTTCGTCCCAACAGAAGATTATAAGTGGGGACACATTGATGACATGAAACAAAGCTGTGTGTACTGAATAGTTAATGAAGATTTTCAGAAAGATCTTGCCCTTTGCAGTCTGCCCGTGATTGTCGAAGCCATAGATTGTAATAGGATCATGCACATATTCTTCCTCTTTTAATTCCAAGGCCTTTGCTGTCATCTTTGGGCAAATGTTGAGGCTGCTGCCTCCATCAACAAGTACATGTGGGACAGTCATGCCCCTGGTCCTTACTACGATGTACAATGCATTGTTATGAAATGATTGGGGCTTTGGCAAGTCCTCATCGAAAAAGGTGATAGGCGCATTAGTCATTGCCTGATTTATTATCTGTGCCATGTCTTCTGGCGTAGTGTCTGACTTCACCTTAATCTTCCTTAACAGATCGTTTAACACCTCTTGATGCTTGGGAGAATCATGAGTTAATTCTAGGATGGAAATGTTGGAGAGCGCCGTGATTGGCTTTTGGAGAATATTGGCCCGCTCTTCGACTGCCTTAGAGGTTTCTGCTTCCTCTGTTAAGAGTTCTTTTTTAATGAACCTTTTCGGGAAAACTTGGGTCCTTTTGCTCTCAACTGATGAATTCATTTTGTTTAGAACTGAGATGATGTTCATTTTCTGAGATGTAGGCTGGTCCCGATGCAGAACCATTACCTGATGCTGGAGACTTATGTCATTCTTGGAGCATAGATGTATATGGCTTTGTGGAAGAAATGAGTGTTCTGAAATGGTTGCTGCAGAATGGTTCAAGAATGGAGCTGCTAGAATTTCCATTTTCCCTTCCTCTTCATCTTCTATGAGGATGCTTTTGTCAATGCAGTCCTGGATCAAGTGCTTCAAGACGAAGCAATGCTCTGTATCATGTCCCATTGCCCTGTGGAATTTACAGTACTGCTCTTTGAATCTTCCCATGATCACTGGTGGATATGCAACTTTGGGAAGTTTAACCATTCTGTGAGACAATAGGTATTCCAAGACCTTTTCCAGAGGCTGATCCAAAGGAATAAATTTCTGATCCCTGCTCCAATTGATATGTTTAGGCTTTTCCTGAAGATCCCCTTTTTGTTGGGGACCGCTCAAAAGAGGTTTATCATTGTTCTTGAAGAACTTTCCTTTTCTCCCTTTGTTCTGATCGGGCTTCGTGCCACTGTTGTTGTCGTTCTTGTTGTTGCTGCCCTGACTGTCGCCTGGGGCGTCAGCCGAATAAGTAAAGTGTGCTTTCTTCTTCTGGTCCTGGACATTCTTGGCCAGAGTGATACCTTCATATACTCCATTCTCTACTCCCATTTCGAGTCATTCTGCTCGTTCCGTTAGTTCAATGAATGATTTGGACAGGTATGGAAAGATGAGGCTTTTCAAAGGCTGTGAGAAATTGTTGAGGATAATTTGGAGGGCATGTTCCTCAGAAATGGGATTCCTCATCTTGTTACAAATACTTCTCCATTTGTGTATGAAATCTCTGGCCTTCTCGTTGGGTTCTTGCTTGAGGTTGTATAGGTGATTGAGCGTAGGCAAAGCTTCTGTATTGAACAGAAAGTGCTTGATAAACATGTTGACAACTTTGTCAAAATCCCTCAATTCAATGGGATTAACATGCTCAGCATACCACTTGGCAGCTATGCCTTCCAAGCTGCGGGGGAAGCATAAGAAAAGGGCACAGTTATCTTCGCTGAACCTGGCGCATTCTGCAAAAAACATGGCCAGATGGGCCTTGGGATTGCCGGTTCCGTCGAACTTAATGAACTTCCTGGGGAGGTTTTCCATACTGTTATCCCCTTCCAATCCGAGGTAAAAATCTTGCCTGGTGTATGATTTTTTTCCCTTGTCTCGGATTTGTAGATCCTTGACTATCTTAGTCAGTGCTTGGATCGGGTCTTCTGCGGGGGTCCCATACTTGGGTCTGCTTACTGGTATAGGCTCTTCAACTGCCCTCTTGGACTGTCGCAGATGCTTGGGGATATAAATCAGCTGCTCTTCTTCTTTGGAGCCTTCTTCTGCCGATTCTGAGTTCTCAGAAGTACTGTCACACTGGATCTTCTGCTTACTGATCTTGACATGCTTTTTCATGGGCTTCTTCTTGATTTTGCTTTTAGAAGCTGCTTTCTTTGGACCAGCATTAGCCTGCTCAACCATCATTTTCGACATCATCTTCTGGAACACTTTGTACATAGCAGGATCAACATCACTTTCTTCCTCTGAGTCATGTCCCGTGGATGATCTGGGAGAATTCGTTTCTTCTTTCTTGCTGTCACTGTGCTGCTGAACAGTCTGCTTACCAGCTCTTGTCTGAACCATATTGAGATGCCAAAGTTTTCCTGCAGAATACGGGAATGGTTAGAGTATGAAAGAAACTTTTTTGAAAACCACAATTTTGGAGGAAAGAATGAAGGGCTTTGGTAGACAATTTTAAGAGATTATCCAATTACCCGGAATTGGGTCATCACAAGACTTGTGATAATTGTGTTACCATTTTTATGATAACGGAGAAATGAGCCTTATTACCTAGGCGAGGTCGTCAACCATGATAAAAGATATTTGAAGAAAAATAGAAGGAATGTCCCATTTACACGGGATGAGGTCGTCACAAGAATCGTGACCATTTTTATACTATAAAACGAAAATAAAAGAATAAAAAAAAAGCTTTTCAGTAGAACAAAAGTAAACTTTATTGATGTAAATTCAAGGACAAAGAGAGGATGGACAGACAATTTGCCACCACTCTTGATATTCAGAAGATACATTAGATCTAGGGAATACAGATAGAGAAATGAAGGAATCTCAAGTATATTTGGTTACATGGTACTCCCCAGACCACTGATTCGACTGCAGATTGAATTCTGGCATGCTACCCATCAGGAAGCGAACATTGGCGCGAACATGCTATTGCAAAAACTGTCTGAGACATCTTTCTAGCTGATAATCAACATAGAAAAAGGGGCCAAGCAATTTGTAGCGCTTGATGCGAGCATAAGTGTAACGAGGAACTGATTCTCTTTTGTCAAAGAAATCCCAAACGATCTCCTCCTGATGCAGTTTCTCGATCAAAGCTCGACACTGAATGACAGACTTCGGCTGCTTACTGCTGAATCTGAAGGAACTGGCCTTCGATGGAACATGTCGCAGGAACCATGATTGCAGGGCATAAGTGCATCCTTTCACCAGAATGGTCTCCCCAAGAGCGAAACGAGCCAAGCCTTGGTAAAGAAAGGCTAAAGCGACCATAAAGACTGAAAGCTGACGGGTCTGCTTGCTTCCCCATCTTCGAAAGAGTTGGGCAACTCTGACATCTATAAAATTCTGACCATCTTGAAAGAAAGCTAATCCCACTGTGCATAGGATCATGGCATGCTAAATTCTGTCTTTTGCTGCTCGAGACAAGGTGTCAACCACTTAGTAAGTCTCATACTTGTGATAGAGTCCAAACAGGTCGATGAACTGATTTCCATCGATCTCAGTGAGAGGCCAGAATCTGCTCCCTGTTGCTCTGGCCAAAGCTTCTCGAACATCTACCCCTTTGATATTGATGAGGAACTGCTGCTCAACAGGATCATCTGGCTGACCAGCTGGTTCAGAAAATCTCATAATATCATTAAATTTGTCCATCAGTAGAGTCATTTCTCCCCATGAAAACCAAAATGTGCAGGTACATGGATTCCACTGTTCTGCCATGGCCTGAATCAGATTTTCATTGATGGTTCGCTTGCCCACTGCCGATGCCATCTCTAACCCACAGTCATCCAAGTGGTCTGGGAACATACGTGAGAAGGTGGCGAACCAAGAATAATACCATCGAGGGAAGAAAGAATGAGACTGGATGACCCGATGATTTGGGGATCCATCTTGTATCTGATAGAAGACACAATCTCTAGTAAAGACATCATCGCGAGAATCGGATGCCATCGAAATGATATTAGGGTAAAGAAGAATGAGGAAGATCAGATAAAATGCAGGACTTACAGATAGACTTTTTGAAGAATAGATACAAACCTAAAATTTTTTGAAAGATCAAGGAAATTTTAAAGGAATTTTCCAGGGTTTTTGAAGAAAATTGGATCTAAAAAGAGAAAAGAAATGTAGGTAGAGGAAAAATATACACCTGGGGTTTCTGAAAAATAAGAGGAAGTTTTGAATAATATACTCAGGGTTTCTAAAAAGGTTTGATACATATATATATATATATATATATATATATATATATATATATATATATATATATATATATATATATATATATATATATATATATATATATATATATATATATAAGAGAAACATCACATAACCAAAGTTGCACAAACAAGGATGCGCACACAACACTCCCTAAAGGCTGACTCTAAATGCAATATTTGAAATGGTTGATAGGACCATAATCCTAACTCTAAGGTTTTAGATCATCTGATTTCAATCAAGATACACCGATATACTCAAGCCGAATCTCGAAGTACGTGGCATAGAAATATTTCTCCAATTCTAAGGTAATGGCTTCCCAACATCCTTGAGCACCTACTGATATACCTCGGACTATGGCCCTTAGGTACGTGGTAGGGGGGCACGAACCCAAATAGATGGTCCAGTTGTGAGGCTCGCTCCCAAACTATGGTTCAGTGAGACAGCCCAACAACGTGAAGACCAAGACAATATAGGTAGGGATGTTTTTCAAAAACATGTTCAGCATGCAAGAAATCAGAGGGCTCTAATGCAAGTCCTAAAGAGATAGATTTAAATGAAAATAAGCATACACTTGCATACATTGTTTGCATTCAATTCCTAAAATTTAGGAGAATTGTATTTCAGACCTAAGTCTAATGTGAGCATAGAATAATCTCCTCAATATGGTCCTACCAAACCATACTTAAATCCTATATGCAATGATGTCAGCTTAGGACAGAGTCTAGGCTCCTAAGGTTTACATGAAAATGAAGTTGACATTTGAAGAATAAAGACTTAGACAATATTAAAGCAAAGCAAAGGCATAGATTCAATCGGACGAAGACGGGTCCCATCACGGTCGCCAAATACTGTGATCATCACAAAATTTTTCCTCTCTTCCTTCTCTTTTTCTTTCCAACCTCTATTTCCTCTTTTTTTGAAGGGAGAAAATAAAAGACAAAAGAAGAGAGAATGAGAAAAGAAAGGAAAGAAGAGAGAGAAGAACTCTTTTGCGAAGGTCTCACTTGACCTTAATTTTGAAAATATTTAGGAAAATAACTTGCCTCCATTTTTTAAATATTTGCGAGAAAATTGGGAGACGGGATTCGCTCGTCGGTACGAGGTTCGACCGTTCCTGGTGCCTTTACCAGGGGTAATCAAACCAAGGATCGAATTTATGCCTCTTTGCTTTGCTAAAAAGATTATCTAAGAATTTATCCTAAGTCTAAATGCACGAAGAATCATGCTTGTGTAATGCAAGGATGTATGCTCTTTTTGAAAAATGATTTGGAAATCCCCAAGTATTTCTGAGATCAATCTGATAATAGAGTGAAGAAATGGTTTCTAACTTAGAACTTGAGATTTAAAGTTCTAAGTCTTTCAAATAATCAGAGTTTTTGGGAAGATAAATCTGGACTTTGAAAAGAATGATTTGAAGCTGAGATAAAAGCAAAGTCAGAAATGTACTTTGAATTTTGAACCTGGATTTAGGAGAGGAAATGAATAAAATGGAATGGAACTGAATTCCGTATTTTAAAGTTTTGAAATCAAAGTGGGATTTGAGAAATCCAAATTGAGTTTGAAAAATAGAATTGGGTTTGAAATCTGGAATGGAATCTGGATCCAAAGTTTGAGATCCAAATGAAATTGAATTCAGGAATTCTAAATGAAATTGGATCTGAAGTCTGGGATCCAAAATGAAGTTGAATTCTAGGATCCTAAATAGAATTAGACCCAAAGTCTGGGATCCGAAATGAAGTTGAATTCTATGATCCTAAATGGAATTGGATCTGAAGTCTGAGATCCAAGATGAAGTTGAATTCTACGATCCTAAATGGAATTGGATCTGAAGTCTGAGGTCCAAGATAAAGTTGAATTCTGGATCTAGAATCCTAAATGGGAATTGGATCTGAAATCTGAGATCCAAGATGAAGTTGAATTCTGGATCCTAAATGAAATTGGATCCAAGATCTGGAATCCAAGATAGAATTTGGATCTGAAGTCTGAGATCCAAAAGTGGAGATTGCATTTGAAAATCTGGATTCAAGTTGGGATTGGGTTCTAACTTTTGGATTTGGATTTTGAAAGTCCAAATGGGACTTTTGAAGATGCGTCTAAGTTTTTGAAAACCCAGATTAAATTTTAAAATTTTAGGAAGAATCGAATTTTTGAGATTTCAGAACCAATCTCAAACTTTGATTTTAAATTTGAAGATAAGGAAACAAACTTAATTTGGAATTTGAAATCAGAACATGAATCAGAATTCCAAAGTTAGATTGAACTTTGAAATTGATTTTGAGATATTGATTTGAACTTGAATCTTGAATATGAATTTGGAATTTCAAATTTGATTGGAACTTTAAAATATGGATTTGAACTGGAAAATTTGAAGTTTTGAATACAAAATGATTTTGAAACTTCAAAGTCAAATTGGACTTTGTAATTGAATTTTGAAATGAGATAGAATTGAATTTGAATCTTATAAATAAGCATTGATTTGAGAAATGAAGAAAATACTCAAAATTACTTGGAGTTTTGAAAAGAAATTTTGAAAATATGATGCAATTCTATCCTAAATGATGAATGAAAAAAAAGAATGTGAAATTGGATTTGCAAATCTTATTGCATTCTTTAAGTGAATTAAAAATAAGATTGAAAATATGATACATCCCTGACTATGGTCATTGAATGTATCATATACTAATCATATTTAAATTCAGATAAAGAATAAAACACATTTTTGGTGCTTTTATAGAGTTAAAAATGAAATTAACTCTCAATATATCCTGACTATGGCCATTGATATATATTTTGGGCTAATTTAAAATTAAACACTAATAAAAGAAGAAAATATTTTAGAAATATAATGATTTTTGAAGAGGGGTCCAGTGCGGATCCGGTGTTATTCCATAAAAGATGAAAATCCTAAGTTTTGTTTACATCCTGACTATGGCCATTGATGTAAATCATCAACTTAGGATTAATTACCTTTTACAAAATGGTGCACGTGTCATTCGTGTTCCCATTTGTGAATTTTCAAAAATAAAAGAAAATAATGAAACAAATGGTATTTACATGCTCATCCATTCTAATCTAGTGCATAAAATGTAAATTCTCATTAATATCTAACTTATTACAACATTTAAAATTGAAATTACAACTCCCAAGTAATGAAATTTTCCACATATTCCCTGCAAAGCACTTTAGTTAGTATGAAAGCAAAAGAGAATTGCATATGACACATCAATTTCAAAGATACAGATGATGAGATGCTCACATGCCACGATATTTATGATTTAAAGTGGAGAAAAGTGATATATGTACCTATATACATACATGTATATATATATGCATATATAGGTATACATATATATATATGGCATAT
Source organism: Nuphar pumila (assembly GCF_984573655.1). Classification (NCBI taxonomy): domain Eukaryota; kingdom Viridiplantae; phylum Streptophyta; class Magnoliopsida; order Nymphaeales; family Nymphaeaceae; genus Nuphar; species Nuphar pumila. The sequence continues at coordinate 54,363,284 of NC_143250.1, read as the reverse complement.
ATGCAACATAGATGGATGATAGCTTGTGGGATAGAGGAGGTGTAAGTGGCAGTTGGAAGTGAAGTAGGCTAAGTGAAGGAAAGTGTGATTGGGGATAGGACAACATAAGGTGTTGTAACAAAATGAATGCTGAAAGGTTAAGTGCAGCAAGGTGCTGCTAAGGTGATGTAAAAGTGTGTGCTGGGAACACTTACAACAACATAAAGTATTTGCTGTAAGTATTTACAACAACACAAGGTTTTTGCTGTAAATGTTTACAACAAAACAAGGTATTTGCTGTAAGTACTTACAACAATACAGAGTATTTTGCTGCAAGTACTTAGGCGGCTGAAGGGTGGGTTGTGTGCTGGTGAAGACAAAACGCAACAAAATGCCGTTGTGTAGCAGGGGTATGATAGGTATAAGATGCAATAAGTAGGATGCTGGCAGCTGTAGGCATCACCATGGATGTTGCAGCAGTTTGTAAAAATATTGTGAAATGCTAATGAAGCTACAGCGATGCAGTGAAGAGCCGATAAAATTGTTGTGAAGTACTGTGTACAGGTAGTGAAGGTAAGTGTAGAATGCACAAGTAGTAGGCTGAAGTGATGAAGTGAATGGGATGCGCATACACAGCAGCTTGTAAAAAGTGAAATAATGAATTAGCGATTCAACACTACAAGTCCATTTGCTAACAGGTGGCACACAACACCACAAGGTTAATTAACAAACAAGCTTCCTACAAAATGACTATATACAGTACTTCAAGGTACAACAACTCAAAATTGTATTAACAAATCAGGAGATTCCTTTTTCAATAGTAGTAAAATGATGAGCAAGTTATCAACAAATTGACTTGCGATGGGTGGATTACACACGGCAAATTACCCGCCACAAGCTGATCCTCGCAAGGTAAATTCTGAAAAGACTGCTGGTAGTATGCTGTGAATGTGCATCAGTGACATACAAGAGAGGTGCAATGAAGTGGAATGCTGGGGTGTGAAGATATAACAAGCCATAGTGATGTGGTGGAGATGCAACAACTGCTAGGTACTTATGAGAAAAGGGAAGGGTTGTGTTGTTGATGATACAAGGATAATGTGCAACGATGTAAGTGTAAGACAGTGCATAGGTAATAATGAGCTTTAAGTGTAAGAAGTGCAAAGGTGTAGAGGTGATAGTGATTGAGTGTATATGATGCTTGGTGTACAGGGAATAACAGAAGGCAAAGGGTGAAGTGCAAAGATACTATACCTGTATGTATGGACAACAATGTGCAGGTGATGCTGCAAGTGATACTACAAGTGTTATGCACAAATGTCACAAGTGCGCGAGTGCAGGTGACTTTGTAAATGCAGGTAATGGTAATATGCTGGTAACGATGTGGATGGCAATATGCTGTATACAGGATTTATAAGATGCATAGTGTGTGATGTGTTGGGATGTAGAGAAGAAGTGGGGTGAATGCTAGGTACAAGTGGCAACGGACCAAATGAAACATAAAATTGAATGTATGTTGGAGATTAAATGGAAACATGAGATCGAACTGAAGAATCCTCAAGTATGATGAATAATCAAATGTAATAAAAGGAATAAATGCCACACAAGGAAACACATGATCAAAAGATAAATCAAATACGATTCAAAATAGGAAATCCTATATGAATCAGAAACCAAGATGTAACAGGCCATCTAGAAAAAAAAATGAAATAGGGGATAGTGTGCAAATGTTGGTCTGAATAGCAGTATACTTAATAAGTACAGCCAATTGTGCTTGCTGTGGGATTGATGATGGCTCACAACCATTGGTGGAATTGCTATAGTAAATGTGAAGCTACAACAACTCAGGGAGTTGCTGTAAATGTAGAAAATCATTACACCAATGATCGACTCTGCTGTAGATGTAAGGAAGTGAAGGGATGCCCATGTACAACCTTGAATGTCTAGGTATTTGCTGAAGCGGGTCTTTACGGGTCTGCAATATGGAGGTTGTAGGCTTTAAAAGTTAATGCATATGCCGTGCTGGGGAAGATAGTCTATGATTGAAATCAAGGTGAAAATTGCAATGCATGAATAATATGCAAACACTAAAATGATATCAAACAACAAGTGACCTTAGTAAAATATGAATACAACAACAACAACAACTACGCCTTCATCCCAAAACAATTGGGGTTGGCGATATGAACCAACAAAGAAAATCATTATGGGTCTTCCACATAAATCCTTCTCCTCCATTCATTTCTATCCAATGTTATGTCCTCGGTGAGGTTCAAAGCATTCATATCCTTTCTTATCACCTCCATCCATGTCTTCCTAGGCCTACCCCAACCTCTTTTAACTAATATATTTTCCCATTTCTCCACCCTTCTAACTGGAGCATCATTAGGCCTTTGTCAAATATATCCAAACCACCTTAAATGATTCTCTCTCATCTTATTTTCAATGGGTGCAACGCCTACCTTCTTACGTATCTCCTCGTTCTGAATCTTATCTTTTATTGTATTTCCACACATCCATCTCAGCATACGCATCTCAGCTACACTCATTTTTTGAATATGATGTCTCTTGGCAGCCCAACATTCCGTACTATATAGTAAAGCGGGCCTAATAGTCGTCCTATAAAACTTTCCCTTCAACCGCAATGGCATTCTACGATCGCACAACACTCCAGTTGCACTCTTCCATTTCATCCACCCAACCTTTATCCTATGATTTACATCTCCATCAATTTCTCCATACTTTTAAATGATAGATCCCAAATATTTGAAAGAATCATCCACCGGTATTTCGTGCTCACCAAGCTTCACTACACTCCCATCACTACTTCGTTGCTTACTAAATCGATATTCCATGTATTCTGTCTTACTCTTACTCAACTTAAAACCTCTTGCTTCCAATGTCTGTCTCCATAATTCTAACTTAGCATTAACTCCAGCTCTAGACTCATCAATCAAAACAATATCATCAGCAAACAACATACACCACGGCACATTTTCTTGAATTGATCTCGTAAGCTCATCCATCACTATAGCAAATAGGAAAGGGCTTAAAGCAGATCCTTGATGTAACCCAACTGTTATAGGAAAATTGGTTGTCACCCCTCCACAAGTGCGGACATTGGTTAGTACTCCTTCATACATATCTTTAATTATACTAATGTACTTGAGAGAAACACCTTTCTTCATCATTGTCCACCAGAGAACGTCCCTAGGTACTCTATCGTAAGCCTTCTCCAAATCAATAAAAACCATATGAAAATCTTTGTTCCTCTCTCTATTTCTCTCAATAAGTTGTCTAAGAAGATGTATAGCTTCCATAGTAAAATTTGAATAATGGACTAATTTCTGTAGGATGACTTCAGTAGCTACAGTGAGACTATACTAATATGCTGGAGGTAAGTTATCATAGGTTAATGCATAAGCTGAACATGATATGCAAATAACACACCAGCTGATAATCAGTGTAAAAAAAAATGATGAAATGCAGGTAGGTTTGGCGATGAAAGTGATAGATGATACAGTAATGTATACAAATCGATGTATGCCAGACAATTTATGCATGCAGATTACTATATGTGATGTGGTTAATATGAAAAACTAACTTATGCAATGTATCTAATATGTAAAACTAACTGATGTAATATATCCATCATGTACAAACTGACATATACAATATATCTATTAGCTACACACTAGCATATGTAATGGAATGAATCAAGATGGACGAATCAAGGTGGTTTTGCCACAGTAACTTCGACTAGCCCATCGAGATTCTCCCAGCTGGCACAACATGTCAATCTTACTTATCGTAAAAATGATTTTGTAGCCGAAACTCTGAGGTAGATTTGGGATCCCCTACATTCTCTTTGACAAAATTTTCTTTCACCAGATGGTTCTTGTGCCATGTCATCAGGATGAGAAGTTAGATATCTTACCAAAATGATCTCCAATTGTCACACATAACCCACAGTTGAAATGGCAATGATAAGATATCAAGATCATGTAAATAGAATGGAAATAATTACAGGATGAACAAAATCTAGTGGTGCGCTTGATTGAATCAATATTAACATCGCAGGATGCAGGGTGATATCACGCTGAATCCAAACATGCTAATGCTAAAGAGAGAAAAGAAAAAAAGAAAAGAAAAAAAGAATAAAAGAATAAAAGAAAAGAAAAGAAAATGTCAGAATGATAGATACCATTAATCTAAAAAAAATGATCAACCCAAATCAATACATATAGCTGAAAGTAAAATTAAGCTCAACTCATTCCTAAAGAAAATGAAACCAACGTATGATAAGAACCAAGGGTGTGTGTGGGTCAAAATGACAATGAATGATGAGGGAAGTAAAGGCAGATGAAGTGGAGCTTCTGGAGATATCAGCACAGCCAATTATTATTATCTTTAATGAAATTGAAACCATCCCCAAGCTTGTCGAACTTAAAGCAGATACTTCTGCAAAAGACACCAATTCACAAACACTTTTATGCTTTGAACTTATGATTGACTCAGCTAAGTTCAATAACTTCACACTGACTGGTTCCAACCATCCCAGGCCTCCAGCAACTTAATCCATTGCTCATCTGATCTTTAACAAATTCCAGTTGCTCCAGCTTTTCTAATTTGGATGTCAGTTGTCACTTTGAACTTTTCCTTTGAGATCGAGATCTAGAGGATCCACACACTAATGATAGCATGAACTTTTAGAAGTATTAATGGTACAAAATATGTAGAAAACATAAGTAATACAATGAAATCTAATGAGATGAAGTAGAGAGGGAAGTTAAGAGAGGCAAAGGATGGGATTAAGGGGGAAGAGACGTCCAAAATGCAACAGACACAACGTTTACAACAAATTGGACATTCGATGACTACCAGATTAAACCCATTACAGGGATCGACTTTCAACGGAATCAGCAAGTGAATAAAACTGGATATATCAACATAAATTACAGAATATTTCTAACATTACTAGGCTAAAACAGGGGTTGGGATCGCAACACTCAGAAAAATGCTGAAGTGAAACAAGAGCATAAAATGATTTACAATGTGTAAGATGTGTTTTATAATAAGATGGAGCAGATCAAGTGCTGGTGAGAATGAAAATATCAGAAAAATACAAACGATACACATGAATTCTCGGATGTAAAGCCATGTAATGCTCTTATGCTACAGAAAAAAAAAGGAATATAGAATCATATATGAACATGGTAACCAAGAACGAATTGAAAACATGGCAAAAAAAAGAAAAGAAAAAGGGTGCAGCAAGGATGAAAACAACGAACCTGGTATTTTAAAAAGCAAGAAATCCAACGCATACAGATAATCACGACTAATCAGAAGAGTTTATCAAAGAAAACGAGGATCACAATGCAGACCGATTTATCCCAAGAGGATCAGACTTTCCATGTAGATAGGGAATTGGGGGCAACCGAATAAAATAAAAAATCGACTGCGAATTAGAAGGTAATGTAAACAGCAAAATAAACAAAAAGAAAATAGAATATATAAAAAAAAGTGTTGGAACACATTCGTTCCTTTTGATGTTGCATACATAGATTGATACTTGCTATATGCAAGATCGGCGCTATGTGGATGCTCTAATGAGGTCGATTAAACAGAAAAATTAAAAGAAAATAAGAAAAATCCAAAATTATATGAAGAAGAGGGGAAAAGGCTCTTACCGGATGACTTGAAGCTCCTACTATAGGATCGACTTCTGTCAATCGATGGGGAAGAAGATAGGTTGCTTGAGATTCCGATGAATGATCTGAATGGCGATGAATGTAGCTCAAAGAAAGAGAAGAAATGGATGCGAGAGACAAAAAATGGATGATGATAAAGGGCCTCCGAGGGTTCTCTTTAAAGAGGAGAGGGAAGGTTCAGGAGGCAGTTTGTTGAGGATGGACGATGGAGGGGAGAATGATTCGTTGAGGATGGACGATGGTGAGAGATGAAGGCTTCGTTGAGGAGGAGTGCGCGGGAGAGAGGCCATTGCACATTTTCAATTTTTCCAGAAAGAGGATCCCTTTAAAACAATTTTTCAAAAAGTGGTTTTAAAAAGAATTTATTAGTAAAACCCACAAAAAAGGTTTAAAACCACTCATTCTTTACATAGTTTTTCCGATTTTTTTGTTTTTTTGTTGTTTTTCCAATTTTTTGTATTTTTTTAAATTTTATGAGAAAATAAAGATTTAAAACTAATTTTTGTGTATTTTTGAAAAATATTTACAAAGAGAGGTTTTCTGAGAATTCAAGGCTATTCTTTTGAAAAATTCTTCACAAAGCGAGTTTGGACCTGAAATTTGGGGTGATATTCGAGTTTCGGACCTCGAATCGAGAAAATATAAGATAGCAGATCCAAATGGATACTGGATGAGCTGTTTGAGCCATTTATAAAATATTTTTGGCCTTTTTATAATTTCAATTTATAAATTGAATAATGAGACTCAAATTTGGATTCTAAACACTGGGTCAGGATCCGAAATCGAGTTGGATATATCAACATGAAATTTAATTCAGAAAATCTGAAGAATAACTAAAATTTGGCTTTGAAATTGCTTTGATTTTCCCAGAAGATGGGGCCAGGGGCAAAAAGGACATTTTTACAAAACTTTAAAAAATTTGGGGTGTTAACACCCGCTGGTGACGTTTGATGATGCATAAATTATACGTTTTATTAACATATTTTCACTTCATAAATGCATCATCTATAGGTTAAGGGCATACACTTAGGTGCATAATGATATTATTGAGCTTTGGTTCGAATTTCATCGAAATCGGACTTAAATTGAGGAAATTAATGCATTTACAATGTAGCGGGTCAAATCGCAGAGCCGATTTGAAGGATTTGGATCCAAACGTCCATTTGGACCTTAGATCTGGACCAAAACACTTAGAGATCCACCCCAGCCAACCCAATTCGAGTTTTCATAAATGATTTTCCAAAAAACCCCTGTAGAAAGAGGCGCCCAGTGAATATTTTCTTTTTAACAACTTTTCTGAAAATGATCTAAAACAAGCCAAAACGTTAAAAGAGGAGAACACGCCCATGGAACTCTTGCCTTTGCTTTGATTTTTGTTCCCTAGGGGCACGATTCTTGCTCAACTCCACCTTCTACCAAGCCGCCCCTCTCACCCATCTTCTTCCTCATCCATGGAGGCCACCTTCAATAGAGGTTCTTGTACTTTCATTCTTTTCTTTTTAGACCTTGTCCTTCTTCTCCCCCTGCTGGAACTAACCTTTGATTTATCTCTTTGCAGCTGCAGCTGGAGTGTATCCATCATGGTGGAGGTCCCGCTCTTCCATGGTCGGCCGGCCTTGAACCCCGGAGCCATTACCTCTTGCGGATCCTTGCAAAGAAGGCAATACAAAGATGTTAAACAACATCACCAAGGTTCCTCGTGGCACGAAGTCAAGCAAAGTCCGCTCTCTTCTTCCCCTTAGTCGTCGGATCGCCCTGGAGGTTAGATCTTCCCACCCACTAGTTCTAGTTAGAACCTATCCTGTGCGTGAGTCATGTGACTGTGATTTTCTATTTTTTTCGTCAGCTTTAGAACAGAAATTTCGTGCATAAACCAGCACACAGAGTGTTTAGGTGTTTATGTTAATTGTTATTTTCAACCCAACGTTGGCTTCTATTATGCATGTGTGTGTGATTTGCTTTTCGTTTGTGTGCTGCAAGTTGGTTTCATTATTGCTTCAGCCATAGTTAGGTTTGAGTGTGTTTTATTAGCAGTAGACTTTCTAGATCTTTTCATAGTTATGTCATTTTTTATTTTTTTGGTCATTTGATTGGTTTTTGTGAATAGTGAGTATGTAGTTTAAAATTGTTAGTTAATGTTAATCAGTTGTAGCGTGTTTTCTGTATAGGATTCATTTGATAGATTATATGTTGAGTCAAGTTAATGTATATAGTTAGGTTGTTTTAGCATGATAATCAATTTAGATAAGTGTTAGAAATTCTGTTTTGTGTTTTTTATCTTAGTTGAATGTATTGTAAGTAGCTAGAGCATGTTTTCTGTTTTAGTTTAATTCCCAGCATGATTAGTGAGTTTAGTCTATGTGTTTTTAGTTTAATTAGTTAGTAATAATCGTGTGTTAACTTAATCTAATTTAGATATGTAATTGTCATTGTGTCATTAGTTTAAATTCTATATTTCATTTTTCATGTGAGTGTAGTCATCTTCTCCAATGCTAGGACGGCCATTAGAGGTCCAGCAAGGTTGTAGAATTCATTTGGTAAGTTATTAAGTTTTAGGAAATTAGAATTAAAATGTCCAGGTTCATTGTATTAGTTTTAAGTATTTTAGAATTAAATTGTTAATGTCTCAATTAGATAACTTCTCATTTTCGATTTTACTTATCCTTCCCTTTATGCCCTTTGATTGATATGTATATACATTAATATAGTTAGATTAATTTTATTTTAGCATAGGTAGTTAATTAATGTAGTTTGTAGATAAAGGGCATGGTGGTCATTGTATTTGAAATACGTTTTTGGTAAAGATCTTAGCCTCTCCAAATTCGTGGATTTCAATTTGGGAAAGTGTTAATGAAGTTTCAATCCAGCCAAAATCTAATGAAGGCTAACCTTTACACGTTTGGAAAGAAATACGAATTTTAAATCTTTTGGCAAAAACGTGTGTGATGTTTTTAGAAAGGTTTTTATATTGGCTCTCTTGCTTTTAATGAGTAATAAAAAATGCATGAGCCAAAAGGCTGGATGGTTTTGAAAGTAAGAGCTTTCCTAATAAGCTATTAAGGTAAGAAATAATGGAGTTGGCCCCTACCAAATTCGTGTTTTATCTTTTCTAAGCCCTTGAGTAACTTCCTATTCTAACCTAGCCTAAATAGGATAGTGTTAATGTAGCAATTATTGTTTTAGATTAGGATTTGTAAAATCGTGTGTTATGTGTTTAGACAAGTTCAATATGTAGGTAATGTTGTCATTAGTGTTAGCTTATATTCTAATTAATTAGTTGTAAACACCCCAAATTTTCCACATCCATTCTCAAACAACCCTCCTCGGGCAGTGCCAACTCTGTTAGGTCAGTGTAGGAGTCAAACCCCGAGTCAGTTTCAGAAAATCACCATCTTACCCATTTTCATTAAGAAAATTACCATTTTACCCCTAGGACATCCCAGACCTCAGTCAGTCGGAGTCAACCAAGCTCATTGATCAGTTCAGGACAGTCAGAATATCAGTCATTTCAAATTCATTTGAGCTCACAGTGAGAAAGTCATTTTCATTTCTGATCATTCTTGCCAAAATGGGATCATTTCTTCAGAAATGAGCTCATTTCTTGCTCAAATCCAAACCAATTGTCTTTGAGTCAGTCATTCATAGTCAGTCATACTCCCTAGAGTCTAACTTGAGCTCACCAGAAGTTCAAGCACTCCAGTTTCAGTTCAAAACCATTTCTAAGTGTCAAGGATCTCATTTCAGTCCATTTCAGCTCTTTTAGCTGAAATTGTGCCGAGTTTAGTCAGTTGAGCTAGTGTTTGAGCCTCGATTTTAGTTCACCTCAGTATTACTGACCTTTGTTTCAGCTCAAACCCAGTTCAGGTTCGTAATTAACTTCATTCTAATGATCATTCCATACCATTTCTCTAAAGATGGCAGCTTTTCTTGAAAATTCAGTTGGAAAGGTCAGTTGAGTCAGTGTCTGGTGAGTTCATTTGAGTTCTGAAACTCTAAAACCCAGCTCAATCTGGCTCATCTCAGTTCAATCCAACTCAAACCTTGACTTTCAGTGTCACTCTGACCCAGTAGAGTCCCCAAAACCATTTCTTGAGCTATTTTGCAAATTTTATCAATTTTAATGCTTTTTAAACTGGTACGAGTGTCAATCGGGGTCTAACATCCAAAATTCTTCATTCAGGGTTAGCATTTCGCATAGCATTTTATGTCATTTCTCATCATTTCATATCATTTCTCAGCATTTCATAACATTTCATCACATTTCATTCCATTTTCGAAGTCCAGAACTCCAGTTTTATAAATTTCAATCCAGATTGAGTTTTAAAAAATTTCAGAAATCAATTTTGTAAACACCCCAAATTTTCACTCACCTCCCCAAACATTTCCACCAAGCATCATCATCCAGCCTCTGAAATCGCTGGAGGGCAAAATGGTCATTTTCTGAGCCCGGACCTTGCAAAAGTCTAAATTTCATCTGAAACTCTCAAAATTTCTCTAATTTTAACTCAGATGTTCAAAAATTTATTCCTGACAGGAGACAGACAGCTCCAAGTCTTGGTTCAAGATTCTATTGCATAAGACATGACATTGCATATCATTGCATGAGCATTTCAAATCACTGCACTGCACAGCATGTCATTTCGAGGTCCAGAACTCTTGATTTTAAAATTTTCAATCCAGATTAGAATTTCAACTCTTCTCAAAATTGATTTCAAAACCCTGGGTCTTCAAAATTATCAATTCTTCTCATTTTACCCCCAGGACTCTGAATGTCAAAATATTTTTTCTCAGGAAAACGATCTGGATAGTTCTTAATGTGGATTTCAGTCACTTCACCTCAGATTTTGCCCTTTTGACAAATTTCAAATATCTTCCTTTTACAAAATCGCCCTACAAGGGCCAACTCTTTCCAAAATTCCTGTTTTGCCCATTAGTCCAGATTTTATGAAAATTTCAAAAAGAAGTTGTGGTTTTATCCTTATTTCAATAAAGAAGCAATGTGGGACCCACACTGAGGTGGTGTCACACAAGCTTTTCTTTTGAAAAATTTGAATTTTGAAAAAACCCAAAAATATAGGAGCCTTGTCCCTTGGATTGGTGCCACTTGTCATTTCTCTCTCCTCCCATTTCCATGCCAAGTGTCAGTGTGGGGCTACCTTAAGAAGCCGCCACATGTCATCCCATTTTATCTGCCATGTGTCACCCTATCCATCCTGCGCCATGTGTCATTCCAAGACTACCAAGAGATGCCAAGTGTCATAGGTTGTCCTGTCTAGAAAAAGTGGAGCTTGTCTCCTCTGAGGTGGCGCCACTTGAAGTGTGTCTCCTGCAGAGGACACGTGTCAACCTCTCCCTCCTTCTAGAAAAGTAGCCTGACACATGTCTCTCCCTACTTTTCTCAAAAAAGTAGGAGACATGTGTCACTCCTAAATTCCTACAGAAAAGGTAGGCTTGTCTCCTCTGAGGTGGCGCCATCTGGAGTGTCTCCTGCAGAGGACACGTGGCAAGCTCTCATTTCCTCAGAAAAAGTAGACGCCACGTGTCATTCTCTGCTTCTTTCAGAAAAAGTAGAGGACACATGTCTTCTCCCTACTTCTTTCAGAAAAGTAGGAGACACATGTCACTCCTGGCTTTCTTCAGAAAAAGCAAACCATTCAAAATTCAAACAAGGCACTAGGTGGCGAAAATCCTGAGCTCTGATTTTTCCAGATGGCCTGAGGTGGCGCCACATGTCCTTTCCCTCCTTTTCCTCCCTCTTGCCACATGGCATTGTAGGAGCCACCCTGAGCTGGCGCCACATGTCCATCCTCCATTCCTCCAGGGCCAACCTCCATTTGAAATTCGAATTCTCCTCTGAGGTGGCGCCATCTGAAGAACCACTCCAGCAGGCTGACACTTGGAACCATCCTGGACTGCCACATGTCCAGATCTCCTTTCACCAAAAAAAGCAAAATTCAAATTCCTCTAAGGTGGCGCCTTCTGAGCCCACTGCTTTGTCCTTCTGACATGTGTCAACCACCTTTTGAGGTGGCACCATTCCAGGACTCCACTTGGCTCCATTTTGATTTTTATTTTATTTTTAATAAAAGTAGCCCACCATGAGGTGACGCCACCTGAGGACTCCCTATAAAAGGTGAGTTTGAATTTCAAATTCCAAGAGAACACCCTCTGAGGTGGCGCCTTCTGGGAGTTCCCTGCAGAGAGAATCAAGCAAACTTTTGAAAAATTCCAAATTCCCCCTGCTGAGGTGTCTCACCCACAAAATTTCCATTTTTTTTTATTTTTCTCAAAAACTAAAACACCTTTTGAGGTGGCGCCCTGCAAAAGACAAATTCGAATTTCAAACCCCTCAGATGGCACCCCCTGAGATGGCGCCACATGGAGGGCTCAGATTGAGCCTGTTTGAATTTCAAAAATTTTCAGAAAATTTATAAAAACAAGGGTTCACGCCCAGCCTGAAGAGATCATTTTTTTTTAGCTCTTGTGAACTTGGAAAATCCGACCTAGCCTTCCTAAAATCGGATTTTGAACTGTGGAAATCATGCCCCCTTTGGCACATTGAAGAAGGTGGAGTAAAGTTCGTGCCGTGGCCAATCTGATTCAAACATAGCTCGATTTTGGTGGACCATCCGAAGCTCGAAGCGAAGGACAAAGGAAGCTCGTGATAGCCGCCCCTTTCAAGAGCTCCTACGCTGCGTAACGAAACAAGGTGCACTTCTCTTCCCATTGATTGGATTCCATAATTCGAATCGGGGGTCGTTTGAAGAAAGAGCTCATCCGAGGGATGGATTGAGCTATTCTCATAAAACGACATACATAAAAATGTTTTATTATGCTTCCTTGATGATTTTTAACATTCATGTAGTTAGCTAGGTTTAATTTGCATTTTATTTCATTCATTTAGCATATTTCATGAATTAATTAGAATTAATTTAGCATTTATTTCAATTCTGCTCATTTTCAGTAGGTCTCTGTTTTTGTCAGTCAGTCCACACATCATTTCATGCATTTGTTTTTTATTAAAAATCCCAAAAAAAATCACGGAATGCGCCCTTAGGTGTCCCTGAAATTTTGCCAAAAATTCGGAGGCATTTGAATTTGTTTACTGCGGTAAACATTCAAAATGTTAAGTCAGGTTTTGTTACCCGGGATGCGTTTTGAAAATCATTTGCCGACTTGGAAAAACCCACATATTTGAGCTAACCTTATTTCAAGTTTGGCAGGGACATTCAAAAGAAGGAGCTGAAGTCTGCAAATTTCTTTTATTTCATTTATTTAGTGATGTAATAATGTAAAATTTGGAATAAGAGATTTAATTTCCTGCTTAGACTAGGATGCATATCATATAGTTTGAATTTATGCAAATATCCTGCTTATGTGATGCATACATCTTATTTCAAAAGCACTATGGATGTTCACGAATGGCACGTGCACCAACTCTTAGGGAGTTGATGGACTCGGTGGGATCCATATTTACGGCCCTAGTCGGAATATGGACGAGACCCAGATCCATCATCTTTCTACTAGTCACATTGAGCCTACACTCTTAGGCTATCTTAAAATGCACATCATATTTCCAAAGTTTTCAAAAATCATGTGCATCAAATCAACTAAGTTTTGAACATATTCATGGCCACAGTCAGAATATGTGAAGGATTTATTTGGACTTAATGCACATTTTCCAACCAATTCCTCAGAAAATCTTTTCAAAGGGCATTCATTCACTCATGTCATTTGCATCATGAAATCATTTTCTCAAGAAAATTTCATTCTCAAAAAAATCGATTTCTCAAGAAACTCTTAAGTTGATTTTCCCAAAGTCAAGTTTTCATAGTTTTCCCTGAAAATCGGTTTCTCAAGAAACTCTAAGGATTTCTTAAAATCGGTTTTCCAAAGACAAGTTTTCCACAGTTTTTCCTGGAAAATGATATTTTCTTAAGAGATTCAAAAGAGTTTTCCAATCTTTCTCCAAGATCCAAAACCGATTTCCAAGTATTTCAAAAGGTAAAATTCCCAGGATTTCGATTCCCCAAGTTTTGAATTTCCTTCTCCAATGAGCTTTCCTATAAATCTTTCATCATTTTCCTAAGAAAACTCTCAAAGTCCAAGTTTTCCTAAGAAGTGTTTCCCTTTTCAGAAAGTTCATCTTTTCTCAAGAATCACTTCCATTTTCCCAGGATTTTCAACCATTCATAATTTTCCCAAGTCTTTATGAACTTTCCTGAGATTTCAAATCTTTTTCATCTGAGTTTCCTGAGAAATTGACTTTCAGCTTTTTCCTGAGAAAATCTTTTCAACTCCAAATATTTTCCAAGCATACATCATGTTTTCCCAAGCTGCATTTTCCAAAATCTCATAGCACATGCCTGAATTCTCTGTGCATTTAGGATAGAACATAACTTTGATAATTTCGCTAAGTCAAGCATAATTTTGGTCCTTGGTTCGATTACCCCTGTTAAAGGCGGCAGGAACGGTCGAACCTCGTACCGACAGGTCGAGCCCCATCCCATGGATTTTCCCGCAATTTTCAAAACGGAGGCAAGTATTTCAAAACCATTTCCAAAATCCGGTCAAGTTTGAAGCGCGAAATCGTTTCTCTCTTTCTCCCTTTCGCAAGGAAGGGAAGACGGGGGAAAAATTTCGCGACGATCACAAATTTCAAACCCCGGGTTTCCAAAATTGACATTTTCACCCCGAGAGTCTAAATTTGGAAATATTTTCTCAAGAAAAATAATCTGGATTTCTTTCAAAATCAAATTTTCAAATTCTACACTGGATTTGCTTCGCAACGGGGTATTGAACTTCAAAATCCGAGCTCGTTTCAAAAACTGCCAAAAATACCTTGTTTCGTCTGAAAATAAATTTGGAAGTATTTTCTCGAGAAAAACAATTTGGATTTCTTCCAAAATAAAATTTTTAAATTCTGCATTGGATTTGCTTCGCAACGAGGTATTGAACTTCAAAATCCGAGCTCATTTCAAAAACTGCCAAAAATAGTTCGTTTCGTCTGGAATTTTTTTTGAAAAGACTATTTTACCCCTTTAATCGTCAAAATGAATTTCAAAAATGGAATTTGGACCCGCTCTCAGATGGCCCATCCATTTGCATTTTCTTGTTTTAATTTATAAGAATTTTTTTTTATCTTTTTCTTTATTTTTTTTGTTTGTTTTATTTTATTTTTTAATTATTTTATTCTTCCTAAGATGGGACCCACAAGGGGGTCGCCCACCCTAGCCCACTTCCTTTCTTCTTTTTCCTCCATTTTCTTTTTCCTTTTTTTTTTTATTCTTTTTATTTATTTATTTATTTTCCTTCTTTCTTTCTTTCTTCTTCCTTTCTCTTTCTTTCTTTCCTCCTTTCTTTCCTCTCCCAGCCACTCACGTATACCCCTTTTCAGCCCCCCTTCTCTTCCTTTCCCTCCTTTCTTTTCCTTTTCCATCTTCCCTTCTTCTTTCCTTTTCCTTCCCTTCCTTCTTTCCCCTTTCTTCTTTACCTTCTTCCCATCTTTTTCAATGGCACAAGAGCCTCCAGCCATTCACGTATGCTATTCATTAAAGGCATTAACTATTATTAGAAACTTAGGTTTTGAATTTATCAAAACCTAAGTTGTCTTAAAAAAAACTAAGAGAAAAAGAGGCATACGGTGGCTATTCAAGGGGAACTTCACGCCTCTCTCTCTCTCCCTCTCCCTCTCTCTCTCTATCTCTCCCTTGGTTTTCATAACACCTGCTACCCTTTCAGCCAGCCGGTTCATCTCCAACATCTTCATCATACGGCTACCCCAACTGCCGCCCCATCACCAAAGCAGCCACCTTCATCATCATCAATAGCAGCTGCACCTTCACTGCTTCAGCCGTTCCTCTCTCTCTCAGCCCATCCCTTGCAACCTCTCTTCAACCTTCAGCCAGCACCATTGGCAGCAATACCACCATCTCCTTCAAACGTGTAGCAGCAACCACCTTTTGAAGTTTCCTGCAGCCAACACACATCACCTCCAGCTTCCTTCACTTGGACAACAGCCAGCCTTCAACCATCAACCACTTCAACTGTTGCAGCCACTGCTACCTCTCCAACACTTCCAAACTGTAGCAGCTCCTCTCCAACAAGGCAACAGGTTACCTCTAGATCAGCCTCCTCTCCAAGAACTCCCACCGGTGTTCTCCAAGCGACGCCTTTGCATCCGGATCAAGGACAGCCTTTCCCCTTAAGGAATATTCAAGAAGAAGATTTTATTTTCTTATTTTATTTCAATTCAATGTAAAAAAAATAATGTAATATTTGGAATAAGAGTTACATTTCTGCTTAAAATAGGGTTGCATTTGCATATAGTTTAATTTATGCAATTTTCAATATGTGATGTATGATTCATGCACATTATTTTAAATTCACTATGGTTTACACGAATGGCACGTGCACAAGCTCTTATGGAGTTTATAAACTCGGTGGGATTCGTATTTATGGCCATAGTCAGAATACGAAGAAAACCAAGATTTATGATCTTTATATTAGCCACATTCAGCCTACACTCTTAGGCTAACTTCAAAAATGCACTGCATTTCTCAAAGTTTCAAAAGAATTTCTCAATTCCTCAATGAAATTCCCTTTTCAAATTCATTCATTCATATTATTCAAATTTCATTGTTTTCAAATTCATTTTCCAATTTCAATTTAAAAAAAAATCAGTTTTCTCAAGAATTTCCAAGTCTTTCTCGGGATCTGATTTTCTCAAAATCCTAAGTTTTCAAATGACATTTAAAAGCATTTCCCAAGTTCAAATCAAGATTTTCCTATGTTTTCAAATTCTCAAATTTCAAAATCCCAAGTTTTCAGAAATCGATTTTCTCATATTTTCCAGTTTTCCTGAGAATTCATTTTCTATTTCAAAAGTCATTTTCCAATGAATTTCTTAGATTTTCTCAGAATTCTCAAATCCATTTTCTCAGAAAAGCAATTCCAAATTTCAAAATCGATTTTCTAAAGTTCAAATTTTCCTGAGAAATCACTTTCCAATGCAAATTTCTGATTTCCAATAAAATTCAATGATTTTCCCAGGAATTCCATTTTCAAGCATTTTCCAGTCCTTTTCTAAATGCATTTCAAATTTCCAAAGCAAACATCATATTTTCTCAAACTTGCATTATTTTCAAATTTTCATAGCACAAGCCTGATTCTTTGTGCATTCTAGAAAAAATAAAGCATAATTTAGATATTTGAGTCAAGTTAAAGCACGTAATTGATCCTTGGTTCAATTACCCCTAGTAAGGCGCCAGGAACGGTTGAACCTCGTACCGACAGGCGGATCCCATTCCACGGAATTTTCCCGCAAATTTTCAAAACGGAGGCGAGTAATTTTCAAAACCATTTTCAAAACTTTGGTCGAGTTTGACTCACGAAATTCGTTTCTCTCTCGCAAGGGAGGGAAAAAAAATTTGCGATGATAACAGGTTTGGCGATGAGGTATTTCATTTTCCGCCCAATCAGGATAAGGGTACAAACCTGAGCCTCCTTTGATGAGGTATTTCATTTTCCTCCCAATCAGGATAAGGGTACAAACCTGAGCCTCCTTTGATGAGGTATTTCATTCCCCGGTCAGGTTAAGGGTCAAACCTGAGCTTCATTTCTACACGAGGAATTTTCCGTCCCATCTAGGTTAAGGGCAAAACCTGAATCTCACTTCTTTTGAGGTAAAATTTTTCTTTTTTATTCTCCATTTCATATCTACCATTTTTATCAGGGCTAATATTTTCATATCCAGTCAGATCCTTCTAACTGGGGCATTTTTATAGCCCAAATTTGGTGTGTTTTCTTTGCCACTAAGCTCGTCTTCAAGCCGACTTAGTAGCAAAGAGGGGCATCTGTAAACACCCCAAATTTTCCTCATCCACTTTCAAACAATCCTCCTTGTGCAATGCCAACCCTGTAAGGTCAGTGTAGGAGTCAAACCCTGAGTCAGTTTAAAAAAATCAACATTTTACCCATTTTCATTAGGAAAATTACCATTTTACCCCTAGGTCATCCCGAACCCCAGTCAGTCGGAGTCAACTAAGCTCATTGGTTAGTTCATAACATTTAGAATATCAGTCATTTCAAATTCATTTGAGCTCACAGTGAGAAAGTCATTTTCATTTCTGATCATTCTTGCCAAAATGGGATCATTTCTTCAGAAATGAGCTCATTTCTTGCTCAAATCCAAACCAATTGTCTCTGAGTCAGTCATTCATAGTCAGTCATACTCCCTAGAGTCTAACTTGAGCTCACCAGAAGTTCAAGCACTCCAGTTTCAGTTCAAAACCATTTCTAAGTGTCCAGGAGCTCATTTCAGTCCATTTTAGCTCTTTTAGCTGAAATTGAGCCGAGTTTAGTCAGTTGAGCTAGTGTTTGAGCCTCAATTTTAGTTCACCTCAGTATTACTGACCTTTGTTTCAGCTCAAACCCAGTTCAGGTTCGTAATTCACTTCATTCTAATGATCATTCCATACCATTTCTCTAAAGATGGCAGCTTTTCTTGAAAATTCAGTTGGAAAGGTCAGTTGAGTCAGTGTCTGGTGAGTTCATTTGAGTTCTGAAACTCTAAAACCCAGCTCAATCTAGCTCATATCAGTTCAATCCAGCTCGAACCCCAATTTTCAGTGTCACTCTAGCCCAGTAGAGTCCAAAAACTATTTCTTGAGCTATTTTGCAAATTTTATCAATTTTAATGCTTTTTAAACTGGTACAGTTGCCAATCGGGGTCCAACATCTAAAATTCTCCATTCAGGGTCTGCATTTCGCATGTCATTTCTCATCATTTCATATCATTTCTTAGCATTTCATCACATTTCATTTCATTTTCGAAGTCCAGAACTCCAGTTTTATAAATTTCAATCCAGATTGAGTTTTAAAAGTTTTC
Source organism: Nuphar pumila (assembly GCF_984573655.1). Classification (NCBI taxonomy): domain Eukaryota; kingdom Viridiplantae; phylum Streptophyta; class Magnoliopsida; order Nymphaeales; family Nymphaeaceae; genus Nuphar; species Nuphar pumila. Next base: position 54,344,705 of record NC_143250.1, on the reverse strand, counting down.
AGAAATCAATTTCAAACCTCAGGTTTCCAAAATTGACATTTTCACCCCAGGAGTCTAAATTTGGAAATATTTTCTCAAGAAAAATAATTTGGATTTCTTTCAAAATCAAATTTTCAAATTTTACACTGGATTTGCTTCGCAATGAGCTATTGAACTTCAAAATCTGAGCTCGTTTCAAAAACTGCCAAAAATAGCTCGTTTCGTTTTAAAAATATTTTTTCTTGAGAAAAACAATCTGGATTTATTTCAAGCACAAATTTTTGAATTCTACACTGGATTTGCTTCGCAATGGGGTATTGAACTTCAAAATCTGAGCTCGTTTCAAAAACTGCCAAAAATAGCTCGTTTCGTCTAGAAATAAATTTGGAAGTATTTTCTTGAGAAAAACAATCTGGATTTCTTCCAAAATTAAAATTTTAAATTCTACATTGAATTTGCTTCGCAATGAGGTATTGAACTTCAAAATTCGAGCTCGTTTCAAAAACTGCCAATTTTCAAATTATGTGCTTTGACTTAGCTCAATTATCAAAATTATGTTCTATGGAATGTCCGCTTTAATTTCTGATATCATGTGAACCTAGGAGCCTAGACTTGAACCCAGCTGACATGGATTGCATGTAGACTAGGCATGGTTTGGTAGGACCATATTGAGGAGAATTATGCATGCTCACATAGACTTAGGTCTGAAATACAACACTCCTCAATCTAGGACTGGTATGAAAACAATGTTTGCTTCTTCAAAAGTTTTCAAAATTCTATCTCTTTAGGACTTAGAGCCCTCTGTTTGCCTGCATGTGATCATATTTCAAAAACCACCCCACCTATGTCTACCCGGTCTTCACGTTGCTGGGCTCTCTTCCAGAACCATAGTTCGGGACAGAGCCTCACAACTGGGCCACTTATTTGGGCTAACGCCCCCCTGCCACGTACCAAGGGCCATAGTCCAACGTATATCGGCAGGTGCTCAAGGATGTTGGGAAAACACAAGCCTAGAACCGGAGATGAATTTTTATGCCACGTACATCGAGCATCGGTTCGAGTATATCGGCATAGCATGGTTGAACACAGATGATCTGAGCCTAGAGTCAGGATTAGGGTCCTACAGATCTTTCAAAATTGATGCATTTAGAGTCAGCTTCTTAGGGAATGTTGTATGTGCATAATTGTTTGTGTAGGATGTGATTGAATGCATTCTTCTTTTATTTCTCAATTCTCTTTTATTTTCCTTTTACAAATTTCATCTATTTTTCTTCAACAATTTTATCAAAAACCCTGGATGATTTTCAAAACCTCATATTTTTCCTCAAAAGTCCAGGAGATTTTCCTTTTCCTACCTTTCCTCTGGACTTTGAATTTCTAACCTTATTTTGATCCTGCCTGCAATTTTTCAAATGTTCAAATCTTTTCAAACTTCTCTTCTTCATATATGTCTTCCAAATTCTATTCAGAATTTTTGTCTCTTTCCAAGTCCTTAGACATCTCCTTCATCATCTCTATTTTTCCCAAAAATCCTTCAGTCTAAACTATTCCTTTATTCTGCAGAAAGTATTGGCATTTCACTACAGCTCAAACAAGGTCGGGAAAGAGAACAACACCAAGCAGTATCGAAGAGATGAGTTCTTCGAGGCCAGTCAAGAAGCAGGACAAGACAAGTGAAGATGAGATTGATCCAGTCATGTACAGAATGTTTCAAAAAATGATGACAAAGATGCTATTAGAGCTACCCGAGTCAAGCACCAGAAAGGAACCAGCCAAGCGGAATGATCAACCTCTCCAGTCCAGTACCCATCATAAAGGGAAAGAGAAAGAAAAACCAAAACACAAAGACTGGAGCGTTGATCGAAAGTTCACCCCTCTGGATCAGAAGCTCGAGACTATTTTAGAAAATTTGCTTGCAAAAGGCATGGTCCATTTACCAAAAGTCGTTGATCCTCCGTCAATCATGGGCAGATTCAAAGAGAAATTTTGCAAGTTTCACCATGCAATAGGACACGATACAGAAAATTGTTTTGTCCTCAAGAATATCGTTCAGGATCATGTTGATAAGAATATTTTAGGGGAAAGCAAAATAGCAGACCAGCCGGCTGTCCTAGCCAAACCCCTTTAATCCCGCTCCCAGCAGAAAGCAAGCAGTCAAAAGAAGCCAAAACATGACGGTTAGGGTTACGATCGCGAATTTACCCCTCTAGATCAGCCCCTCGAAGAGGTCCTTGAATACATGTTGAGCAAAGGAATGGTTAAACTTCCAAGAATTGCTAATCCTCCGGTTGCTCTAGGGAAATGGAAAGATCGCTTCTGCAAATTCCACCGAGCTACAGGGCATGATACTGAGCGATGCTTCGTCTTCAAAAATATCGTTCAAGACTGCGTTGACAAGAATCTCCCTATTAAAGAGGAAGACCAGTCGGTCGTTCTGATCGAGCCTTTCCTTGATCATTCATGAAGACGACAAATGCCAATGCTTTCTCATTTCCATCATTTCTGTTTTTTGCTTCTCTGAATAAATGTAGTCTCCAGTTGCTTTCTTTAAATTTGTCATCCTTCCTCCAAGACATCAATAAAATCATCAGTTTTCCTTATATTTGGAGGTCATTTTCTTCATAATGTTATTTTCTGAACTCTCATGCAATATGCCCTTTGTGATGAATGTTTTTCCCTGAAAAAAAAATTCTTCCTGCCTTCCTTCTCAGATAACCTCCCAAGTTCGTAGAGAAGCTCATTACCAATTATGCATTACTTTGTTATATTCCTTCAAAAATATTTTTTTCTTCATGGTTGACGGCCTCGCCTAGGTAACAAGACATATCTCGGTTGTTTATTTCCTCTCATGGAATAACAATGCAATTGTCGCAATCCCAGCAATAATCCCATCCCTAGTAAAGGGATATCCTTCAAACTGTCAACCCAATTTCATATCTTCATCCATTATTTTCATTTTATTCTCCAAGTCATTGCCTTCAAGAATTTTCTCTCATTCTAATCATCCTATTTGTCTTACAGAGAGTTTCGGCATCGTGGAATGGTTCAGACCAGATCCAAAAAGAAAATAGTGTCGCTTCAGTACCCTAACAGTAGCAGCGAGCAAGAGATGGATTCTCCGCGATCTGCTAGGAACCAAAGTCAACAAGCCAATGATGATATCGATCCTCAGATGTATGCCATGTTTCGAAAGATGTTGAATAAGATGATGGCAGAGCAAACAGGGGACAGTTCCGACAAGATTCCTACCAAGAAAAAGATCAAGGGCCGAACATTGAAGAAACAACTGAAGATATCCAAGAAGTGTATCCAACATGAGGATACATCTGATGAAGCAGAATCAGGAGGTGGCACCGATGAAGAGTGTGAGGCTCAGCAAGCTTTTCAGAAGATGACACAGGGGCAGGGGTCAGACAATAAGCTAAAAGATCATTCTGCTAATAACTCTGACCAGTCACAACTCAGAGATGTGGTCAAAATGGTTAAGGATCTGCAAGCCCGCGACAAGGGCAAAAAGATTTTCACAAGCGAAGATTTCTATGATGGTTTAGATGGTGATGACAGCCTAGAAGATCTCCCCCGTAAATTTGTCAAATTTGATGGGACTGGCGATCCCAAGGCTCACCTGGCTATGTTCTTTGCGGAGTGCAATCGATTCAAGAGAGACAATCGTGCTTTGTTTAGATGTTTTCCTCATAGTCTGGAGGGCACCGCTGCCAAGTGGTACTCAGAGCATATCAATCCCATCGAATTGAAGGAATTCCATAAAGTGGTCAATCTGTTCATTGAACGATTCCTTTTAAACACCAAAGCGCCGCCAACGTTAAACCATCTCTATAATACAAAGCAAAGAGATAATGAGAAAGCCAGAAACTTTATCCGCAGATGGAGGGGCACTTGCAATAAAATGAGAAATCCCATCTTAGAGGAGCACGCACTCCAGATTATTCTAAACAATTTCTCACAACCTTTGAGAGGTCTTATCTCCACCTCACCTTCCAAATCTTTCATTGAGCTTACTGAACGGGCTGAGTGGCTCGAGATGGGAATAGAGAATGGGGTCTATGATGGCATCATCCTTGTCAAGAATAATCAAGATTCAAAGAAGGAAAATTTCATCTTCTCTACCAATGTCGGCCGCAGTGGCCACAAAAATAGCAAGAGCAATCATGCAGGTCAGAAAGAAAAGTCTTCAAAGAAGAATGAAAAATTGAGTCAGCAGAAAGAAAAGATAAAACGGGATGGTTGGGGTGACGATCGTCAGTTTACTCCTCTTGAGCAACCTCTCGATGAAATCCTTGAATATATGTTGACCAAAGAAATGGCAAAGCTACCAAGAGCCACAGATCCTCCCACGATCATGGGAAGGTTCATGGACCAATTCTGCAAATTCCATCGGGCAGTAGGACATGATACTGACCACTGTTTTGTCTTCAAGAACATTATTCAAGATTGCATTAATAAGAATATCCTCGTTGAAGATAAACAGAAGGACTAGCCATCTTTCCTCGATTACTCAAAAAGCTGACGATGCTAGCATTTTCCCATTTCTCATTTTGCCTTCAAAGGATGATGTAATCCTGTCTATCTTTCCTTGATTTGTCATTTTCCTTCAATGCATCAATAAAATTATCAATTTCTCCTTCTCTGCACCATGTCCTTCTGCGAGAAGTGATATTTTTCAAAGTCTCTCCTGAATCAATCAAAAGTCAGAAAGTATTCTTCAAATATCAATTACTTATCCTTTCATCTAACTTCTCACTCCCCAGTTATACTGGGGCATTATTTTGAAAATTGTCCTCAAAACATTCTGTATGCAGGCAGGGTCAAATAAATCTCTCATTTTGCATCCATTTGCATTCATTCACATACATTTGCATTCATTTGCATTTGCATGCATTCATTCGCATTCATTTGCATCCATATGTATTGAATTCCTTTCCCCTTCAGGTTAAGGGATAAACCTGAGTTTCCCCTTCAGGTTAAGGGATAAACCTGAACTACCCATTCAGGATAAGGGATAAATCCTGAGACCCCAACAGTTGTCTAAGTCATCGTGAGGATGAAGACTGAAAATCTCTCATCAGAGTCAGTTGGGTAAGATTTTCAAAAACCAGTATTCGTGCTGGTAAAATTTTCTAAATCCAGTGTTCGTGTTGGTAAATCTTCAAAATCCAGTGTTCGTGCTAGTAATTCTTCGAAAAACAGTATTCGTACTGATCCATTTTCAAAATCCAGTACTTATACTGGTTCATTTTCAAAATTCAGTATTCACACTGGTACATCTTTCAAAATCCAATTGTTATTGGTTGGACTTTCAAAATCCAATTTTTATTGGTCAAACTTTCAAAATCTGGTTTACTGGTTAATGTTTTCAAACCTAATCCATGCTAGTCTAGTTTTCCTTCGGGATTCGAGTTCCGACTCGAATTTTCTTTCCTTCTAATTAGTCTAGTTTTTCTTCGGGATTCGAGTTCCGGCTTGAATTGTCTTTCCTTCTGATCAGTCTAGTTTTCCTTCAGGATTCGAGTTCCGACTCGAATTTTCTTTCCTTCCAATGGATCTAGTTTTCCTTCAAAGATTCGAGTTCCGACCCGAGTTTTCTTTTCCTAAAATTGGCCTAGAAGATTAGAGTTCCGACTTGAATTTTTCTTCCAAATTCTAATTTCAAATATCAAATTTCAAATTTCAAAATTTCAAATTTTCCAAATTCCAATTTCGACCTTTTGGTCACTCAATACCAATTTCAATCATTTTCTCTTGCGAGAGACCCTTTTTACAGGGAGAGTTCGAGGGAGCTCATTCTTTTCGCATGCTATCCTTTGTTCACCTAGCCCCTTTTCAGGGAGAATTTGAAGGGACTCGTGTCTTTGTGAACCGTTTGCAAAACAAATTTTCAATTTCATACAAGGAACCCTTAGTTCAGGGAGAGCTTCAACGGAAGTTCGCTTTCCTTGTAATCATAATTTCATACTAGGCCATTTCATCATGAAGGACCCTATTTTCAGGGAGAGTGTGATGGACTCGCTCCTTCATGACCAATTCACCGACCTCACCATTATCGGCCCCCTTTCCATAAGAGAAGCCTAATATTAGGAAGTTTTGACGAAAGCTTGATTTCTCTTCGAAAGTTCATTTTGCAAATACCTCCTCTTCAGGGAAGAGAGGAGTAATTTCTATTTCCAATTTCTGAATCTTCTCCTTTGGGGAAAGGAGAAGAAAATTTATGTCATGGATGCGTTGCGTTGTGCTTTAAATGCTCGCTCTCACCAAGGATTTCAAGAAAATTTTGCCAATTTGTCATTAAATATTTGTTGATTTCAAAATCTTTATTGCACAAAAACATTACCTCAGAATACCTTCAGTATTACTTCCGAAAGGACAAAGCTTTCGCAAAAAAGGATTTAAAATTCAGAATCTTTCTATTGGCCGACCAAAAGGATGAAGAATAAATCCTCGATATGGCCAGCAAACGAAATTCAATATTGTTACAAAGCCATAAGTGATCGGTAGTGATCGCAGTTAATGGCACATTTTTAAAGATCATTCTTGGAAAATAAAGCAGTCGAAATATCCTGGGTGATACAGAAAAATCCATTCAATCCCTATATCTCCTCAATCACCTAAAGCTGCAATTAAATATCTGCAAAAGGGATCTCTCAACTGTCGTCAAGATGAAGGCGAATTAGGCGAGTAGACCCCCGGGGCCAAAAAAGATTTGGATCATCTCCAAGATGAAGGAGTTTGTGACGGATCCTTCTAGGGAAAGTTCAGAGCACCATCAAGATGAAGGCGACTGCGATGAGCCTCCCGACAAACCCTAAAGGATATTTAATTTCCGCTATCATCAAGAGATTTCCAACCAATGAGCCAATAACCGTCGATATAGTCCCTGAGAGAAAAAGAAGGATCGGAACATCTCCAAGATGAAGGAGTTTGTGACGTACCCTTCCAAAAAAAAAAAGAGAAAAAAGTCAAGACATCTCCAAAATGAAGGATGATGTAATAAAATCCCCAAAAGCCTAAGAGAGCTCTAATTCTGCCAATAAAGAAAAAAAGTGGGCAGAAAGATCATCATGAGAAAAGAATCCCAAGATATCAGACTGCCAAATTTGCCAAAGAATCTTCTTTAATTTTGTGAAATTCTATTATCAATATTCTTTCACCAATTGCTCTCACAATATCAAGAATACTCTCTTTTCTGCTCATATCAAGGAAATTGATAGCTTCTTTGAAAGAAAGCCAATTGCAAGCAATTTGAATTCGAATCTTGATTCTACGGAGTTAAGCCCAGTCGGAGGTAATACTTCAGGTAGAAAAGATGAAAGATTTTCATACCAATATACATCAATTTCAAGCATTTTGAATCAACAAACAATTTTTAACATTTTGGCAATATTTTCTTACTATCTTGACATGAAGTGAAGAGCTCGATGTCTATCTTGACACATCCTGATATCACCTTTTACCTCCTTGAGAGAGTAACCTTTATCATCTTTCGCGTTGTTGAAAGATTAGCCTTTTCTGTGAAAGGATCGCCTTTGTTATCTTTCGCGTTGTTGAAAGAATTCATCTTTTGCGTTGTCAAAAGAATCGCCTTGCTCCTTTGGATCACCTTATCATCTTTCGCGTTGTTGAAAGAATCGCCTTGTTCCTTTGGATCGCCTTTACCATCTTTCGCGTTGTCGAAAGAATTCATCTTTTGCGTTGACAAAAGAATTGCCTTGCTCCTTTGGATCGCCTTGTCGTCTTTCGCGTTGTTGAAAGAATTGCTTTGTTCCTTTGGAGCGCCTTTTTCCATCTTTTGCGTTGTCGAAAGAATTCATCTTTTGCATTGTCAAAAGAATCGCCTTGCTCCTTTGGATCGCCTTATCATCTTTCGCGTTGTTGAAAGAATCGCCTTGTTCCTTTGGATCGCCTTTACCATCTTTCGCGTTGTCGAAAGAATTCATCTTTTGCGTTGACAAAAAAATTGCCTTACTCCTTTGGATCGCCTTGTCATCTTTCGCGTTGTTGAAAGAATCACCTTGTTCCTTTGGATCGCCTTTACCATCTTTTGCGTTGTCGAAAGAATTCATCTTTTGCGTTGTCAAAAGAATCTCCTTACTCCTTTGGATCGCCTTGTCGTCTTTCGCGTTGTTGAAAGAATCGCCTTGTTCCTTTGGATCGCCTTCGCCATCTTTCGCGTTGTCGAAAGAATTCATCTTTTGCGTTGACAAAAGAATCGTCTTGCTCCTTGGGATCGCCTTGTCATCTTTCGCGTTGTTGAAAGAATCGCCTTGTTCCTTTGGATAGCCTTGTTATCTTTCGCGTTGTCGAAAGAATTCATCTTTCGTGTTGTTGAAAGAGTCACCTTATTCCTCTTCAAGAAAATTGTCTTATTCACCATCCAACTTACCATTTTCATTTTCTTCCCAATCAGGATAAGGGTACAAACCTGAGCCTCCTTTGATGAGGTATTTCATTTTCCTCCCAATCAGGATAAGGGTACAAACCTGAGCCTCCTTTGATGAGGTATTTCATTCCCCGGTCAAGTTAAGGGTCAAACCTGAGCTTCATTTCTACACGAGGTATTTTCCGTCCCATCCAGGTTAAGGGCAAAACCTGAATCTCACTTCCTTTTGAAGTAAAATTTTCTTCTTTATTCTTCATTTCATATCTACCATTTTCGTTAGGGCTAATTTCTTCATACCCAGTCAGATCCTTCAAACTGGGGCATTTTTATGGCCAAAATTTGGTGTGTTTTTCTTTGCCACTAAGCTCGTCTTCAAGCCGGCTTAGTAGCAAAGAGGGGCATCTGTAAACACCCCAAATTTTCCTCATCCATTCTCAAATAACCCTCCTTGTGCAGTGCCAACCCTGTTAGGTCAGTGTAGGAGTCAAACCCTGAGTCAGTTTCAGAAAATTACCATTTTACCCACTTTTATTAGGAAAATTACCATTTTACCCCTAGGTCATCCCGGACCCTAGTCAGTCGGAGTCAACAAAGCTCACTGGTCAGTTCAGAACATTTAGAATATCAGTCATTCCAAAGCTCATTTGAGCTCACAGTGAGAAGACCATTTTCATTTCTGACAATTCCTGCCAAAATGGGATCATTTCTTCAGAAATAAGCTCATTTCTCACTCAAATCCAAACCAATTGTCTCTGAGTCAGTCATGTTTCCCTGAGTCTAACCTGAGCTCACTAGGAGTTCAAGTGCTCCAGTTTCAGTTCAAAACCATTTCCAAGTGTCTAGAAGCCCATTTTAGCTCTTTCAGCTGAAACTGAGCTGAGTTCATTCAGTCAAGCTAGTGTTTGAGCTTTGATTTTAGTTCATATCAGTATTAGTAATATTTGTTTTATCTCAAACCTAGTTCAGGTTCGTAATTCACTTCGCTCCAGTGACCATTTTGTACCATTTCTTTAAAAATGGTAGCTTTTCTTGAAAATTCAGTCGGAAAGGTCAGTTCAGTCAGTGTCTGGTTAGTTCATTTGAGTTCTGAAACTCTAAAATGCCGCTCAATCTAGCTCATCTTAGTTCAATTCAGCTCGAACCCCAATTTTCAGTGTCACTCTAGCCCGGTAGAGTCCCAAAAACCATTTCTTGAGCTATTTTGCAAATTTTATCAATTTTAATGCTTTTTAAACTGATACAAGTGTCAATCGGGGTCTGACATCCAAAATTCTTTATTCAAGGTTAGCATTTCGGATAGCATTTCATGTCATTTCTCATCATTTCATATCATTTCTCAGCATTTCATGACATTTCATCTCATTTCATTTCATTTTCGAAGTCCAGAACTCCAGTTTTATAAATTTCAATCCAGATCAAGTTTTAAAAGTTTTCAGAAATCAATTTCAAACCTCAGGTTTCCAAAATTGACATTTATACCCCGGGAGTCTAAATTTGGAAACATTTTTTTCAAGAAAAATAATCTGGATTTCTTTCAAAGTCAAATTTTCAAATTTTACACTGGATTTGCTTCACAATGAGCTATTGAACTTCAAAATCTGAGCTCGTTTCAAAAACTGCCAAAAATAGCTCGTTTCGTTTGGAAACTTTCTGAAAAGACTATTTTACCCCTCTAATCGTCAAAATGAATTTCAAAATTAGAATTTGGACCCGCTCTGAGATGGCCCATTCATTTACATTTCTACTTTATTAAAAAAATGTTTCTTTTTATTTGTTTGTTTTGTTTTTATTGATTTTTATTTTATTTTAGAGAGGTGGGACCCACAAGGTGGTCACCCAAACCTCCAACCCCACTTTCCATGTTTTTTCCTCATTTTTCTTTCCCTTTTCCTTTTTCCCTCCTTTTCTTTCTTTCCTTTCTTTTTTCCTTTTCTTTCTTTTTCTTCCTTTTCTTCTTCCTCTTATTTCCTTTTTCCTTCTTCCTTTCCTTTCTCCCTCCTTTCCCTCTTGCCCAACCATTCACGTATATCTCTCTCTCATTTTTCTATCAAAGACTTAGAAAAGATCCTATTAGGACCTAAGTTAGGGAGAACAAAACAAAAAAAGAAGAAGAAAAAAAGCCAAGGCTGCAGCTATAGCCATTCACGTATGGTTGTACACAAAAAGAAAGTCAAGTTAGCCATTATTATTATTGGTAACTTAGGTTTTAATGGATTAAAACCTAAGTTATCAAGAAAACCATGGAGGGCTACCAAAAGGAAAGGCTATTCAACGCCTCTCTCTCTCTCTCTTTCTCTCTCTCCCTTGGTTTCCATTACACAGCTTCTCACCCCTCTACAACAGCTTCTCCTTCACCACCTCTCCTTACAGCAGTAGCATAGCATCTTCACCAGCTTGCAGCTCTTCTTCAGCCACCACAGCAACTGGGCCACCACAGCAGCCACCATCTTGTAGCCACAACCACCAGCAACTCCAGCCTTGGCTGCAGCCACAACAGCCTCTCTACAATAGCCATCTTCAGCCAGCAGCTGCACTACAGTCCACCTTGTTGCATCTTCAGCCAACTTTCAGCAACTCAAGACACCAACCATCTTCAATTGCAGCAGCCTCAGCCTTACTTGGTGACAATCACCACAGCAAATCCGTCAGCCATTCTCTCGTTGCAGCTTCTCTATAGCAGCAACCTTGCCCCAACCGGTGCAAACTCCTCCATTCAAGCGAATCTCAAGGTAAAACCCATTATTCTTGTGATTTCTTCCATGACTCCAGTATGAATCCGGTTCAAAACAGGATTCATCTAGTTGCAAAAGCTATTTTATGAGTTTGTAATATTGATTTACCATTGATCAAGGCTGAATAAGGGAGATCCATCCGATGCATGGATCGGATCCTCCCTTCCCACAAGCCAAAAAAAAAAAGAAAGATTTGTATCCCTGTTTTTCTTTATCTTAAATATTATATTCATGTTAAATATGCATTTCAAGCATTTTATTAATTTAGTCTTATTGTTTTATTAATAGTCTATTTGATATCATTAAGATTCGTGTTAAGGCTTGTAGAAATTAGTTGTAGCATAAGTTACAGCCATTATTTTATATAGATTTTTGTTTTAATAAATCCAAAAAAAATATTTGTAGTTAGGTTTATTTGTCCATGATCTCATATTAGAAATTTAGATCCGTTTGAGTTCTGGAACTTTATCCAATGAATCGAATCTCAAGCTAGGATTTCGCAGTTCTCTGAATTTTCAATTTCTGTTTTAGCAGAAAAGAACCTCCGACACCACCCTTGTGGAAGATTCGAATTGCTCTCAAAAAATCACAGTAGATTTATAATTGAATCTACTAGTGATCTGAAAATTTTGAGGTTTTTCCAGTCAGTTTTGACCTCTGTAAAAAATCGGATTTCTCAGACCCCTGGGAAAATATCGATTTTCTTTTGTCAGGGTATAGACAGACCTTAATGCACTAAGTCCATCCAATCTGTAACTCGTCTGCAAAAACTTTTAACATGAAAGTTGTTTCTAACAAAATTTCTTGTCATTTTCCAAAACTGAAGAATTTTTTAATCTGTTTCATTATTTTTCCCGGATTTTCTCTTTCTGTCTAACAGATTCCAATGTCCAGAAATCTCAGAGATTTAGGTCTCTGATAACAGTATGGCCTTTTCCAAACCATAACCAGAATCCCAATGGTGTCAAAAGATCAAATCTTCCTCTGTTTGTCAGGAACATTTCCCCACAATTTCAGCCTTTTGACCATCTGTCTTCCATTTTTCCCATGTTTTCTACCAAAACCTGTCTGTTTCCCCTAAATCCTAGAGTCGCCGGATTCTGATCCGACTTGCCGGAGTGGCACAGCTCCGACCATAGGTCAAAACTAGAAAGTGTAAAAAGCCAAAATTATTTACCGACTGTCCTCTGTCACCCCATAAAATTTTGGAATTTTTTATAGAAATTTGATATCCTAAATTCCCTTTAGAATCAACATTTTAGGCAAAAATCACAAAATTTAGGGTTTTTACTTGAATTTCCATATTTAAAAATACAAAAAAAATATATTTTCGAGCTCCATTCTGTTTTTAAGGTTACTTTAGGTGTCCATGCCAAATTTTGCTTAATTCCAAGTTCATTTGCTCCATGTGTTAGTTTATCTTTAAATTCAGAAGCGAAAATCAAGCGAAAATCAGGTTAAATTTGATATTTTATGATATTTTCATCATTTTAAGGTTTTTATCATGTACATGAGCATATAGAATTATATTAGGGTTAATTTCAATCTCCTTTGCATTTCATATTTTTCAATTTTGCAAAATTTATTTCAGAAAACCCTGGTTTCAAGGCCATAGTCTTGTTAGTGGGGGTATTTTGGTTATTTTGACCTAAATTTCGAAATTTCAATTTCTAATTCCCAAAATATTCTTGCATATAATCATATTTTATCATATTATGTTTGATTTATTTCATTTGATTTTCAAAATTCCAAAATTTATAAAAATTCTTTCAGAAAACCCTGATTTCAAGGTCATCAGGGGTATTTTGGTCATTTTGACCCCAATTTCGAATTTTCAAGTTTATTTTCAAAATTTATTCATTATTTATCATGTTTATATCAAAGGGGGTATGAATTTGGTTTTATATCTGAATAATATCCGATAATTTCCCATATTTTCGGATAAATTCAGAAAAACCTACATTTTTGTGCTAACCTTGTTTTCTAGTTTTGCAGGAACATTCAAGAAGAAGACTTAGATTTTATTTTTTTATTTCAATTCAATGTAACCTCAAATGTAATAATTTGGAATAAGAGTTACTTTTCTGCTTAGAATAGGGTTGCATTGCATATAGTTTAATTTATGCAAATTTCAATATGTGATGTATGATTCATGCACATTATTTCAAATTCACTATGGTTTACACGAATGGCACGTGCACAAGCTCTTATGGAGTTTATAAACTTGGTGGGATTCGTATTTATGGCCATAGTCAGAATACGAAGAAAACCAAGATTTATGATCTTCGTATTAGCCACATTCAGCCTACACTCTTAGGCTAACTTCAAAATGCACTGCAATTTTCAAAACTTCAAAAGGATTTTTCAATTCCTCAATGGAAATTCCCTTTCAAATTCATATTCATTCATTCATATCATTCAATTGCATTATTGTCAAATTCATTTTCCAATTTCAATTTCAAAAGGAAAAAAATTCAATTTTCTCAAGAATTTCCAAGTCTTTCTCAGGATCTGATTTTCTCAAAATCCTAAGTTTTCAAATGACATTTCAAAGCATTTCCCAAGTTCAAATCAAGATTTTCAAATGTTTTAAAATTCTCAACTTTCAAAATCCCAAGTTTTCAGAAATTGATTTTCTCAGAGTTCCCACTTTCCTGAGAACCCAATTTCCTGAGAATCCATTTTTCATTTCAAAAGTCATTTTCCAATGAATTTCTTAGATTTCCTCAGAATTCTCAAATCCATTTTCTTAGAAAAGAAATTCCAAATTTCAAAAATTGATTTTCCCCAAGATTCAAGTTTTACTAAGAATTCATTTTCCAATCAAATTTCTGATTTCCAATGAAATTCAATGATTTTCCCAAGGATTCCATTTCCAGCACTTTTCCAATCATTTTCCAGCATATTTCAATTTTCCAAAGCAAACATCATGTTTCTCAAACTTGCATTATTTTCAAAAATTCATAGCACAAGCCTGATTCTTTGTGCATTCTAGGAAAAATAGAGCATAATTTAGATATTTGAGTCAAGTTAAAGCACATAATTGGTCCTTGGTTCAATTACCCTGGTAAAGGTGCCAGGAACGGTTGAACCTCGTACCGACAGGCGGATCCCATTCCATGGAATTTTCCCGCAAATTTTCAAAACGGAGGCGAGTAAATTTTCAAAATCATTTTCAAAACTTTGGTCGAGTTTGACTCGCGAAATTCGTTTCTCTCTCGCAAGGGAGGAAAATTTTTTTGCGATGATAACAGGTTTGGCGACCGTGATGGGACTAGATGTCTAAAACCAAGAATTACAAACCAATAACTTTATTTCAATGAGACTAACTAAATAAATAAAATACGTACAAACTGTTAAAGTAGGACTTAAACAACAACTAAAACATGGAGTCTACGCATTAAAATATCAAGAAAGATCTCAGAGAGGTATGAATAATATTTTTTTTTTTTGCTATATAAAAAAAAATGAAATGAAGGATCCGGTCCATGAATTGGACGGATCTCTTTCATTTAATAGCATTGAAACACAAAAACCCATCAAATGCATATTCATCCAAATAAATCTAGGATTAAATCATGGACTTCTATCTCGAAACTGATTTCTTCAAAGAAAATGGCTATAGGATTTTTTATTTTTTATTTTATAGAGAGCAAGCACAAGGAGAAGAGGAAGTACCTTGGATCGGTTGAAGCAAAGACTAAAGAGGGTTTTCCTTGGTGTTTGCTGGGATTGACCGAAGGGTCAAATTTCTAATTTTAAATTTCAAAATTTCAAAATTTCAAAATTTCAATTTCCAATTTCGACCCTTTTGGTCACCAAATACCAATTTCAATCATTTCCTCTTGCAAGAGACCCTTTTTACAGGGAGAGTTCGAGGGAGCTCAATCTTTTTGCATGCTATCCTTTGTTCACCTAGCCCCTTTTCAGGGAGAGTTCGAAGGGACTCGTGTCTATGTGAACCGTTTGCAAAACAAAATTCTAATTTCATATAAGGAACCCTTAGTTCAGGGAGAGCTTCGACGGAAGTTCGCTTTCCTTGTGACCATAATTTCGTACTAGGTCATTTCATCGTGAAGGACCCTCTTTTTAGGGAGAGTGTGATGGACTCGCTCCTTCATGACCAATTCACCGACCTCACCATTATCGGCCCCCTTTCCATAAGAGAAGCCTAATGTTAGGAAGTTTTGACGAAAGCTTAATTTCTCTTCGAAAGTTCGTTTTGCAAACACCTCATCTTCAGGGAAGAGAGGAGTAATTTATATTTCCCATTTCTGAATCTTCTCCTTTGGGGAAAGGAGAAGAAAATTTTTGTCATGGATGCGTTGCGTTGTGCTTCAAATACTCGCTTCCACAAAGGATTTCAAGAAAATCTTGCCAATTTGTCATTAAATATTTGTTGATTTCAAAATTTTTATTACACAAAAACATTACCTCAAAATACCTTCAGTATTATTTCCGAAAGGTCAAAACTTTTGTGAAAAAGGATTCAAAATTCAAATTCTTTCTATTGGCCGACCAAAAGGATGAAGAATAAATCCTCGATATGGCCAGCAAAAGAAATTCAATGTTGTTACAAAGCCATAAGTGATCGGTAGTGATCGCAGTTAATGGCACATTTTTAAAGATCATTCTTGGAAAATAAAGCAGTCGAAATATCCTGGGTGATACAGAAAAATCCATTCAATCCCTATATCTCCTCAATCACCTAAAGCTGCAATTAAATATCTGCAAAAGGGATCTCTCAACTGTCGTCAAGATGAAGGCGAATTAGGCGAGTAGACCCCCGGGGCTAAAAAAGATTTGGATCATCTCCAAGATGAAGGAGTTTGTGACGGATCCTTCCAGGGAAAGTTCAGAGCACCGTCAAGATGAAGGCGACTGCGATGAGCCTCCCGACAAACCTTAAAGGATATTTAATTTCCGCTATCATCATGAGATTTCCAGCCAATGAGCCAATAACCGTCGATATAATCCTTGAGAGAAAAAGAAGGATCAAAACATCTCCAAGATGAAGGAGTTTGTGACGTACCCTTCCAAAAAAAAAAGAGAGAAAAAAGTCAGGATATCTCCAAAATGAAGGATGATGTAATAAAATCACCAAAAGCCCAAGAGAGCTCTAATTCTGCGAATAAAGAAAAAAAGTGGGCAGAAAGATCATCTTGAGAAAAGAATCCCAGGATATCAGACTGCCAAATTTGCCAAAGAATCTTCTTTAATTTTGTGAAATTCTATTATCAATATTCTTTCACCAATTGCTCTCACAATATCAAGAATACTCTCTTTTCTGCTCATATCAAGGAAATTGATAGCTTCCTTGAAAAAAAGCCAATTGCAAGCAATTTGAATTCGAATCTTGATTCTACGGAGTTAAGCCCAGTCGGAGGTAATACTTCAGGTAGAAAAGAGGGAATATTTTCAAAACAATGTGCATCATTTTAAATTATTTTGAATCAATAATAATTTTCAACATTTTGACAATATTTTCTAGCTATCCTGGCGTGAAGCGAGAGCTTGAGGTTCATCTTTGGCGCATCTTGACATCAGTTGTTATCCCTTTTAAGGACTTGATAACGGGAGTTTTCAAGATTCCTTCCCTTCTGTTGGTATAATCTGAGCGCATGGGCTCTCAGATTTGCACACTTCCCTATATCCCCACTGTTCCACCATAGACAGTCCAATTTCGGCTTGAGGTTAAGCCACCAATCATTTTCTCACAAAAGGTCACCAATTTCAAAAGTTATTTAGTCTCAGCAATGAGGCGCCCAAAATCAAACCTCTTTTCAAGCTTTAGGGACCCCAATTTCATCTTTTTGTAAAACCCCTATCGGATTCATTGTGCGGAGATCCAAAGGTTCCGTCATGGTTTCTTCCTTCGAGGATTCCATTCCTTCTGCCCAATCAGGATAAGGGTACAAACTTGAGCCTCCTTTGATGAGGTATTTCATTTTTTGCCCAATCAGGATAAGGGTACAAACCTGAGTCTCCTTTGATGAGGTATTTCATTTTTACGCCCAATCAGGATAAGGGTACAAACCTGAGCCTCCTTTGATGAGGTATTTCATTTTCTGCCCAATCAGGATAAGGGTACAAACCTGAGCCTCCTTTGATGAGGTATTTCATTTTCTGCCCAATCAGGATAAGGGTACAAACCTGAGCCTCCGTTGATGAGGTATTTCATTTTCTGCCCAATCAGGATAAGGGTACAAACCTGAGCCTCCTTTGATGAGGTATTTCATTTTCTGCCCAATCAGGATAAGGGTACAAACCTGAGCCTCCTTTGATGAGGTATTTCATTTTTCGCCCAATCAGGATAAGGGTACAAACCTGAGCCTCCTTTGTTGAGGTATTTCATTTCCCAATCAGGTTAAGGGTTAAACCTGAGCCTCATTTTGATGAGGTATTTCATTTCTCGGTCAGGTTAAGAGTTAAACCTGAGCTTCGTTTCTACACGAGGTATTTCTTGTCCCATCCAGGTTAAGGGCAAAACCTGAATCTTACTTCTTTTGAGGTAAAATTTTTCTTCTTTATTCTCCATTTCATATCTACCATTTTTATCAGGGCGAATCTCTTTATAACCAGTCAGATCCTTCTAACTGGGGCATTTTTATAGCCCAAATTTGGTGTGTTTTTCTTTGCCACTAAGCTCGTCTTCAAGCCGGCTTAGTAGCAAAGAGGGGCATCTGTAAACACCCCAAATTTTCCACATCCATTCTCAAACAATCCTCCTCAGGCATCCAACCCTGTCAGGTCAGTGTAGGAGTCAAACCCCGAGTCAGTTTCAGAAAATCAACATTTTACCCATTTTTAATAGGAAAATTACCATTTTACCCCTAGGTCATCCCGAACCTCAGTCAGTCGGAGTCAACTAAGCTCATTGGTTAGTTCAAAACATTTAGAATATCAGTCATTTCAAATTCATTTGAGCTCACAATGAGAAAGCCATTTTCATTTCTGACAATTCCTGCCAAAATGGGATCGTTTCTTCAGAAATGAGCTCATTTCTTGCTCAAATCCAAACCAATTGTCTCTGAGTCAGTCATTCATAGTCAGTCATACTCCCCAGAGTCTAACTTGAGCTCACCAAAAGTTCAAGCACTCCAGTTTCAGTTCAAAACCATTTCCAAGTGTCTAGGAGCCCATTTTAGTCCATTTCAGCTCTTTCAGCTAAAATTGAGCTGAGTTCAGCCAATTGAGCTAGTGTTTGAGCTTCGATTTTAGTTCATGTCAGTATTATTGACCTTTTTCTTAGCTCAAAGCCAGCTCAAGTTCATAATTCACTTCACTTCAGTGACCATTCTGAACCATTTCTCTAAAAATGGCAGCTTTTCTTGAAAATTTAGCCGGAAGGGTCAGTTGTGTCAGTGTCTGGTCAGTTCACTTGAGTTTTGAAACTCTAAAACCCAGCTCAATCCAGCTCATTTCAGTTTGATTCAGCTCAAACCCTAATTTTCAGTGTCACTCTAACCCAGTAGAGTCCCGAAAATCATTTCTTGAGCTATTTTGCAAATTTTATCAATTTTAATGCTTTTTAAACTTATACAAGTGTCAATCAGGGTCTCACATCCAAAATTCTTTATTCAAGGTTAGCATTTCGCATAGCATTTCATGTCATTTCTCATCATTTCATATCATTTCTCAGCATTTCATGACATTTCATCTCATTTCATTTCATTTTCGAAGTCCAGAACTCTAGTTTTATAAATTTCAATCCAGATCAAGTTTTAAAAGTTTTCATAAATCAATTTCAAACCTCGGGTTTCCAAAATTGACATTTTTACCCCGGGAGTCTAAATTTGGAAACATTTTTTTCAAGAAAAATAATCTGGATTTCTTTCAAAGTCAAATTTTCAAATTTTACACTGGATTTGCTTCGCAATGAGCTATTGAACTTCAAAATCTGAGCTCGTTTCAAAAACTGCCAAAAATAGCTTGTTTCGTTTTAAAAATATTTTTTCTTGAGAAAAACAATCTGGATTTATTTCAAACACAAATTTTTGAATTCTACACTAGATTTGCTTCGCAATGGGGTATTGAACTTCAAAATCCGAGCTCGTTTCAAAAACTGCCAAAAATAGCTCGTTTCGTCTGGAAATAAATTTGGAAGTATTTTCTCGAGAAAAACAATCTGGATTTCTTCCAAAATTAAATTTTTAAATTCTACATTGAATTTGCTTTGCAATGAGATATTGAACTTCAAAATCCGAGCTTGTTTCAAAAACTGCCAAAAATAGCTCGTTTTGTCTAAAAATAGATTTGGAAGAATTTTCTCAAGAAAAATAATCTGGATTTCTTTCAAAATTACATTTTTAAATTCTACATTGGATTTGCTTTGCAACGGGGTATTGAACTTCAAAATCCGAGCTCGTTTCAAAAACTGCCAAAAATAGCTCGTTTCATCTGGAATTTTTTTGAAAAGACTATTTTACCCCTTTAATCGTCAAAATGAATTTCAAAAGTGGAATTTGGACCCTCTCTGAGATGGCCCATCCATTTGCATTTTCTTGTTTTAATTTATAAGAAAAAAAATTATCTTTTTCTTTATTTTATTTTTTTGGTTTGTTTTATTTTATTTATTTTAATTATTTTATTCTTCCTAAGGTGGGACCCACAAGGGGGTCACCCAAACCTCCATCCCATTTCCTTTCTTTCTTCCTCCATTTTCTTTTTTTATATATATATATATATTTTTTTTTCTTTTCTTTTCTTTCTTTTTTTCTTCCTTTTTCTTTCTTTTTCTTTCTTTTTCTTTCTTTCTTTCTTTTTTTCTTTCCTCTCCCTCCATTCACGTATAGTCTTTCCAGCCTCTCCTTCTCTACCTCTTTCCCTCTCCTTTTCCTCTCTTTCTTTCCTTTTCTTTCTCCCCTCTTCTTTCCTTTTCCTTCTTCCCTTCCTTACTCCCTTCTTCCTCCAAAGCCATACGGCTGTAGCCTTAGGCATTACACAACCTTCTTCATTAATCAATGGTAACTTAGGGAAAGATATCATCTTTCCTAAGTTACCAATCAAAAATAAGAGGAAAAAGAACGGCTGCCCCAAAGGAATCTCATCTCACGTCTCTCTCCCTCTCTCTCCCTTGAACTCTCTCTTTCTCACCCCTTGGCTGCAACTTCCAGCCATTGAAACCCCATTCTTGCAGCCCTTACACAGCCACCAGCTGGGCCTCCATCATAGCCTTCTTTGGTGGCAGCAAGAGCCCAGCCACCAGCAGCTTTTCTTCAGCCACCACAGCAACCAGCAACCTCCAGCAGTGCAACAGCAAGCCTCCTTCAGTCCCTTTGCTTCAACCTCCTTCAACGTTGGCAACATCATACGGCAGCAACCTCCAAAGTTTCAGCCCACCTCCAGCAAGATCAGCAAGCCCCTTTGAAGCAATCACCACCATCGTCATCACCTTCAGGCCTCCATTGCTGCAGTAGGAGCAAGATTAATTTCTTCATACCAACCCTCACTGCCACAACTACTACCTTCATATCAAAGCGGTCGTCAAGCTCCAGCCGGTGCAACAAGGCAGCCTCCTCATCGCTGCAATTCCCTCCAAGGCTGTACCACTGAAGCAAATCATCTCCCTTAGTGCAGCCATTTTCAACTTCCCTTTTGTTGCAAAGATTTTCAGATTCCTTCAACTAATCCAAGCAAAACCTCCATCTTCTTCAAGCTAGCAGCAACACCATTGTTATAGCTTACCTTCAGCCAACCCAAGGTAAGATCTTCATTTTTTTTTTACTCTTTTATTTCCTTTATTGTTATGCTTAAGGCTACATGGAGTAGGGAATCCATCCAATGAATGGACTGGATTTTTCCTTTTCAGAGCAACATCAAACATAAGAGTTCGTGTACCCCCTCGTGATGGTTTTGATTTTCATGTTTTATATAATTTCATATTTAAAAATTGCATTTTCATTATGCATTTTATTCATTTTATATAGATTTATTAGTAGTTGATGTAGAATCCATAGAATTTCAGTTTTGTGCAAAGTCTATACGTTATGTCATGTGAGTTATTGCACCAATAAATTCTGTAAATTTTAGAGTAATTGGGTCTACATATCTTTGTTTTACTGCCGAAAATTTGATTCTATTCGGGTTTTGGAACCCTTCTAAATCAATCAAACCCAACATCGGGTTTTCTGTCCCTCAGAATTTCCAGTTTGCGCTTTAGCAGACAAGAACCTCCGACACCACCCTTGTGGGAGATCCGGATTGTCCTCTAAAAATCACAGTAGATTCATGATTTAATCTACTAATGATCTGCAAATTTTTAGGTTTTTCCAATTAGTTTTGACCTCTGTAAAAAATTGAATTTCTTAGACCCATGGGAAAATCTCGATTTTCTTTCATCAGGGTATAGACAGACCTTAATGCACCGAGTCCGCCCAATATGTAGCCTTTATGCAAAAACTTTTAACATGAAAGTTGTTTCTAACATAATTTACTGTAATTTTCCAAAATTAAAGAATTTTTTAATCTGTTTCATTATTTTTCCCAGATTTTCCCTTTCTATCTAACCGATTCCAATGTCCAGAAATCTCAGAGATTTAGGTCTCTGATAACAGTATGGCCTTTTCCAAAACATAACCAGAATCCCAATGGTGTCAAAAATCAAATATTCCTCTGTTTGTCAGGAACATTTCCCCACAATTTTAGCCTTTTTCCCATCTGTCTTCCATTTTTCCCATGTTTTCTACCGAAACCTGTCTGTTTCCCCTAAATCCTAGAGTCGCCGGATTCCGATCCGACTTGCCGGAGTGGCACAGCTCCGACCATAGGTCAAAACCAGAAAGTGTAAAAAGACAAAATCCTTTCCCTACTGTCCTATGTCACCCCATAAAATTTGGGAAATTTTTATGAAAATTTGATATCCTAAATTCCCTTTAGAATCAACATTTTAGGCAAAAATCACAAAATTTAGGGTTTTACTTGAATTTCCATATTTAAAAATACAAAAAAATTATATTTTCGAGCTCCATTCTGTTTTTAGGGTTACTTTAGGTGTCCATGCCAAATTTGGCTTAATTCCAAGTTCATTTGCTCCATGTGTTAGTTTATCTTTAAATTCAGAAGCGAAAATCAAGCTAAAATCAGGTTAAATTTGATATTTTATGATATTTTCGTCATTTTAAGGTTTTTTTCATGTACATGAGCATATAGAATTATATTAGGGTTAATTTCAATCTCCTTTTCATTTCATATTTTTCAATTTTGCAAAATTTATTTTAGAAAACCCTGGTTTCAAGGCCATAGTCTTGTTATTGGGGGTATTTTGGTCATTTTGACCTAAATTTCGAAATTTCAATTTCTAATTCTCCAAAATTTCATGCATATCATCATATTTTATCATATTATGTTTGATTTATTTCATTTGATTTTCAAAATTCCAAAATTTATAAAAATTCTTTCAGAAAACCTTGATTTCAAGGTCATCAGGGGTATTTTGGTTATTTTGAACCAAACTTCGAATTTTCAAGTTTATTTTCAAAATTTATTCATTATTTATCATGTTTATATCAAATGGGGTATGAATTTGGGTTTATATCTGAATAATATACGATAATTTCCCATATTTTCGGATAAATTTAGAAAAACCTACATTTTTGTGCTAACCTTGTTTTCTAGTTTTGTAGGAACATTCAAGAAGAAGACTTAGCTTTTATTTTTTTATTTCAATTCAATGTAACCTCAAATGTAATAATTTGGAATAAGAGTTACTTTTCTGCTTAGAATAGGGTTGCATTGCATATAGTTTAATTTATGCAAATTTCAATATGTGATGTATGATTCATGCACATTATTTCAAATTCACTATGGTTTACACGAATGGCACGTGCACAATCTCTTATGGAGTTTATAAACTCGGTGGGATTCGTATTTATGGCCATAGTCAGAATACGAAGAAAACCAAGATTTATGATCTTCGTATTAGCCACATTCAGCCTACACTCTTAGGCTAACTTCAAAATGCACTGCAATTTTCAAAACTTCAAAAGGATTTTTCAATTCCTCAATGGAATTTCCCTTTCAAATTCATATTCATTCATTCATATCATTCAATTGCATTATTCTCAAATTCATTTTCCAAATTCAATTTCAAAAAATTCAGTTTTCTCAAGAATTTCCAAGTCTTTCTCAGGATCTAATTTTCTCAAAATCCTAAGTTTTCAAATGACATTTCAAAGCATTTCCCTATGTTTTCAAATTCTCAAATTTCAAAATCCCAAGTTTTCAGAAATCGATTTTCTCATATTTTCCAGTTTTCCTGAGAATTCATTTTCCATTTCAAAAGTCATTTTCCAATGAATTTCTTAGATCTTCTCAGAATTCTCAAATCCATTTTCTCAGAAAAGCAATTCCAAATTTCAAAATCGATTTTCTAAAGTTCAAATTTTCCTGAGAAATCACTTTCCAATGCAAATTTCTGATTTCCAATAAAATTCAATGATTTTCCCAGGAATTCCATTTTCAAGCATTTTCCAGTCCTTTTCTAAATGCATTTCAATTTTCCAAAGCAAACATCATATTTTCTCAAACTTGCATTATTTTCAAAATTTCATAGCACAAGCCTGATTCTTTGTGCATTCTAGGAAAAATAGAGCATAATTTAGATATTTGAGTCAAGTTAAAGCACGTAATTGATCCTTGGTTCAATTACCCCTAGTAAGGCGCCAGGAACGGTTGAACCTCGTACCGACAGGCGGATCCCATTCCACGGAATTTTCCCGCAAATTTTCAAAACGGAGGCGAGTAATTTTCAAAACCATTTTCAAAACTTTGGTCGAGTTTGACTCGCGAAATTCGTTTCTCTCTCGCAAGGGAGGGAAAAAATTTTTGCGATGATAACAAGTTTGGCGATGAGGTATTTCATTTTCCGCCTAATCAGGATAAGGGTACAAACCAGAGCCTCCTTTGATGAGGTATTTCATTTTCCTCCCAATCAGGATAAGGGTACAAACCTGAGCCTCCTTTGAGGAGGTATTTCATTCCCCGGTCAGGTTAAGGGTCAAACCTGAGCTTCGTTTCTACACGAGGAATTTTCCGTCCCATCTAGGTTAAGGGCAAAACCTGAATCTCACTTCTTTTAAGGTAAAATTTTTCTTTTTTATTCTCCATTTCATATCTACCATTTTCATCAGGGCTAATATTTTCATATCCAGTCAGATCCTTCTAACTGGGGCATTTTTATAGCCCAAATTTGGTGTGTTTTCTTTGCCACTAAGCTCGTCTTCAAGCCGGCTTAGTAGCAAAGAGGGGCATCTGTAAACACCCCAAATTTTCCTCATCCACTTTCAAACAATCCTCCTCGTGCAATGCCAATCCTGTAAGGTCAGTGTAGGAGTCAAACCCCGAGTCAGTTTAAAAAATCAACATTTTACCCATTTTCTTTAGGAAAATTACCATTTTACCCCTAGGTCATCCCGAACACCAGTCAGTCGGAGTCAACTAAGCTCATTGGTTAGTTCATAACATTTAGAATATCAGTCATTTCAAATTCATTTGAGCTCACAGTGAGAAAGTCATTTTCATTTCTGATCATTCTTGCCAAAATGGGATCATTTCTTCAGAAATGAGCTCATTTCTTGCTTAAATCCAAACCAATTGTCTCTGAGTCAGTCATTCATAGTCAGTCATACTCCCTAGAGTCTAACTTGAGCTCACCAGAAGTTCAAGCACTCCAGTTTCAGTTCAAAACCATTTCTAAGTGTCCAGGAGCTCATTTCAGTCCATTTTAGCTCTTTTAGCTGAAATTGAGCCGAGTTTAGTCAGTTGAGCTAGTGTTTGAGCCTCGATTTTAGTTCACCTCAGTATTACTGACCTTTGTTTCAGCTCAAACCCAGTTCAGGTTCGTAATTCACTTCATTCTAATGATCATACCATACCATTTCTCTAAAGATGGCAGCTTTTCTTGAAAATTCAGTTGGAAAGGTCAGTTGAGTCAGTGTCTGGTGAGTTCATTTGAGTTTTGAAACTCTAAAACCCAGCTCAATCTAGCTCATATCAGTTCAATCCAGCTCGAACCCCAATTTTCAGTGTCACTCTAGCCCAGTAGAGTCCAAAAACCATTTCTTGAGCTATTTTGCAAATTTTATCAATTTTAATGCTTTTTAAACTGGTACAACTGCCAATCGGGGTCCAACATCTAAAATTCTCCATTCAGGGTCTGCATTTCGCATGTCATTTCTCATCATTTCATATCATTTCTTAGCATTTCATAACATTTCATCACATTTCATTTTCGAAGTCCAGAACTCTAGTTTTATAAATTTCAATCCAGATTGAGTTTTAAAAGTTTTCAGAAATCAATTTCAAACCTCAGGTTTCCAAAATTGACATTTTCACCCCAGGAGTCTAAATTTGGAAATATTTTCTCAAGAAAAATAATTTGGATTTCTTTCAAAATCAAATTTTCAAATTTTACACTGGATTTGCTTCGCAATGAGCTATTGAACTTCAAAATCTGAGCTCGTTTCAAAAACTGCCAAAAATAGCTCGTTTCGTTTTAAAAATATTTTTTCTTGAGAAAAACAATGTGGATTTATTTCAAGCACAAATTTTTGAATTCTACACTGGATTTGCTTCGCAATGGGGTATTGAACTTCAAAATCCGAGCTCGTTTAAAAAACTGCCAAAAATAGCTCGTTTCGTCTAGAAATAAATTTGGAAGTATTTTCTCGAGAAAAACAATCTGGATTTCTTCCAAAATTAAATTTTTAAATTCTACATTGAATTTGCTTCGCAATGAGGTATTGAACTTCAAAATCCGAGCTCGTTTCAAAAACTGCCAATTTTCAAATTATGTGCTTTGACTTAGCTCAATTATCAAAATTATGTTCTATGGAATGTGAGCTTTAATTTCTGATATCATGTGAACCTAGGAGCCTAGACTTGAACCCAGCTGACATGGATTGCATGTAGACTAGGCATGGTTTGGTAGGACCATATTGAGGAGAATTATGCATGCTCACATAGACTTAGGTCTGAAATACAACACTCCTCAATCTAGGACTGGTATGAAAACAATGTTTGCTTCTTCAAAAGTTTTCAAAATTCTATCTCTTTAGGACTTAGAGCCCTCTGTTTGCCTGCATGTGATCATATTTCAAAAACCACCCCACCTATGTCTACCCGGTCTTCACGTTGCTGGGCTCTCTTCCAGAACCATAGTTCGGGACAGAGCCTCACAACTGGGCCACTTATTTGGGCTAACGCCCCTCTGCCAATTACCAAGGGCCATAGTCCAACGTATATCGGCAGTTGCTCAAGGATGTTGGGAAAACACAAGCCTAGAACCGGAGATGAATTTTTATGCCACGTACATCGAGCCTCGGTTCGAGTATATCGGCATAGCATGGTTGAACACAGATGATCTGAGCCTAGAGTCAGGATTAGGGTCCTACAGATCTTTCAAAATTGATGCATTTAGAGTCAGCTTCTTAGGGAATGTTGTATGTGCATAATTGTTTGTGTAGGATGTGATTGAATGCATTCTTCTTTTATTTCTCAATTCTCTTTTATTTTCCTTTTACAAATTTCATCTATTTTTCTTCAACAATTTTATCAAAAACCCTGAATGATTTTCAAAACCTCATATTTTTCCTCAAAAGTCCAGGCGATTTTCCTTTTCCTACCTTTCCTCTGGACTTTGAATTTCTAACCTTATTTTGATCCTGCCTGCAATTTTTCAAATGTTCAAATCTTGTCAAACTTCTCTTCTTCATATATGTCTTCCAAATTCTATTCAGAATTTTTGTCTCTTTCCAAGTCCTTAGACATCTCCTTCATCATCTCTATTTTTCCCAAAAATCCTTCAGTCTAAACTATTCCTTTATTCTGCAGAAAGTATTGGCATTTCACTACAGTTCAAACAAGGTCGGGAAAGAGAACAACACCAAGCAATATCGAAGAGATGAGTTCTTCGAGGCCAGTCAAGAAGCAGGACAAGACAAGTGAAGATGAGATTGATCCAGTCATGTACAGAATGTTTCAAAAAATGATGACAAAGATGCTATTAGAGCTACCCGAGTCAAGCACCAGAAAGGAACCAGCCAAGCGGAATGATCAACCTCTCCAGTCCAGTACCCATCATAAAGGGAAAGAGAAAGAAAAACCAAAACACAAAGACTGGAGCGCTGATCAAAAGTTCACCCCTCTGGATCAGAAGTTCGAGACTATTTTAGAAAATTTGCTTGCAAAAGGCATGGTCCATTTACCAAAAGTCGTTGATCCTCCGTCAATCATGGGCAGATTCAAAGAGCAATTTTGCAAGTTTCACCGTGCAATAGGACACGATATAGAAAATTGTTTTGTCCTCAAGAATATCGTTCAGGATCATGTTGATAAGAATATTTTAGGGGAAAGCAAAATAGCAGACCAGTCGGCTGTCCTAGCCAAACCCCTTTAATCCCGCTCCCAGCAGAAAGCAAGCAGTCAAAAGAAGCCAAAACATGACGGTTGGGGTTACGATCGCGAATTTACCCCTCTAGATCAGCCCCTCGAAGAGGTCCTTGAATACATGCTGAGCAAAGGAATGGTTAAACTTCCAAGAATTGCTAATCCTCCGGTCGCTCTAGAGAAATGGAAAGATCGCTTCTGCAAATTCCACTGAGCTACAGGGCATGATACTGAGCGATGCTTCGTCTTCAAAAATATCGTTCAAGACTGCGTTGACAAGAATCTCCCTATTAAAGAGGAAGACCAGTCGACCGTTCTGACCGAGCCTTTCCTTGATCATTCATGAAGACGACAAATGCCAATGCTTTCTCATTTCCATCATTTCTGCTTTTTGCTTCTCTGAATAAATGTAGTCTCCAGTTGCTTTCTTTAAATTTGTCATCCTTCCTCCAAGACATCAATAAAATCATCAGTTTTCCTTATATTTGGAGGTCATTTTCTTTATAATGTTATTTTTTGAACTCTCATGCAATATGCCCTTTGTGATGAATGCTTTTCCCTGAAAAAAAAATTCTTCCTGCCTTCCTTCTCAGATAACCTCCCAAGTTCGTAGAGAAGCTCATTACCAATTATGCATTACTTTGTTATATTCCTTCAAAAATATTTTTTTCTTCATGGTTGACGGCCTCGCCTAGGTAACAAGACATATCTCGGTTGTTTATTTCCTCTCATGGAATAACAATGCAATTGTCGCAATCCCAGCAATAATCCCATCCCTGGTAAAGGGATATCCTTCAAACTGTCAACCCAATTTCATATCTTCATCCATTATTTTCATTCTATTCTCCAAGTCATTGCCTTCAAGAATTTTCTCTCATTCTAATCATCCTATTTGTCTTACAGAGAGTTTCGGCATCGTGGAATGGTTCAGACCAGATCCAAAAAGAAAATAGTGTCGCTTCAGTACCCTAACAGTAGCAGCGAGCAAGAGATGGATTCTCCGCGATCTGCTAGGAACCAAAGTCAACAAGCCAATGATGATATTGATCCTCAGATGTATGCCATGTTTCGAAAGATGTTGAATAAGATGATGGCAGAGCAAACAGGGGACAGTTCCGACAAGATTCCTACCAAGAAAAAGATCAAGGGCCGAACATTGAAGAAACAACTGAAGATATCCAAGAAGTGTATCCAACATGAGGATACATCTGATGAAGCAGAATCAGGAGGTGGCACCGATGAAGAGTGTGAGGCTCAGCAAGCTTTTCAGAAGATGACACAGGGGCAGGGGTCAGACAATAAGCTAAAAGATCATTCTGCTAATAACTCTGACCAGTCACAACTCAGAGATGTGGTCAAAATGGTTAAGGATCTGCAAGCCCGCGACAAGGGCAAAAAGATTTTCACAAGCGAAGATTTCTATGATGGTTTAGATGGTGATGACAGCCTAGAAGATCTCCCCCGTAAATTTGTCAAATTTGATGGGTCTGGCGATCCCAAGGCTCACCTGGCTATGTTCTTTGCGGAGTGCAATCGATTCAAGAGAGACAATCGTGCTTTGTTTAGATGTTTTCCTCACAGTCTGGAGGGCACCGCTGCCAAGTGGTACTCAGAGCATATCAATCCCATCGAATTGAAGGAATTCGATAAAGTGGTCAATCTGTTCATTGAACGATTCCTTTTAAACACCAAAGCGCCGCCAACGCTAAACCATCTCTATAATACAAAGCAAAGAGATAATGAGAAAGCCAGAAACTTTATCCGCAGATGGAGGGGCACTTGCAATAAAATGAGAAATCCCATCTTAGAGGAGCACGCACTCCAGATTATTCTAAACAATTTCTCACAACCTTTGAGAGGTCTTATCTCCACCTCACCTTCCAAATCTTTCATTGAGCTTACTGAACGGGCTGAGTGGCTCGAGATGGGAATAGAGAATGGGGTCTATGATGGCATCATCCTTGTCAAGAATAATCAAGATTCAAAGAAGAAGGAAAATTTCATCTTCTCTACCAATGTCGGCCGCAGTGGCCACAAAAATAGCAAGAGCAATCATGCAGGTCAGAAAGAAAAGTCTTCAAAGAAGAATGAAAAATTGAGTCAGCAGAAAGAAAAGATAAAACAGGATGGTTGGGGTGACGATCGTCAGTTTACTCCTCTTGAGCAACCTCTCGATGAAATCCTTGAATATATGTTGACCAAAGAAATGGTAAAGCTACCAAGAGCCACAGATCCTCCCACGATCATGGGAAGGTTCATGGACCAATTCTGCAAATTCCATCGGGCAGTAGGACATGATACTGACCACTGTTTTGTCTTCAAGAACATTATTCAAGATTGCATTAATAAGAATATCCTCGTTGAAGATAAACAGAAGGACTAGCCATCTTTCCTCGATTACTCAAAAAGCTGACGATACTAGCATTTTCCCATTTCTCATTTTGCCTTCAAAGGATGATGTAATCCTGTCTATCTTTCCTTGATTTGTCATTTTCCTTCAATGCATCAATAAAATTGTCAATTTCTCCTTCTCTGCACCATGTCCTTCTGTGAGAAGTGATATTTTTCAGAGTCTCTCCTGAATCAATCAAAAGTCAGAAAGTATTCTTCAAATATCAATTACTTATCCTTTCATCTAACTTCTCACTCCCCAGTTATACTGGGGCATTATTTTGAAAATTGTCTTCAAAACGTCCTGTATGCAGGCAGGGTCAAATAAATCTCTCATTTTGCATGCATTTGCATTCATTCACATACATTTGCATTCATTTGCATTTGCATGCATTCATTCGCATTCATTTGCATCCATATGTATCGAATTCCTTTCCCCTTCAGGTTAAGGGATAAACCTGAGTTTCCCCTTCAGGTTAAGGGATAAACCTGAACTACCCATTCAGGATAAGGGATAAATCCTGAGACCCCAACAGTTGTCTAAGTCATCGTGAGGATGAAGACTGAAAATCTCTCATCAGAGTCAGTTGGGTAAGATTTTCAAAAACCAGTGTTCGTGCTGGTAAAATTTTCTAAATCCAGTGTTCGTGTTGGTAAATCTTCAAAATCCAGTGTTCATGCTAGTAATTCTTCAAAAAACAGTATTCGTACTGATCCATTTTCAAAATCCAGTACTTATACTGGTTCATTTCCAAAATCCAGTATTCACACTGGTACATCTTTCAAAATCCAATTGTTATTGGTCGGACTTTCAAAATCCAATTTTTATTGGTCAAACTTTCAAAATCTGGTTTACTGGTTAATGTTTTCAAACCTAATCCATGCTAGTCTAGTTTTCCTTCGGGATTCGAGTTCCGACTCAAATTTTCTTTCCTTCTAATTAGTCTAGTTTTCCTTCGGGATTCGAGTTCCGACTCAAATTTTCTTTCCTTCTAATTAGTCTAGTTTTTCTTCGGGATTCGAGTTCCGGCTTGAATTGTCTTTCCTTCTAATCAGTCTAGTTTTCCTTCAGGATTCGAGTTCCGACTCAAATTTTCTTTCCTTCCAATGGATCTAGTTTTCCTTCGAAGATTCGAGTTCCGACCCGAGTTTTCTTTTCCTAAAATTGGCCTAGAAGATTAGAGTTTCGACTCGAATTTTTCTTCCAAATTCTAATTTCAAATATCAAATTTCAAATTTCAAAATTTCAAATTTTCCAAATTCCATTTTCGACCTTTTGGTCACTCAATACCAATTTCAATCATTTTCTCTTGCGAGAGACCCTTTTTACAGGGAGAGTTCGAGGGAGCTCATTCTTTTCGCATGCTATCCTTTGTTCACCTAGCCCCTTTTCAGGGAGAGTTTGAAGGGACTCGTGTCTTTGTGAACCGTTTGCAAAACAAATTTTCAATTTCATACAAGGAACCCTTAGTTCAGGGAGAGCTTCAACGGAAGTTCGCTTTTCTTGTAATCATAATTTCATACTAGGCCATTTCATCATGAAGGACCCTATTTTCAGGGAGAGTGTGATGGACTCGCTCCTTCATGACCAATTCACCGACCTCACCATTATCGGGCCCCTTTCCATAAGAGAAGCCTAATATTAGGAAGTTTTGACGAAAGCTTGATTTCTCTTCGAAAGTTCATTTTGCAAACACCTCCTCTTCAGGGAAGAGAGGAGTAATTCCTATTTCCAATTTCTGAATCTTCTCCTTTGGGGAAAGGAGAAGAAAATTTATGTCATGGATGCGTTGCGTTGTGCTTTAAATGCTCGCTCTCACCAAGGATTTCAAGAAAATTTTGCCAATTTGTCATTAAATATTTGTTGATTTCAAAATCTTTATTGCACAAAAACATTACCTCAGAATACCTTCAGTATTACTTCCGAAAGGACAAAGCTTTCGCGAAAAAGGATTTAAAATTCAGAATCATTCTATTGGCCGACCAAAAGGATGAAGAATAAATCCTCGATATGGCCAGCAAAAGAAATTCAATGTTGTTACAAAGCCATAAGTGATCGCAGTTAATGGCACATTTTTAAAGATCATTCTTGAAAAATAAAGCAGTCGAAATATCCTGGGTGATACAGAAAAATCCATTCAATCCCTATATCTCCTCAATCACCTAAAGCTGCAATTAAATATCTGCAAAAGGGATCTCTCAACTGTCGTCAAGATGAAGGCGAATTAGGCGAGTAGACCCCCGGGGCCAAAAAAGATTTGGATCATCTCCAAGATGAAGGAGTTTGTGACGGATCCTTCCAGGGAA
This sequence comes from Nuphar pumila, assembly GCF_984573655.1. Lineage (NCBI taxonomy): Eukaryota > Viridiplantae > Streptophyta > Magnoliopsida > Nymphaeales > Nymphaeaceae > Nuphar > Nuphar pumila. Next base: position 54,312,515 of record NC_143250.1, on the reverse strand, counting down.
AGTTCAGAGCACCGTCAAGATGAAGGCGACTGCGATGAGCCTCCCGACAAACCCTAAAGGATATTTAATTTCCGCTATCATCAAGAGATTTCCAACCAATGAGCCAATAACCGTCGATATAATCCCTGAGAGAAAAAGAAGGATCGGAACATCTCCAAGATGAAGGAGTTTGTGACGTACCCTTCTAAAAAAAAAAAAGAAAAAAGTCAGGACATCTCCAAAATGAAGGATGATGTAATAAAATCCCCAAAAGTCTAAGAGAGCTCTAATTCTGCCAATAAAGAAAAAAAGTGGGCAGAAAGATCATCATGAGAAAAGAATCCCAGGATATCAGACTGCCAAATTTGCCAAAGAATCTTCTTTAATTTTGTGAAATTCTATTATCAATATTCTTTCACCAATTTATAAACACCCCAAATTTTCACTCACCTCCCCGACATCTCCACCAAACATCATCATCCAGCCTCTGAAATCACTGGAGGGCAAAATGGTCATTTTCTGAGCTCGGACCTTGCAAAAGTCCAAATTTCATTTTCCGCCCGATCAGGATAAGGGTACAAACCTGAGCCTCACTCAAAGAGGTATTTCATTTTCCGCCTGATCAGGATAAGGGTACAAACCTGAGCCTCAATCAAAGAGGTATTCCATTTTCCGCCCGATCAGGATAAGGGTACAAACCTGAGCCTCACTCAAAGAGGTATTCCATTTTCCGCCCGATCAGGATAAGGGTACAAACCTGAGCCTCACTCAAAGAGGTATTTCATTTTCCGCCCGATCAGGATAAGGGTACAAACCTGAGCCTCAATCAAAGAGGTATTCCATTTTCTGCCCGATCAGGATAAGGGTACAAACCTGAGCCTCAATCAAAGAGGTATTTCATTTTCCGCCCGATCAGGATAAGGGTACAAACCTGTGCCTCAATCAAAGAGGTATTCCATTTTCCGCCCGATCAGGATAAGGGTACAAACCTGAGCCTCAATCAAAGAGGTATTCCATTTTCCGCCCGATCAGGATAAGGGTACAAACCTGAGCCTCAATCAAAGAGGTATTTCATTTTCCGCCCGATCAGGATAAGGGTACAAACCTGTGCCTCAATCAAAGAGGTATTCCATTTTCCGCCCGATCAGGATAAGGGTACAAACCTGAGCCTCAATCAAAGAGGTATTTCATTTTCCGCCCGATCAGGATAAGGGTACAAACCTGAGCCTCACTCAAAGAGGTATTTCATTTTCCGCCCGATCAGGATAAGGGTACAAACCTGAGCCTCGATCAAAGAGGTATTTCATTTTCCGCCCGATCAGGATAAGGGTACAAACCTGAGCCTCAATCAAAGAGGTATTTCATTTTCCGCCCGATCAGGATAAGGGTACAAACCTGAGTCTCATTTCGATGAGATATTCCATTCCCCAATCAGGTCAAGGGTCAAAACCTGAGCTTCGTTCCATGCGAGGTATTTCTGTCCCATCAGGTTAAGGGTCAAACCTGAGCTTCGTTCCATGCGAGGTATTTCTGTCCCATCCAGGTTAAGGGCATAAACCTGAACTTCACTCTCATAGAGTGAATCTTTTCTCTCCATTCTTCGCTTCATATCTACCATCTTCCTCGGGCTAATTTCTTCACACCTAGTCAGATCCTTCTAACTGGGGCATTTTTTTCGTATAGCCCAAATTTGGTATGTTTTCTTTGCCACTACGCTCGGCCATGAGCCGGCTTAGTAGCAAAGAGGGGCATCTGTAAACACCCCAAATTTTCACTCACCTCCCCGACATCTCCACCAAACATCATCATCCAGCCTCTGAAATCACTGGAGGGCAAAATGGTCATTTTCTGAGCTCGGACCTTGCAAAAGTCCAAATTTCATCTGCAACTCTCAAATTTTCTCTATTTTTATCTCAGATGTTCAAGATTTTACTCCTGACAGGAGACAGACATCTCCAAAGTCTTGATTCAAGATTGCATTTCATAAGACATGACATTGCATATCATTGCATGAGCATTTCAAATCACTGCACGGCACAGCATGTCATTTCGAGGTCCAGAACTCTCGATTTCAAAATCTTCAATCCAGATTAGAATTTTAACTCTTTTCAAAATTGATTTCAAAACCCTGGGTCTTCAAAATTATCAAATTTTCCCATTTTACCCCCAGGACTCTGAATTTCAAAATATTTCCTCAGGAAAACCATCTGGATAGTTTTCAATATGGATTTCAGTCACTTCACCTCAGATTTTGCCCCTTTTTACAATTTCAAATATCCTCCTTTTACAAAATCGCCCTACAAGGGCCAACTCTTTCCAAAATTCCTGTTTTGCCCATTAGTCCAGATTTTATAAAAATTCCAAAAAGAGGTTTTGTGGTTTTATCCTTATTTCAATAAAGAAGCAATGTGGGACCCACACTGAGGTGGTGTCACACAAGCTTTCCTTTTGAAAATTTGAATTTTGAAAAACCCAAAAATATAGGAGCCTTGTCCCCTGGATTGGTGCCACTTGTCATTTCTCTCTCCTCCCATTTCCATGCCAAGTGTCAGTGTGGGGCTACCTTCAGAAGCCGCCACATGTCATCTCATTTATCTGCCATGTGTCACCCTATCCATCCTGCGCTATGTGTCATTTCAAAGACTACCAGGAGATGCCAAGTGTCATAGGTTGTCCTGTCTAGAAAAAGTGGAGTTTGTCTCCTCTGAGGTGGCGCCACTTGAAGTGTGTCTCCTGCAGGGGACACGTGTCAACCTCTCCCTCCTTCTAGAAAAGTAGCCTGACACATGTCTCTCCCTACTTTTCTCAAAAAAGTAGGAGACATGTGTCATTCATAAATTCCTACAGAAAAAGTAGGCTTGTCTCCTCTGAGGTGGCGCCATCTGGAGTGTCTCCTGTAGAGGACACATGGCAAGCTCTCATTTCCTCAGAAAAAGCAAGTGCCATGTGTCATTTCCTGCTTTCTTCAGAAAAACTAGAATTCAAAAGTTCAAAACTTCTCATAGGTGGCGAAAATCCTGAACTTCTACCTTTTTCATCTTATCTGAGATGGCGCCACATGGCTTGGCCCACCTTCTCTCCCCTCTGCCACGTGTCATTCTCTGCTTCTTTCAGAAAAAGTAGAGGACACATGTCTTCTCCCTACTTCTTTCAGAAAAGTAGGAGACACATGTCACTCCTGGCTTTCTTCAGAAAAAGCAAACCATTCAAAATTCAAACAAGGCACTAGGTGGCAAAAATCCTGAGCTCTGATCTTTCCAGATGGCCTGAGATGGCGCCACATGTCCCTTTCCCTCCTTTTCCTCCCTCTTGCCACATGGCATTGTAGGAGCCACCCTGAGGTGGCGCCACATGTCCACCCTCCATTCCTCCAGGGCCAACCTCCATTTGAATTTCAAACTTCCCCCTGAGGTGGCGCCATTTGAGAAAGCCTCTCCAGACATCTGACACTTGTCCGCCACATGTTCAGATCTCCTTTCTCCAGAAAAGGTAGAATTCAAATTCCTCTGAGGTGGCGCCTTCTGAGCCCACTGCTCTGACCTTCTGACATGTGTCAAACACCTTTTGAGGTGGCACCATTCCAGGACTCCACTTGGCTCCATTTTTATTTTTTATTTTATTTTTAATAAAGGTAGCCCACCATGCGGTGGCGCCACCTGAGGACTCCCTACAAAAGGTGAGTTTGAATTTCAAATTCCAAGAGAGCACCCTCTGAGGTGGCACCTTCTGGGAGTTCCCTGCAGAGAGAATCAAGCAAACTTTTGAAAAATTCCAAATTCCCCCTGCTGAGGTGTCTCACCCACAAAATTTCCATTTTTTATTTTTCTCAAAAAATCAAAATAGCCTTTTGAGGTGGCGCCACCTGAGGGCTCCCTGCAGAAGACAAATTCGAATTTCAAACCCCTCAGATGGCACCCCCTGAGATGGCGCCACATGGAGGGCTCAGATCCAGCCTGTTTGAATTTCAAAAATTTTCAGAAAATTTATAAAAACAAGGGTTCACGCCCAGCCTAAGGGAGATCATTTTTTTTAGCTCTTGTGAACTTGGAAAATCCGACCTAGCCTTCCTAGAATCAGATTTTGAACTGTGGAAATCGTGCCCCCTTTGGCGCATTGAAGAAGGTGGAGTAGAGCTAGTGCTGTGGCCAATTCGATTCCAACAGAGCTCGATTTTGGTGGACCATCCGAAGCTCGGAGCGAAGGACGAAGGAAGATCGTGATAGCTGCCCCTTTCAAGAGTTTCTACGCTGCGTAACGAAGCAAGGTACACTCCTTTTCCCCTTGATTTGATGCCATGATCCGATTCGGGAGTCGTTTGAAGAAAAAGCTCATCCGAGAGATGGATCGAGCTATTCTCATAAAACGACATATATAAAAATGTTTTTTTATGCTTTCTTGATGATTTTTAACATTCATATAGTTAGCTAGGTTTAATTTGCATTTTATTTCATTCATTTAGCATATTTCATGAATTAATTAGGATTATTTTAGCATTTATTTCAATTCTGCTTATTTTCAGTAGGTTTCTGTTTTTGTCAGTCAGTCCACACGTAATTTCATGCATTTGTTTTTTATTAAAAATCCCAAAAAAATCACGGAATGCGCCCTAAGGTGTCCCTGAGATTTTGCCAAAAATTTGGAGGCATTTGAATTTGTTTACTGCGGTAAACATTCAAAATGGCAAGTTGGGTTTTGTTACCCGGGATACGTTTTGAAAATCATTTTCCGACTTGTAAAATCGAGATATCCCTCATGAAAGATACGATTTTCGATCCGAAAGATGTTTTGAACTCGGAAGAATGTCTAGTTTTTAATATGATTTTATCAGAGTTTTCTGATTTTTTTATGTCTGACAAAAATCCGAGATGTCGGTACACGTGTCAGAGCCTAATTTGGGCCTCTGAGATCTTGGATCGACTTAGGGCTATAGTTTCTCTTTGTGTGTTGCTCCAAATCCGAAACTGTAAAAAGTGAAAGTGGTGTCCGAGATGTCCTCTGTTTGAATCTGATAACCTGTAATTTTTAGAACAGTGTTAACCCCTGCTTCGGATTTTTCTTGTCAGCCCCCTGTTTTGCTACATTTGTCTGTTCTGTTAGTTTAGGCAGGAATAGTTATATTTTTATCTGTGTTTCCGTTGATCAAATGCCAAAGTCATAAACATGAAAGTTGTTCATGTAGATGTCGTGCATAACTCTGATTAATTACATAAATTTCCATGGCCGTTTTTTATTTTTTTTAGTATTTTACATCAGATTAGGGTGATTTTTATCTCTGTCAGAACTAAATCCCTGTTATTGAACTCACCATGGCTCAAATCCCGAGACTGTAAAAACCAAAAATGTTCCATTTCGGGTCTTTTAGCAGTCTACAAAATATCAGAAGTTTCCATGGTGTAAATCTTGCATTATCATATTAAGCATTGCATTTGGTTCGGATCCATAGGCAAAATCCACCATTTTAGGACTTTCTTTGAATTTTGGCATTTAAATCATATCATTTCATGAATTTTAGCATTCTAGGCTGTTTATCAGACTGTTTAGATGCTTCATACCGAATATGGTGCAATTTGGAATCCATTTGAGGTTCAGATTAGCCAAAATACCAAAACAGGGTCCCGCAGGACCCAGATCCAAGCGAAAAACAAGCGAAATTCGTTATTTTGGATAAATTGCAAAATGTCAAATTCTGATTTTACAGTCTTAATGTGTTTAGCAGCATGTCATCATGTCTCATACTGCATTTTATCATCATTGGATTCAATTTGAATTTCGAAATCTCAATTTTACCTAGTTTTCCTTCAAAAAACCCTGATTTTAAAGATGTAACTTTAATTTTAGGGGTATTTTGGTCATTTTAACCTCAATTCCGAATTTCAAATTGTTTTCTACTGAATTTCTAGCATTTTCATCATTTCAAAATATCAAGGAAGCATGAGAATAGGGTTTATATCCAATTAAGTCCAATAATTTCATAATATTATTGAAAAATCTTGGAAAAACCCACATATTTGAGCTAACCTTATTTCAAGTTTGGCAGGGACATTCAAAAGAAGGAGCTGAAGTCTGCAAATTTCTTTTATTTCCTTTATTTAGTGATGTAATAATGTAAATTTTGGAATAAGAGAGTTAATTTTCTGCTTAGACTAGGATGCATATCATATAGTTTGAATTTATGCAATATCCTGCTTATATGATTCATGCATTATTATTTCAAAAGCACTATGGATGTTCACGAATGGCACGTGCACCAACTCTTAGGGAGTTGACGGACTCGGTGGGATCCATATTTACGGCCCTAGTCGGAATATGGACGAGACCCAGATCCGTCATCTTTCTACTAGTCACATTGAGCCTACACTCTTAGGCTATCTTAAAATGCACATCATATTTCCAAAGTTTTCAAAATCATGTGCATCAAATCAACTAAATTCTGAACATATTCATGGCCACAGTCAGAATATGTGAAGGATTTATCTTGACTTAATGCATATTTTTCCAACAAATCTCTTAGAAAATCTTTTCAAAGTGCATTCATTCACTTATGTCATTTGCATCATAGAATCATTGATTTTCTCAAGATTTTCTCAAGAAAACTTCATTCTCAAGAAATCGATTTCTCAAGAAATTCTAAGGATTTTTCAAAATCGGTTTTCCAAAGACAAGCTTTTCCACAGTTTTCCCAGGAAAATGATATTTTCTTAAGATATTCAAAAGAGTTTTCCAATCTTTCTTCAAGATCCAAAATCGATTTCCGAGTATTTCAAAAAGGTAAAATTCCCAGGATTTCAATTCCCCAAGTTTTGAATTTCCTTCTCCAATGAGCTTTCCTATGAATTTCCATCATTTTCCTAAGAAAACTCTCAAAGTCCAAGTTTTCCTAAGAAGTGCTTCCCTTTTCAAAAAGTCCATCTTTTCTTAAGAATCACTTCCATTTTCCCAAGATTTTCAACTATTTCTGAATTTTCCACATCTTTATAAGCTTTCTCATGTTTTCAAAAACCCCTTTTTTATCTGAGTTTCCTGAGAAATTGACCTTTTTCCTGAGAGATTCTTTCCAACTCCAAATGTTTTTCTAAGCATACATCATGTTTTCCAACTGGCATTTTCCAAAATCTCATAGCACATGCCTGAATTCTCTATGCATTTAGGATAGAACATAACTTTGATAATTTCGCTAAGTCAAGCATAGTTTTGGTCCTTGGTTCGATTACCCCTGTTAAAGGCGGCAGGAACGGTCGAACCTCGTACCGACAGGTCGAGCCCCATCCCATGGATTTTCCCGCAATTTTCAAAACGGAGGCGAGTATTTCAAAACAATTTCCAAAATCCGGTCAAAGTTTGAATCGCGAAAGCGTTTCTCTCTTTTTCTCTTCCGCAAGGAAGGGAAGACGGGGGAAAAATTTCGCGACGATAACAGGTTTGGCGACCGTGATGGGACCTGTCCTTGTCTGACCTAAATTATGCTTGATTTAGTTCAATTATCAAAAAATGTCAGCTCTTTTACTTTCAATATCATGTGAGCCTAGGAGCCTAGATTCTGACCTAGCTGACATTGATTGCATATAGCTTAGGCATGGTTTGGTAGGACCATATTGAGGAGATATTTTCATGCTCACATAGACTTAGGTCTAAATACAATCCTCCTCAATTTAGGATCTGAATGCAAACAATGTATGCTTCTTTAAAATTTTCAAAATCTATCTCTCTAGGACTTAGAGCCCTCTATTTCTTGCATGTGATCATTTTTTCAAAACCTCAATTACCTATCATTACCCGGTCTTCACATTGCTGGGCTCTCTTCCAGAACCATAGTTCGGGACAGAGCCTCACAACTGGGCCAACTATTTGGGTTAACACCCCCTACCACGTACCGCGGGCCACAGTCCGAAGTATATCGGTAGGCGCTCAAGGATGTTGGAAAACCTTACCTTAGAACCGGAGTTGAAACTCTATGCCACGTACCTTGGATTTCGATTCGGGTATATCGGCATAACTGGATTGGACAAAGATGATCTGAACCTAGAGTTAGGATTAAGGTCCTACAGCTGTTTTCAAATTGATGCATCTAGAGTCAGCCTTTTAGGGAGTGCTGAATGTGCATAAATGTTTGTGCAGGATGTGATTGTATGTATGATTTTCTCAATTCTTTATGTTTCCCAATGTTTTTCAACTCATTAGGTCTTTTTCCAAATATCCTTATTTTCCACAAGGTCTTTTTCTCAAACCCTGGAGGATTTTCTCAAATATCCCATTTCTTTCAAAACTCCAGGTGATTTTCCATTCTCTCGTTCTACTGGATCTCGGATTTCCAGCCTTATTCCATTCCTGCCTGCAAATTTTTGAAATTTCAAATTTTGCTTCAAAAACTTTTCCATATCTCCCAGTATATCTTCCAAATTTTATCCAAATTTTTGACATGTCCTTCCAATTCCATCATTTGTTTTTCCCTCAAGAGTGTTGGTTTCAAAATTCTTTTTTCCCATCATGCTAAAACATCCCATGTTGTTCTGCAGAGGGCATTGGCATAGTTGTGTGATCCTGACAAGATCAAAGACCGTGCGTGCTACTTCAGCACATTAGTTACAGACAGTGAGTGAGAAATGGATTTCATAAAGTCTGTCAAAGAGGGAGCTCAGACCATCAAGGAGGAGATTGATCCCGCCATATATCGGTTGTTCAAAAGAATGATGATTGAGATATTATCCGAGCAAGCTGAAGCCAATTTCGGAAAAGTTCCTGTTAAAGAAGGGGCATCGATCACCATCCCTATGAGCATCATTGGAGACCACAACAGGGCAACCAGTTCTAAACCCAGCAACAACAGAGGCAGTCAAAGCAGCAAGTTAGAAGAGTCTAAAGATTTGAAAGGAAAGTATTCTAGAATCCAGAATAGACCTTTTCAATCCAGCCCTCAGCAAAAGGAAAAAAATCAAGGAAAACCAAAGCGCGGAAACTGGAGCGGCGATCGAGATTTCACTCCTATAGACAAGCCACTCGACGAAGTCCTTGAATACATGTTGATTAAGGGATTAGTGAAGCTCCCAAAGGCCACAAGTCCTCCCACCATCATGGGAAGGTTCAAGAATCAGTTTTGCAAGTTCCATCGGGCAGTAGGGCATGACACTGATCATTGTTTTGTCCTCAAAAATATTGTACAAGACTGTATTGATAAGAACCTCTTTGTTGAAGGCAGAGAAGAAGGACATCCAGTAGCCCTAACCAAGAAAGAAGTCAAAGAAGTCAGCATTCAACAGAAATCCAACAATCCGAAGAAGATAAAGCGTGATGGTTGGAGTTATGTTCGCGAGTTTACTCCTTTAGGTGAGCCAATCAAAGAAATTCTTGGATATCTGCTCGCAAAGGATATGATCAAACTTCCAAGGATTGTGGATCCTCCCGTCACCATGGGGAAATGGAAAGATTGTTTTTGCGAGTTCCATCGGGCAATGGGGCACGATACTGAACGTTGCTTCGTTCTAAAAAATATTGTACAGGACTACATCGATAAAGAGCTTTTGGTGCCGGAAGAAAGGGAGGGACGAGTTGCAGTCCTGACCAAGCCTCTCCCAGATCACTCTGAAGAATGACAATGCCAATGACAATGCCTTCTCATTTTATCAGGACGATATAGTCCTAGTGGTTTTCCTTTTTCAAGTCATCATCCTTTTTTAGGCATCAATAAAATCATCAACTTTTCTCATTTAATTATGACATTCTTCTTGTGGTTGTTCTGTTTCGTTATTATTCTCTCTCCCCCATTACACTGGGACATCCTTTTGAAAATTTGTTTTCAAGCATTCTATATGCAGGCAGGATAAACAAATTCCTCATTTCATGCACTTGTGCATTCATATGCATCAACTCATATTCATTTGCATTCAATTGCATTAATAACAATCCGGTCAGTATTGGGATTTCAACAAACAGTCCCATCACAATTCCTAATGATTCAAAGATCATCGCCAATACTGAACCAAAACCCAGCGCTCGAACTGGTATTATTTCAAAATCCAGTATTCAAGCTGGCACATTTTCAACTTTTAGGAAAACCGAGTTCCGACTCGGGTTTTTATTCAAATCATTTTCCTTTGTTGATCCGGGTTCCGACTCGTGATCTCTCTACCTTATTCGAGCCTTGACTCGAATTCTTCATTTTCCTTTGTTGATCCGGGTTCCGACTCGTGATCTCTCTACTTTATTCGAGCCTTGACTCGAACTCTTCATTTTCCTTTGTTGATCTGGGTTCCGACTCGTGATCTCTCTACTTTATTCGAGCCTTGACTCGAACTCTTCATTTTCCTTTGTTGATCCGGGTTCCGACTCGTGATCTCTCTACTTTACTCGAGCCTTGACTCGAACTCTTCATTTTCCTTTGTTGATCCGGGTTCCGACTCGTGATCTCTCTACTTTATTCGAGCCTCGACTCGAACTCCTCATTTTCCTTTGTTGATCCGGGTTCCGACTCGTGATCTCTCTACTTTACTCGAGCCTTGACTCGAACTCTTCATTTTCCTTTGTTGATCCGGGTTTCGACTCGTGATCTCTCTACTTTATTCGAGCCTTGACTCGATCTCTTCATTTTGTCTTGTTGATCCGGGTTCCGACTCGAGATCTCTCTATTCATTCGAGTTCTTCATTTTCCTTTGTTGATCCGGGTTCCGACTCGTGATCTCTATACTTTATTCGAGCCTTGACTCGAACTCTTCATCTTCATTTGTTGATCCGGGTTCCGACTCGAGATCTCTTTATCCATTCGAGCTCAGATACGAGCTCTTCATTTTTTTTTATTAATCCGGGTTCCGACTCGAGTTCTCTTTATCTTATCCAAGCTCTAATTCGAGTCCTTCATTTTCCTTTGTTGATCCGGGTTCCGACTCGTGATCTCATTATCTTATTTGAGCTCTGATTCGAGCTCTTCACTTCCTCTGTTGATCCGGGTTCCGACTCGAGATTTCTCTATTCATTTGAGCTCAGATGCGAGCTCTTCATTTTCTTTTGTTGATTCGGGTTCCGACTCGTGATCTCTATATTTTATTCGAGCTCTGACTCGAACTCATCATTCTCTTTTATTGATCCAAGTCATTTCAATCATCAGGGTCTGTCAAATGCTCAAGTTTGACATTTTGCCCTCCAAATTTCAATTTAAATCCTCAAATCAGGCAATTCTCCAATTTCGACCTCTGGGTCACCCGATTTCCATTACCAATCTCAATTTCGACCTTCGGGTCTATCAATTTCCAATTTTCGACCTTCGGGTCAATCAAACTCCAATTTTCGACCTTCGGGTCAATCAATTTCCAATTTTCGACCTTCGGGTCAATCAATTTCCAAATTTCGACCTTCGGGTCAATCAATTTCCAATCTTTGACCTTCATTTCCAAATTTCGACCTTCGGGTCACCCAATTTCGACCTTTCGGTCAACCAATTCTCAATTTCGACCTTTCGGTCAACCAATTCTCAATTTCGACCTTTGTGGTCAAATCAATTCTCAATTTCGACCATCAGGTCATCCAATTTCGACCTTCGGGTCATTCAATTTTCAGCAACCAATTTTCCAATTTCCAATTTCCAATTTCCATTTTCCAATTTCCAATTTCGACCTTCAGGTCAATCAATCTCAATATCCAATTTCAATCATTTCCTCTTGCGAAAGACCCTTTTAGGGAGAGTCGAGGGAGCTCGTTCTTTCGCATGCTATCCAATTTGTTCACTTAGCCCCTTGTCAGGGAGAGTTTGAAGGGACTCGCGTCTTTGTGAACCGTTTGCAAAACAATTTCCAATTTCACACAAGAAACCCTTTTTAAGGGAGAGGCTCGACGGAGACTCGCTTTTCTTGTGACCCCCCAATTTCATACTAGGCCATCTTCGTCATGAAAGACCCTCTTTGCAGGGAGAGTGTGATGGACTCGTTCCTTTCATGACCCAATTTTCAGACCTCACTATTATCGGCCCCCTTTCCATAAGAGAAGCCTAATATTAGGGAGCTTTGACGAAAGCTCAATTTCTCTTCGAAAGTTCGTTTTGCAAACACCTCCTCTTTAGGGAAGAGAGGAGTATTTCCCATTTCCCATTCAGGTAAGGGCTAAGCCTGAGTCTCTCTTTTTGGGGAAAAAGAGAGGAGAATTTTCATCACGGATGCGTTGAGCCGGATTTCAAATACTCACTTTCACTAAGGATTTCAAGAAAATTTTGTCAATTTGTCAAATTATTTGCTGATTTCAGAATCTTTATTGCACTAGTCAGTTTACCCTCAGCATCACTTCCAAAAGAGCGAAGCTTTTGCGAAAAGGGATTCAAAATTCAAATTCTTTCTATTGGCCAACCAAAAGGATGAAGGATAAATCCTCGATATGGCCAGAAAAGAAGATTCAAGGTTATTGAAAAGCCGTAGATGATCGATATTGATCGCAGTCAATGGCGCATCGTTAAAGGATTATTCTTGTAAAGACAAGGCAGTGGAAATATCCTGAGCGCTAGAAAAAAGAGCATTTACCCAAGCCCCGTTTCCTCAGAATCACCTAAGCTGCAATTAAATATCCGCAAAAGGGATCTCTCACCTGTCGTCAAGATGAAGGCGAATTAGGCGAGTAGACCCCCGGGGCCAAAGAAGATTCGAAACATCTCCAAGATGACGGAGTTTGTGACGGATCCTTCCAGGGAAAGTCCAAAGCACTGTCGAGATGAAGGCAGATGCGATGAACCTCTCGACAATCCCTAAAAGATATTTAATTTCAGCTATCACCCAAAGATCTCCAAACCCATCGCCCAAGAAGGATCGAAACATCTCCAAGTTGAAGGAGTTTGTGACGTACCCTTCCCAAAAGAGAGAAAGAGAGGAAAAAGAAAGAGAGAAAAAGTCATAACATCTCCAAAATAAAGGAGAATGTAGCAAAAAAAAAAAACCCAGAGAGCCAAAAGAGTGCAGAAAGATTGTCAAGAGAGAAGCTCTCAGGATATCAAACTGCCAAATTTATCAAGAATCCTCTTTAACTTTGTGAAATTCTATTATCAATATTCTTTCATCAATTGCTTTCATAATATCAAATTCTCTTTCCTGCTCATATCAAGAAAATTGATAACTTCCTTGAAGAAGGTCAATTGCAAGCAATTTGGATTTCAAGTCTCGATTCTACAAAGTGAACCTTGTTTGGAGGTAATGCTTTGGGTAGAAAAGAAAGAATATCTTTGCAACAATATGCAACATTTTCAAATATTTTGAATCAACAGCAAAATTTCCAACATTTTGGCAATATTTTCTAGCTATCCTGACATGAAGTGAGAGCTTGATGTCCGTTTTCGATGCATCCTGACACCAATTTAAATCCCTCCTAAGGACTTGATTCCTTCCCTTCTTTGAGAGCATGAACTCTCAAATTTGCACACTTCCCTGTGTCCCCACTGTCCCACCATAGACAGTCCCATTTCGGTTCGAGGTCGAACCACCAATCATTTCCCGCAAAAGGCAATTTCAAAAGCTGATTTTAGTCTCAGCAATGAGACGCCCAAAATCAATCCCTTTTCAAGCTTTAGGGACCCCATTTTCCTTCCTTTTGCAAAAACCCTGTCAGATTTATTGTGCAAAATCTGAAGGTTCCATCATGGTCTCTTCTTTCGAGGATTCCATTTCATTTTACGCCCGATCAGGATAAGGGTACAAACCTGAGCCTCAATCAAAGAGGTATTCCATTTTCCGCCCGATCAGGATAAGGGTACAAACCTGAGCCTCACTCAAAGAGGTATTTCATTTTCCGCCTGATCAGGATAAGGGTACAAACCTGAGCCTCAATCAAAGAGGTATTCCATTTTCCGCCCGATCAGGATAAGGGTACAAACCTGAGCCTCAATCAAAGAGGTATTCCATTTTCCGCCCGATCAGGATAAGGGTACAAACCTGAGCCTCACTCAAAGAGGTATTTCATTTTCCGCCCGATCAGGATAAGGGTACAAACCTGAGCCTCAATCAAAGAGGTATTCCATTTTCCGCCCGATCAGGATAAGGGTACAAACCTGAGCCTCAATCAAAGAGGTATTTCATTTTCCGCCCGATCAGGATAAGGGTACAAACCTGTGCCTCAATCAAAGAGGTATTCCATTTTCCGCCCGATCAGGATAAGGGTACAAACCTGAGCCTCAATCAAAGAGGTATTTCATTTTCCGCCCGATCAGGATAAGGGTACAAACCTGAGCCTCACTCAAAGAGGTATTTCATTTTCCGCCCGATCAGGATAAGGGTACAAACCTGAGCCTCGATCAAAGAGGTATTTCATTTTCCGCCCGATCAGGATAAGGGTACAAACCTGAGCCTCAATCAAAGAGGTATTTCATTTTCCGCCCGATCAAGATAAGGGTACAAACCTGAGCCTCGATCAAAGAGGTATTTCATTTTCCGCCCCATCAGGATAAGGGTACAAACCTGAGCCTCAATCAAAGAGGTATTTCATTTTCCGCCCGATCAGGATAAGGGTACAAACCTGAGCCTCAATCAAAGAGGTATTTCATCTTCCGCCCGATCAGGTTAAGGGTACAAACCTGAGTCTCATTTCGATGAGATATTCCATTCCCCAATCAGGTCAAGGGTCAAAACCTGAGCTTCGTTCCATGCGAGGTATTTCTGTCCCATCAGGTTAAGGGTCAAACCTGAGCTTCGTTCCATGCGAGGTATTTCTGTCCCATCCAGGTTAAGGGCATAAACCTGAACTTCACTCTCATAGAGTGAATCTTTTCTCTCCATTCTTCGCTTCATATCTACCATCTTCCTCGGGCTAATTTCTTCACACCTAGTCAGATCCTTCTAACTGGGGCATTTTTTTCGTATAGCCCAAATTTGGTATATTTTCTTTGCCACTAAGCTCGGCCATGAGCCGGCTTAGTAGCAAAGAGGGGCATCTGTAAACACCCCAAATTTTCACTCACCTCCCCGACATCTCCACCAAACATCATCATCCAGCCTCTGAAGTCACTGGAGGGCAAAATGGTCATTTTCTGAGCTCGGACCTTGCAAAAGTCCAAATTTCATCTGCAACTCTCAAATTTTCTCTATTTTTATCTCAGATGTTCAAGATTTTACTCCTGACAGGAGACAGACATCTCCAAAGTCTTGATTCAAGATTGCATTTCATAAGACATGACATTGCATATCATTGCATGAGCATTTCAAATCACTGCACGGCACAGCATGTCATTTCGAGGTCCAGAACTCTCGATTTCAAAATCTTCAATCCAGATTAGAATTTTAACTCTTTTCAAAATTGATTTCAAAACCCTGGGTCTTCAAAATTATCAAATTTTCCCATTTTACCCCCAGGACTCTGAATTTCAAAATATTTCCTCAGGAAAACCATCTGGATAGTTTTCAATATGGATTTCAGTCACTTCACCTCAGATTTTGCCCCTTTTTACAATTTCAAATATCCTCCTTTTACAAAATCGCCCTACAAGGGCCAACTCTTTCCAAAATTCCTGTTTTGCCCATTAGTCCAGATTTTATAAAAATTCCAAAAAGAGGTTTTGTGGTTTTATCCTTATTTCAATAAAGAAGCAATGTGGGACCCACACTGAGGTGGTGTCACACAAGCTTTCCTTTTGAAAATTTGAATTTTGAAAAACCCAAAAATATAGGAGCCTTGTCCCCTGGATTGGTGCCACTTGTCATTTCTCTCTCCTCCCATTTCCATGCCAAGTGTCAGTGTGGGGCTACCTTCAGAAGCCGCCACATGTCATCCCATTTATCTGCCATGTGTCACCCTATCCATCTTGCGCTATGTGTCATTTCAAAGACTACCAGGAGATGCCAAGTGTCATAGGTTGTCCTGTCTAGAAAAAGTGGAGTTTGTCTCCTCTGAGGTGGCGCCACTTGAAGTGTGTCTCCTGCAGGGGACACGTGTCAACCTCTCCCTCCTTCTAGAAAAGTAGCCTGACACATGTCTCTCCCTACTTTTCTCAAAAAAGTAGGAGACATGTGTCATTCATAAATTCCTACAGAAAAAGTAGGCTTGTCTCCTCTGAGGTGGCGCCATCTGGAGTGTCTCCTGTAGAGGACACATGGCAAGCTCTCATTTCCTCAGAAAAAGCAAGTGCCATGTGTCATTTCCTGCTTTCTTCAGAAAAACTAGAATTCAAAAGTTCAAAACTTCTCATAGGTGGCGAAAATCCTGAACTTCTACCTTTTTCATCTTATCTGAGATGGCGCCACATGGCTTGGCCCACCTTCTCTCCCCTCTGCCACGTGTTATTCTCTGCTTCTTTCAGAAAAAGTAGAGGACACATGTCTTCTCCCTACTTCTTTCAGAAAAGTAGGAGACACATGTCACTCCTGGCTTTCTTCAGAAAAAGCAAACCATTCAAAATTCAAACAAGGCACTAGGTGGCAAAAATCCTGAGCTCTGATCTTTCCAGATGGCCTGAGATGGCGCCACATGTCCCTTTCCCTCCTTTTCCTCCCTCTTGCCACATGGCATTGTAGGAGCCACCCTGAGGTGGCGCCACATGTCCACCCTCCATTCCTCCAGGGCCAACCTCCATTTGAATTTCAAACTTCCCCCTGAGGTGGCGCCATTTGAGAAAGCCTCTCCAGACATCTGACACTTGTCCGCCACATGTCCAGATCTCCTTTCTCCAGAAAAGGTAGAATTCAAATTCCTCTGAGGTGGCGCCTTCTGAGCCCACTGCTCTGACCTTCTGACATGTGTCAAACACCTTTTGAGGTGGCACCATTCCAGGACTCCACTTGGCTCCATTTTTATTTTTTATTTTATTTTTAATAAAGGTAGCCCACCATGAGGTGGCGCCACCTGAGGACTCCCTACAAAAGGTGAGTTTGAATTTCAAATTCCAAGAGAGCACCCTCTGAGGTGGCACCTTCTGGGAGTTCCCTGCAGAGAGAATCAAGCAAACTTTTGAAAAATTCCAAATTCCCCCTGCTGAGGTGTCTCACCCACAAAATTTCCATTTTTTATTTTTCTCAAAAAATCAAAATAGCCTTTTGAGGTGGCGCCACCTGAGGGCTCCCTGCAGAAGACAAATTCGAATTTCAAACCCCTCAGATGGCACCCCCTGAGATGGCGCCACATGGAGGGCTCAGATCCAGCCTGTTTGAATTTCAAAAATTTTCAGAAAATTTATAAAAACAAGGGTTCACGCCCAGCCTAAGGGAGATCATTTTTTTTAGCTCTTGTGAACTTGGAAAATCCGACCTAGCCTTCCTAGAATCAGATTTTGAACTGTGGAAATCGTGCCCCCTTTGGCGCATTGAAGAAGGTGGAGTAGAGCTAGTGCTGTGGCCAATTCGATTCCAACAGAGCTCGATTTTGGTGGACCATCCAAAGCTCGGAGCGAAGGACGAAGGAAGATCGTGATAGCTGCCCCTTTCAAGAGTTTCTACGCTGCGTAACGAAGCAAGGTACACTCCTTTTCCCCTTGATTTGATGCCATGATCCGATTCAGGAGTCGTTTGAAGAAAAAGCTCATCCGAGAGATGGATCGAGCTATTCTCATAAAACGACATATATAAAAATGTTTTGTTATGCTTCCTTGATGATTTTTAACATTCATATAGTTAGCTAGGTTTAATTTGCATTTTATTTCATTCATTTAGCATATTTCATGAATTAATTAGGATTAATTTAGCATTTATTTCAATTCTGCTTATTTTCAGTAGGTTTCTGTTTTTGTCAGTCAGTCCACACGTAATTTCATGCATTTGTTTTTTATTAAAAATCCCAAAAAAATCACGGAATGCGCCCTTAGGTGTCCCTGAAATTTTGCCAAACATTCGGAGGCATTTGAATTTGTTTACTGCGGTAAACATTCAAAATGGCAAGTCGTGTTTTGTTACCCGGGATACGTTTTGAAAATCATTTTCCGACTTGTAAAATCGAGATATCCCTCATGGAAGATCCGATTTTCGATCCGAAAAATGTTTTGAACTTGTAAGAATGTCTAGTTTTTAATATGATTTTATCAGATTTTTCTGATTTTTTTAATGTCTGACAAAAATCCGAGATGTCGGTACACGTGTCAGAGCCTAATTTGGGCCTCTGAGATCTTGGATCGACTTAGGGTTATAGTTTCTCTTTGTGTGTTGCTCCAAATCCGAAACTGTAAAAAGTGAAAGTGGTGTCCGAGATGTCATCTGTTTGAATCTGAAAACCTGTAATTTTTAGAACAGTGTTGACCCCTTCTTCGGATTTTTCTTGTCAGCCCCCTGTTTTGCTACATTTGTCTGTTCTGTTAGTTTAGGCAGGAATAGTTATATTTTTATCTGTGTTTCCGTTGATCAAATGCCAAAGTCATAAACATGAAAGTTGTTCATGTAGATGTCGTGCATAACTCTGATTAATTACATAAATTTCCATGGCCGTTGTATATTTTTTTAGTATTTTACATCCGATTAGGGTGATTTTTATCTCTGTCAGAACTAAATCCCTGTTATTGAACTCACCATGGCTCAAATCCCGAGACTGTAAAAACCAAAAATGTTCCATTTCGGGTCTTTTAGCAGTCTACAAAATATCAAAAGTTTCCATGGTGTAAATCTTGTATTATCATATTAAGCATTGCATTTGGTTCGGATCCATAGGCAAAATCCACCATTTTAGGACTTTCTTTGAATTTTGGCATTTAAATCATATCATTTCATGAATTTTAGCATTCTAGGCTGTTTATCAGAGTGTTTAGATGCTTCATACCGAATATGGTGCAATTTGGAATCCATTTGAGGTTCGGATTAGCCAAAATACCAAAACAGGGTCCCGTAGGACCCAGATCCAAGCGAAAAACAAGCGAAATTCGTTATTTTGGATAAATTGCAAAATGTCAAATTCTGATTTTACAGTCTTAATGTGTTTAGCAGCATGTCATCATGTCTCATACTGCATTTTATCATCATTGGATTCAATTTGAATTTCGAAATCTCAATTTTACCTAGTTTTCCTTCAAAAAACCCTGATTTTAAAGATGTAACTTTAATTTTAGGGGTATTTTGGTCATTTTAACCTCAATTCCGAATTTCAAATTGTTTTCTACTGAATTTCTAGCATTTTCATAATTTCAAAATATCAAGGAAGCATGAGAATAGGGTTTATATCCAATTAAGTCCAATAATTTCATAATATTATTGGAAAATCTTGGAAAAACCCACATATTTGAGCTAACCTTATTTCAAATTTGGCAGGGACATTCAAAAGAAGGAGCTGAAGTCTGCAAATTTCTTTTATTTCCTTTATTTAGTGATGTAATAATGTAAATTTTGGAATAAGAGAGTTAATTTTCTGCTTAGACTAGGATGCATATCATATAGTTTGAATTTATGCAATATCCTGCTTATATGATTCATGCATTATTATTTCAAAAGCACTATGGATGTTCACGAATGGCACGTGCACCAACTCTTAGGGAGTTGACGGACTCGGTGGGATCCATATTTACGGCCCTAGTCGGAATATGGACGAGACCCAGATCCGTCATCTTTCTCCTAGTCACATTGAGCCTACACTCTTAGGCTATCTTAAAATGCACATCATATTTCCAAAGTTTTCAAAATCATGTGCATCAAATCAACTAAATTCTGAACATATTCATGGCCACAGTCAGAATATGTGAAGGATTTATCTTGACTTAATGCATATTTTTCCAACAAATCTCTTAGAAAATCTTTTCAAAGTGCATTCATTCACTTATGTCATTTGCATCATAGAATCATTGATTTTCTCAAGATTTTCTCAAGAAAACTTCATTCTCAAGAAATCGATTTCTCAAGAAATTCTAAGGATTTTTCAAAATCGGTTTTCCAAAGACAAGCTTTTCCACAGTTTTCCCAGGAAAATGATATTTTCTTAAGATATTCAAAAGAGTTTTCCAATCTTTCTTCAAGATCCAAAATCGATTTCCGAGTATTTCAAAAAGGTAAAATTCCCAGGATTTCGATTCCCCAAGTTTTGAATTTCCTTCTCCAATGAGCTTTCCTATGAATTTCCATCATTTTCCTAAGAAAACTCTCAAAGTCCAAGTTTTCCTAAGAAGTGCTTCCCTTTTCAAAAAGTCCATCTTTTCTTAAGAATCACTTCCATTTTCCCAAGATTTTCAACTATTTCTGAATTTTCCACATCTTTATAAGCTTTCTCATGTTTTCAAAAACCCCTTTTTTATCTGAGTTTCCTGAGAAATTGACCTTTTTCCTGAGAGATTCTTTCCAACTCCAAATGTTTTTCTAAGCATACATCATGTTTTCCAACTGGCATTTTCCAAAATCTCATAGCACATGCCTGAATTCTCTATGCATTTAGGATAGAACATAACTTTGATAATTTCGCTAAGTCAAGCATAGTTTTGGTCCTTGGTTCGATTACCCCTGTTAAAGGCGGCAGGAACGGTCGAACCTCGTACCGACAGGTCGAGCCCCATCCCATGGATTTTCCCGCAATTTTCAAAACGGAGGCGAGTATTTCAAAACAATTTCCAAAATCCGGTCAAAGTTTGAATCGCGAAAGCGTTTCTCTCTTTTTCTCTTCCGCAAGGAAGGGAAGACGGGGGAAAAATTTCGCGACGATAACAGTTGCTCTCATAATATCAAGGATACTCTCTTTTCTGCTCATATCAAGGAAATTGATAGCTTCCTTGAAAGAAAGCCAATTGCAAGCAATTTGAATTCGAATCTTGATTCTACGGAGTTAAGCCCAGTCGGAGGTAATACTTCAGGTAGAAAAGAGGAAAGATTTTCATACCAATATACATCAATTTCAAGCATTTTGAATCAACAAACAATTTTTAACATTTTGGCAATATTTTCTTACTATCTTCACATGAAGTGAAGAGCTCGATGTCTATCTTGACACATCCTGATATCACCTTTTACCTCCTTCAGAGAGTAACCTTTATCATCTTTCGCGTTGTTGAAAGATTAGCCTTTTCTGTGAAAGGATCACCTTTGTTATCTTTCGCGTTGTTGAAAGAATTCATCTTTTGCGTTGTCAAAAGAATCGCCTTGCTCCTTTGGATCACCTTATCATCTTTCGCGTTGTTGAAAGAATTGCCTTGTTCCTTTGGATCGCCTTTACCATCTTTCGCGTTGTCGAAAGAATTCATCTTTTGCGTTGACAAAAGAATTGTCTTGCTCCTTTGGATCGCCTTGTCGTCTTTCGCGTTGTTGAAAGAATCGCCTTGTTCCTTTGGATCGCCTTTTTCCATCTTTTGCGTTGTCGAAAGAATTCATCTTTTGCGTTGTCAAAAGAATCGCCTTATCATCTTTCGCGTTGTTGAAAGAATCGCCTTGTTCCTTTGGATCGCCTTTACCATCTTTCGCGTTGTCGAAAGAATTCATCTTTTGCGTTGACAAAAGAATCGCCTTACTCCTTTGGATCGCCTTGTCATCTTTCGCGTTGTTGAAAGAATCGCCTTGTTCCTTTGGATCGCCTTTACCATCTTTCGCGTTGTCGAAAGAATTCATCTTTTGCGTTGTCAAAAGAATCGCCTTATCATCTTTCGCGTTGTTGAAAGAATCGCCTTGTTCCTTTGGATCGCCTTTACCATCTTTTGCGTTGTCGAAAGAATTCATCTTTTGCGTTGACAAAAGAATCGCCTTACTCCTTTGGATCGCCTTGTCATCTTTCGCGTTGTTGAAAGAATCGCCTTGTTCCTTTGGATCGCCTTTACCATCTTTCGCGTTGTCGAAAGAATTCATCTTTTGCGTTGTCAAAAGAATCTCCTTACTCCTTTGGATCGCCTTGTCGTCTTTCGCGTTGTTGAAAGAATCGCCTTGTTCCTTTGGATCGCCTTCGCCATCTTTCGCGTTGTCGAAAGAATTCATCTTTTGCGTTGACAAAAGAATCGCCTTGCTCCTTTGGATTGCCTTGTCATCTTTCGCGTTGTTGAAAGAATCGCCTTGTTCCTTTGGATCGCCTTGTTATCTTTCGCGTTGTCGAAAGAATTCATCTTTCGTGTTGTTGAAAGAGTCACCTGATTCCTCTTCAAGAATTCATCTTTCCATTTCAAAAGTCATTTTCCAATGAATTTCTTAGATTTTCTCAGAATTCTCAAATCCATTTTCTCAGAAAAGCAATTCCAAATTTCAAAATCAATTTTCTAAAGTTCAAATTTTCCTGAGAAATCACTTTCCAATGCAAATTTCTGATTTCCAATAAAATTCAATGATTTTCCCAGGAATTCCATTTTCAAGCATTTTCCAGTCTTTTTCTAAATGCATTTCAATTTTCCAAAGCAAACATCATATTTTCTCAAACTTGCATTATTTTCAAAATTTCATAGCACAAGCGTGATTCTTTGTGCATTCTAGGAAAAATAGAGCATAATTTAGATATTTGAGTCAAGTTAAAGCACATAATTGGTCCTTGGTTCAATTACCCCTGGTAAAGGTGCCAGGAACGGTTGAACCTCGTATCGACAGGCGGATCCCATTCCATGGATTTTTCCCGCAAATTTTCAAAACGGAGGCGAGTAAATTTTCAAAATCATTTTCAAAACTTTGGTCGAGTTTGACTCGCGAAATTCGTTTCTCTCTCGCAAGGGAGGAAAATTTTTTTGCGATGATAACAGGTTTGGCGACCGTGATGGGACTGCAGTTGGGGTAGCCGTATCATGCAGGTCAGAAAGAAAAGTTTTCAAAGAAGAATGAAAAATTGAGTCAGCAGAAAGAAAAGATAAAACGGGATGGTTGGGGTGACGATCGTCAGTTTACTCCTCTTGAGCAACCTCTCGATGAAATCTTTGAATATATGTTGACCAAAGAAATGGTAAAGCTCCCAAGAGCCATAGATCTTCCCACGATCATGGGAAGGTTCATGGACCAATTCTGCAAATTCCATCGGGCAGTAGGACACGATACTGACCATTGTTTTGTCTTCAAGAACATTATTCAAGATTGCATTGATAAGAATATCCTCGTTGAAGATAAAAAGGACTAGCCATCTTTCCTCGATTACTCAAAAAGCCGACGATGCTAGCATTTTCCCATTTCTCATTTTGCCTTCAAAAGATGATGTAATCCTGTCTATCTTTCCTTGATTTGTCATTTTCCTTCAATGCATCAATAAAATTATCAATTTCTCCTTCTCTGCACCATGTCCTTCTGCGAGAAGTGATATTTTTCAGAGTCTCTCCTGAATCAATCAAAAGTCAGAAAGTATTCTTCAAATATCAATTACTTATCCTTTCATCTAACTTCTCACTCCCCAGTTATACTGGGGCATTATTTTGAAAATTGTCTTCAAAACATCCTGTATGCAGGCAGGGTCAAATAAATCTCTCATTTTGCATGCATTTGAATTCATTTACATACATTTGCATTTATTTGCATTTGCATGCATTCATTCGCATTCATTTGCATCCATATGTATCGAATTCATTTCCCCTTCAGGTTAAGGGATAAACCTGAACCACCCATTTAGGATAAGGGATAAATTCTGAGACCCCGACAGTTGTCTAAGTCATCGTGAGGATGAAGATTGAAAATCTCTCATCAGAATCAGTTGGGTAAATTTTCAAAATCCAGTGTTCGTGCTGGTAAGATTTTCAAAAACCAGTGTTTGTGCTGGTAAAATTTTCTAAATCTAGTGTTCGTGCTGGTAAATTTTCAAAATCCAGTGTTCGTGCTGATAAGATTTTCAAAAACCAGTGTTCGTGCTGGTAAAATTTTCTAAATCCAGTGTTTATGTTGGTAAATCTTCAAAATCCAGTGTTCGTGCTGGTAATTCTTCGAAAAACAATATTCGTACTGATCCATTTTCAAAATCCATTTTCATAATGCCAGCTCTCATTTGAGCGCATCAAGCAGTATCTTCTCAATCCACCTGTTCTGAAGCCACCAGAACTCGGAAAACCACTCCTCTTATATATTTTTGTCAACCACAATGCTTGTGGCGGATTTCTTGCGCCGTATGAGGAAGGCAGCCGGATAGAGCATGCCATCTACTACATCAGCAAGACCTTCATCGATTACGAGAAGAGATATTCTCAGATGGAGAAAACATGTCTAGCCTTAGTGTGGATGTGTCAGAAACTGAGACATTATCTAATGGCGTCAGAAATCAAGATTTTGTCAAGGCTCAATCCTCTCAAGTATATCCTTGAGCAGCCTTTTCTTACAGGACGGATTGCGAAATGGCAAGTCCTCCTGATGCAGTATGATTTGGAGTACGTTTCTCAGAAATCGGTCAAGGGCCAGTCCATCGCAGATCAGTTAGCAGATTTCCCGTTGACAGAAGAGATCAAAGCAGAAGATGATTTTCCTGACGATCGCATCTGCAGTGTTCAGGAATCTCCACTCTGGACTCTATTCTTTGATGGAGCCAGAAATATGTCTGGTATAGGAATTGGGATCTTGTTAATCACTCCTGAAAAGGAGATGCTCCCTTATTCCCTCAAGCTCAATTTCCAATGTACTCACAACATGGCTGAGTATGAAGCTCTAATACAAGGCCTCAAAATTTTGCACGATTTTGATGTCAAGAGAGTACACGCCTTCGGCGACTCATTACTTGTTATCAACCAAGTTAATGCTGAATGGCAAGTCAAGGATTCAAAGTTAATCCCTTATTAGAAGATTGCCTTAGCTCTCATAGGCAACTTTGAAGAATTTCAGCTCAATCATGTCAAGAGGGAATACAATCACATAGCCGATGGTTTAGCCTGCTTGGGCTCTATTTTGTCTTTCAAAGACAGTGAATCCTGTCGTTCCTTCGAGATCGGCAGACTTGATCAACCTGCCTACATTCCAGTTAAGCAAGTGAACCAGGCCGCTCAGAAGGAAAAGCCTTGGTATCAAGACATCAAAAGCTTTATTGAAACCGGTGAGTTTCCAGCAGAAATGCCAAGAAAGGAGCAACATGTGATTCAACGCATGTCAGTTCGCTATTTCATCCTTGCCAATACTCTCTACCGTCGTGGGTTCAGTTCTGAGTATGCCAGATGCTTAGACGAAGACGAAGCCATGGAAGTTATCCAAGAGGCGCACGAAGGAGTTTGTGGTGGCCACGTCGGCTACCAAACACTCGTCAAGCAGATTATCCGCGCAGGATATTACTGGAAAACCATGCAACAAGATTGCCATCGATTTGTAAGGAAATGCGTCAAGTGTCAAATGCACGCGCCTTCCATTCACGCGCCTGCCGCATACTTGCAATCTATGGTCTCTCCTTGGCCCTTCTCAATGTGGGCCTTCGACGTAGTGGGTCTGATCACTCCTTCAGCTTCTAATGGACACTGATACTTCCTCGCAGCTACAAAATACTTCACCAAATGGGTCGAGGTGGTAACTCTGCGAACAGTAGAAGGCCGGCATGTGGTTTCGTTTATTGATAAGAATCTTCTTTGTCGCTTCGGCGTCCCACACGATATTGTGTCGGACAATGGCAGTCATTTCAAGAATGAGAAGATGAAGACCTTCTGCTCGAAGTTCGGGATTCATCACCACTTCTCAGCTCCTTACTATCCCCAAGGGAATGGCCAGGCTGAGGTCACCAACAAGATTTTGATCCGCATTCTGGAAAGAACAGTGGAAACAGGCCGTGATTGGCACGAGAAGATGCACGATGCACTTTGGGCGTACCGAACCACCATTCGAACCCCAACAAATGCTACGCCTTCAGAGCTTGTTTATGGAACAGAGGTGGTGTTACCTCTACATGTTCAGAAGCCCGCACTCAAGTTTGCGTCGCTCATTCAACTTCCACTTGATCAGTATCAGC
Organism: Nuphar pumila; assembly: GCF_984573655.1. NCBI lineage: Eukaryota > Viridiplantae > Streptophyta > Magnoliopsida > Nymphaeales > Nymphaeaceae > Nuphar > Nuphar pumila. Next base: position 54,286,838 of record NC_143250.1, on the reverse strand, counting down.
AGCAGAGATTGGTGCAGCTTGATCTATTAGACGAAAAAAGACTCAAGGCAGCAGAGCACGCTCAGGCCTATCGTCAGAAGATAGCTAGGCACTACGCCAAATCAGTTATTGAAAGAAGATTTCGAGTTAATGATCTTGTGCTCAGATCGACAACTCATCTCAAGCATCGGCCGAAGGGCAAGTGGTCACCCAATTGGGAAGACCCTTATGTGGTTAAAGAAGCATTGCCTCACAATTCCTATTGTCTGATCAACGCAGATGGGGCGGAACTGCCAGATCCTATTAATGCCTTACATTTGAAGAGATTTTATACCTAAATTCCTAGCCTTTTGTACTCTTCAAAAGTCTCTCTCAATAAAGCGATGATTTTCTATTAAATTCTCACATCTTCTCCCTGATACTGGGGCATTTTTATTTTTTGTCTTCCTTCGTCGTATGCAGGCAGGATTAGACGAACTCTTTTTCTGAAAAACTTGTCAATTTTTCAGTTGATCTATTTTTATCTATTTCATTTTCCGATTTAATTGAATTTTCATCGATTTGTTATCTATTTTTATCATTTTGTCAAGTTTTATCAAGTTTTTATCAAACTTTTAAATTTTATCGATCTCCCTTGCAGGTTAAGGGATAAAACCTGAACTATTTCCCATAAACTCTTCAATTCATATCAACCTTTATTCATTCTTCCTCAGGATAAGGGGAAATCCTGAAGTAATCGAAGTTCAGACCATCTTGGGTCAAGAATCTTAAATAAGTCTTTGTAATCGTCGGAATCTATCCATGCATTTTTTCAATTCCTCTAAAATCCGACTCTTGGGTAGGGATTATCTCCTTCTCATCTGGGTTCCAACTCAGAGCTTCTTTTATATATATTCTTATTTTTGAAGTCTCAAGTTCCGACTTGAACTTCCTTTTGAATCCAATGCTCGTATTGGACAAGTTATTGTGAATTCGAGTTTTCATATTCACTCATCACTTCCCCTTCAGGATAAGGGATAATCCTGAAACCCCGGCAATCATTCTCGCTTAATTCTCAAGTATCTTTGAATGTCGGTCTCATTTTCAAGTTCTCCTATTGAAATCCAGTGCTCGTACTGGTGTGCATTTTTCAAAAACCCAGCGCTCGTACTGGGGCTTTCTTTTTGAAATCCAGTGCTGGTACATCTAGCGCTCGTGCTAGTGTTTGGCTGACTAATCAGTTAGCCATCCAGGTTCAGTCTTTGTGCTAACCAAACATCATCATTTCAAGCTATAAATTCTCAATTTCGACCTTCAGGTCACCATTTTATCAAGAATCAATCTTTTTCTCTTGCGAAGGACCCTCTTCAGGGAGAGTTCGGAGGAGCTCGTTCTTTTCGCATGCAACCATATTCCGTTCGCAAGAACCCTCTGCCAGGGAGAGTTTGAAGGGACTCATTTTCTTCGCGAACAGTTTGCAAAACAACAACCAACTTTACACAGGAGAACCCTTTTGCTAGGGAGGGCTTTGACGGAAGCTCGTTTTTTTTGTGGCCCCTGTTTTATCATCTTTGGCCAACCCCTTCACAGAGGACCCTCTTCTAGGGAGAGTGTGATGGACCCGTTCCTCTGTGATACTTTCTCAACTTTTTTTTTCGGCCGCCTTTCCATAAGAGAAGCCTAGAGATAGGGAGTTTTGACGAAAACTTAATTTCTCTTCGAAAGTTCCGTTTTGCAAACACCTCCTCTTTGGGGAAGAGAGGAGTATTTCCAACTTCCCATTCAGGTAAGGGCTTAAGCCTGAGTCTCTCTTTTGGGGAAAAAGAGAGGAGAATTTTGTCACGGACGTGTCTACTCGATATCAAGCGACTCTCGTCAAGGATTTTCTAGAATATGTTGCCAATTTGCTATCAAAAGTCATTGTTGATCTCAAAGTTTTCATCAGACATAGGATTATCTCAAACTACCTTCAGTATCATTTTCAAAAGAGCAAGACTCTTGCGAAAATAAGAGCTAAATTCAAGCTTATTCTGTTGGTCAACCGAGAGGATGAAGAAAAATCTTCGATATGATCGGCAAAGGAAAATTCAATGATGTTGAAAAGCCATAAGTGAGCTGATATTGATCATAGCTGTGGCGCATTCTTAAAGATTTATTCTTTTGGCGGTAAGACAGTAGAAATATCCTGGGCAGTAAAAAGAACCTACCCAATCCATATATCCTCAGTCATCCAAGCTAAGCTGCAATCAAATATCCGCAAAAGGGATCTCTCAATTGTTGTCAAGATGAAGTCAAACTAAGCGAGTAGACCCCCGGGGCCAAAGAAGATCCGAAACATCTCCAAGATGACGGAGTTTGTGACAGATCCTTCCAGGGAAAGTTCGGATCACCGTCAAGATGAAGGCGGGTGCGATGAACCTACCGACAAACCCTAAAAGATATTTGATTTCTGCTATCATTTAGAGATTTCAACCCAAGAACCAATGTCATTAATTCCCGAGAAAGAAAAAGAAGGATCAGAACATCTACAAGATGAAGGAGTTTGTGACGTACCCTTCCTCGAAAAAGAGAGAAAAGTCAGGAGCATCTCCAAAATGAAGGAGGATGTAAAAGAACCCAGAAAAGATCCATGGTTCAAAAGAGTGCAAATAGATCATCATGGGAAATGCCCAGGATATCAAACTGCCCGAAACCGTCAGGAATCGTCTTTATCTATGTGAAATTCGTTATCAATGTCTTTTCACTTAGTTGCTTTTATGAAGCTAAGAATGTTTTCCTCTCTTTTCATGTCAAAGAAATTGATATCTTCCTTGAAGAAACTCAACAACAACAAATTTGAATTTGATTCTTAAATTCTACAGAGTTAGCCCAATTGAAGCTAATACTCTGGGTAGAAAGAGGTGATATTTTCACACATGAGCACAATTCAATCATTCTGAATCAACTACAATTTTTGGCATCTTATTGGCAATATTTTCTAGTTATCCCAACATGAAGTGTGAACTTAAAGATCGTTTTGACGTATCCTGACGTCATCCCTCCTTAGGACTGAAAAGTCCGGTCCTTCCGTCCGATCTGAGCGCTCTCGGATCCGCACACTTCCCTGTGCTCCCCACTGTCACGCCATAGAAAGTTCCCGCTCAGGATAAAGGTTAAAACCTGAACTTTTTGTAAAAGGTCTGTTATTGTCAAAAGTTATTTTCAGTCTCAGCAATGAGGCGCCCAAGAACAACCCCTTTTCAAGCTTTAGGGACCCCCATTTTCATCCTTTTGCAAAAACCCCTCTTGGACTTGTTGTGCAAAGTCTAGAGGCCCATCACAGTTTTCCTCGCTCCTCAAGGATTCTGTATCCATTTAGGCTAAGGATTAAACCTGTTACCTCGCTCCTCGAGGTATCACCCAAACCTTCTGCGAGAGGTCGTCTGTTTTAGAAAGCTGATTTTTAGTCTCAGCAATGAGGCGCCCAAGATCATCCCCTTTCCAAGCTTTAGGGAATCCCTTGTTTTTCTCTTCTCGCAAAACCCCTTCCGGATTTGTTCATCCAAATTCTGAAGGTCCCATCATGGTTTCTTCATCCGAGGATTCCGTGTGATCACCCCTTTCAGGTTGAGGGTTAAGCCTGAACCTCACTTCACGAGGTACCTTCCGTTCAAGTTAGGGTTAAACCTGAGTCCCATTTCCGACTAGATATCCTTTCTAGTCCCATCACGGTTCCTCCATCCGAAGATTTCGCTTCATCTCCCACTCAGGTCAAGGGTTAAACCTGAATCCCGCTTCGGCGATGCATCTGTTGTCCCATCACGGTTTCTTCACTCGAAGATTCTGTATGGTCGTCCCTTTCAGGATGGAGATAAAGCCTGAACCTTGCTCTGCGAGTTACCTTCCTTTCAGGTTTGGGTTAAACCTGAGCCTCGTTTAGACGAGGTAATCCTTCCCATCCCATCATGGTTTTCCCCACAAAGGAATTCATGCTCTGTACATCCATCCAGGAAAGGATCATGTTTTAAATTTCATCTCACGAGGCATTTCTCTCAAAATGTCCCATCGAGGTCCGTTTATATTTCCTTTCTCCCATCCAAATGATCTTGATCTATCTTCGTCCCATCCAGGTTAAGGGCTAAACCTGAGTCATTCTAAAAGCCGCTCTTGTCTCACCCATGAAATTTGATTTAAATTCTTATCTTTCATCATTTGGGATCATCACCCAAAGTCCCATCACGATTTCCTCATCTCTATCATTCAGTCATATCATTGTCAAGGATTTCATCCCCCCCAAGCCATTCAGAGCAAGGCTTTAAGCCTGAAAAGCCATAATTCTTCCACGCCCAGTTCAGATCTGCTGACTGGGGCATTTTTCAAAATTTGGAGTGTTTTCTTTGCCACTAAGCTCGACTTTCAACCGGCTTAGTAGCAAAGAGGGGCATCTGTGAACACCCCAAATTTTTCAAAATCTTTTAAATATTCCCTTCTTGCCCCTAAATTCATCTTTTGAGCAAATGAGTCATTTTAAAATCTAAATTCTAGTTCTTTTCTCAAGCTTTACTAAAATTAAATTCATTTTATATATTTAAATTAATTTTAGATTCGGATCCATTGTCCAGATCCAAAATTGAGTCTTATTATCCAATTTTTAAGAAAATACCAAAAATAGTTTTCAAGTAGCTCGGACAGTCCGTCCGACATCAGTTTGGATCCATCACATTGTATTTTTCGATTTGAGTGTTAAAAACTCAAACATTTTTTTTAACCTGGGGTCCAAACCCATTTTCTGAAGAAATTTTCTCAAAATAGCCTTGAACTCTCAGAAAAATTCTCTCTTGTAAATACTTTGCAAAAATACAAAAAATTAGTGTCCAATCTTTGTTTTTCTCGTAAAGTCTTAAATTTCTCTTCCAAAAATACAAAAAAAAAATGAATTGGAAAAATCACAAGGCAAACAAATGAGTTTTACTAAAAACCTCGTTTTCTTTTTGAAAAAAAAAAAAAAGAACACTTTTGTAAAAATCTTAAAAACAAAGGGGCCCCTTTCGTAAATTTTCTTTTTAGGGTTTCTTTAGAAAACCTTCGTAAGAAAAGAGGGGAGGCGGCGCCTCTCTCCCTCTCTCAGTCTTCTTCTTCCTCTCACCAAGACCCTTTCCTTCACAAAGCTTCCATCCCCATGTGCGTTTCCCCTCCATGAACCCTCCGATCATCTCACTTCCTCCGCCTTCGTCCATCTCCAACGAACTCGCACGCCCCTTTCCTTCATGAAGCTTCCACCTCCCATGTGCAATCTGCTCTCTACCGCCCTCCGATCCTCTCCTTCTCCCATCCTCGAGCAATCACCCACCCTGGGATCGTCCATGGCCTTCTTCAACCCTTCATCGCCAACCATCTTCTCTCAGCCACCGATTTCTAACAACTCCTCTTCTCGATTTTTCCTGGACTTCCTATATAAACAACTGTAGGGATCAGGAGTGGGGGATCGACCTTTGCATTATTGCCCCCTTGCTTCCTGATCGAAGAAAGGAGTTCCACAAAAAAGAAGAAAGGAGAGTTTCTCTCCTTCAGAGTCCCTACAACGCTTCGAAACTTTGAGCCATTCCCTGTGGCTGAGAGCGGCGATTCATCGATCCACCGGATGATTTGATCCAACTCGTCCACACCGGCCATCTCCTCTTCTGCCGAAATAGGAGACTTCCATCGCAGAAGGAAGAGAAACCCCTCTTTCAGAATTTTGATAGAATCCTGGTGAGTAGCCATTCAAACTCCATTTTGATTCCTCTTTGGATTTTTTCTGAAGCCTTCCCATTTCTCTCCCATTAAGGCACTCTCGAGGGTGTTAGATTGTTTGTAGCAATCTCAACCCTTCTCCCGTGCAACAACGATGGAACAGTCGTTCCGACATTTTATTTTAATTTTTTTTTTGTTTGCTCTATTACATTTTCATGACAACTGATGTTTAGCTTGATTTGGTTCGAATGCATATCTATACCATCTTGTTTAAACTTCCATCTCTAAATGAATGGTTCAGCCATTCGCCTTTTTTATAGTTACATTTAATATCCTGCATTTTAAACTCCTGATGAATTTTAGTTTTTCGTCTGAAACCTTGCTCTTCATTCCACAAATTGACCCTCTGTTATGGATCGGCCCCACCATGGCCTCCGATCCCAGCTTGTTTGTTTGTTTCTTTTTGATGGATCATACCATTAGGAATTTGTAGTTCTTTTACAATAGATTCCCTGTCTTATATCCATGATTTAGTTCAGTTTATTTGCTTATTTAAATTGTCTTCTTTAAGATTTATTTGATCTAGACATTCAAAGATTTCCCCAATGTTATATAACTCAGATCACTGCGTGGCATGGTCTAGATTATCAGCTGCCTCTAGGCAATGCCTATGTTTTGTCGCCCTATCCCCATCTGTGTCTACTATGGGAGCCATTCACGTCTGATGCTCACGGCTTTCCCCTTTCCCATAGAACTTTATTTCACGGCATTACATTTTATAATAACTCTCATAACATGCTATCCTAATGACCATTTATGATTCATTGTCTGTTCATTATTTGTACCTATGCATCCCCAGGCTCCAGTCTCCACTTTAGTAATTTTTCTGAATTGATGTTGCTTATCTGAATTTTTAGTGGATGCATTTAGCGCATCTGCCTTCCCCTATCACATTCTACAGATTCAATGAAGTTGCCTTGATGGATACTCCAATTTCACTGCATACTTATAAGTTATGAAAGCCTTGATGAAATATTAAATCAACCATCACAGTTAAGCTTGGTGGATGAAACTCGTGGGTGGTGGCGTTTCATTTTTTTTTTTTTCAGCTCATAAATTCAAATTAGAGGATGATGAGTCGGTAACAAGTGATTTTGCAAACAGATTCGTTGGTGCTAATGATCTTAATGGTGATGCTAAATTCATAACATGAGTCACAAATTTTCAATATCTTGGTTGAACTCAAGTTATTGGCCATGTTTTCTCATAACTGTGTGGTTAAAATAGTAAACGTTGTTTTGTCAAATATCAAAGTGAAAGGAACAATGCTATGTCAAACTATACTCTTAACGCATGTGTTAAGATGGACCGTTCCTCACAGCTTCATACAAGAACGGCAGCTGGCGTCCTATCTGATTTCACCATCAGAGGAGCTTCAGGTAACCTCTTGAACACTGAGAAATATGAAGACCAAGGAAATCCAGGAGCATTTCTTTTCCTTTCTTTAATGAAATAGGCCATATGAAGAGGGCCGATGCTATGGAGAATTTTTTTTTTTTAGAATGGACAGATACAACTCTCTCTTTCACTATATCATCAAGTTTTAAGACCCCTTTTTCTATGCTGAAATATCTGTACATCGCATCATTCATCCACGGTTCATCATCATCATTTTTTTTGTTTTTTTGTTTGCTTTGCTTATCCACATTGATAACACCTTTAGCCTTGGATTGCCATTGCTGAATCTACTGTCTGTAATAGCAAATTCTCTCTCCCTCACTTCAAGCCTTCTTGGTGGACCTGTGACCCAACATATTTGGAGACTGTTAAGTCTTGAGAATTTGGAAATATAGCAATACTAACTTGGTTGCTCATTTATCCGCAGGAGTCTGTATATTAAGTTGCTCTTGGATATCGGGCATTCATCGGTAAAATATGTTGCTCTTCTCTTTACCTTAAGATGCTGAATTTTGATGATTTCTTTTTTTTTTTCTTTTCTTCCATGCACAAGTGGTTCTCTACCTACATTCGTGTAATTACATCTGCCTTTGATATACATCACTTAGGATATGATCATTGTCCTAGCATATTCTGAATAATATTGGAAAATTGATGCTCCATATAGGAATATAAGTTGTATGTCAAAGTCGTCAGTTGATTAGTAACCCAATGTATATACTGATCAGTGGGTTAGTAACCCAAAACTGTCTTAAACCATGTTTAGGTTGCCAATTAATCCAGACAACTTAAAGGTAGCAGTCTTTAGCATTAACAGCTGGTTTGAAGCATCACTAATACGCGTTAACTGGAAGCGAGATTGTTATCTTTGTGACAGCATCACCTGAAACTCAAGTCTGATAAGGTCATTTCAGACGGCTGTGCTATAGAAGAACCAGTGATTGAACGTGTAAATATCTCAGTTATTCCATTCACAACCAATAGGGTTTAGCTGTGATGATCCTAATTGTCTAAAACATTGGATGTTCCTACCTTAGTGGTCGAAATGTCAGCATTTTATTAAATTTCTGTAAGGAAGTTGTCCGCTACTGTGGAATTCTTCTGTAAAATGGCCGGGATAGTTGTGAGCAGTATCAATCACTTGTCATTGACTGAGGGCGATGGGGCAGATGACGTGTCCATGATCTAGATAGTTGATGTTGGAGTCGGAGGGGTGGTCACGGTCAAGAAAGATGCCCAGGATATCACGGCATCGGGTCTTACTGTGAGTCAGTTTAGACCTCTAAATAGATCACTATTTGCCCATGGGACATCCGCTCAGGGTGTAGAAAATATTATCCTACATAGGTTTGGCTTAGTCACAATCAGTTGTGGTCCTAATTTTTTTTTTCTTTCTTGGGCATTGTGGCATCTCCAAGAACAGTCTCATCTAACCTAGTGTTTTTGCAGGGAATATGTGAAAAATATCATTACTTGGAGTTGTAAATTCATCTTTATGCATTGTAATAGTTAGATCTTAATGAGAATTTAGATTTGTTGTTTTAGATAGAATGAATGAGCATAGTAATATCATAAATTGTTTGTTCTCATGCATTTTTGTCTTTATTTCTCAAAATTCTCACAATGGTGAAACACGAATGACATGTACACCATTTTTGTAAGAGGTAATTGATCCTAAGTTGATGATCCACATCAATGGCCATAGTCAGGGTGTGGACAAAATTTAGGATTTTTATCTTTTACGAAATAACACTGGATCCACACTGGACCCGTTTTCAAAATTCATCATATTTTTCTTAAATATCTTTTTCTTTTATTAGAATTTAACTTAAAATTAATTCAAAATATATACCAATGGCCATAGTCAGGGTATATTGAGAGTTAATTTCATTTTAAATTCTATAAAAGCACCAAATGTGTTTTATTCTTTGCCTGAATTTAAATATAGATTATTATATAATACATTCAATGACCATAGTCAAGGATGTATTTTATCTTCAATCTTATTTTAATTCATCCAAAGAATGAAATAGCTTTTCAAAATCCAATTTCAAAATTCTTTTAATTCATTCATCATTTAGGATAGAATTGCATCATATTTTGAAAATTTCCTTTTCAAAATTCCAAATGATTCTTCTTCTTCATTTCTCAGATCAGATCCTATTCATAAATTCAAATTCAACTCTATTTTCTCAAAAGGATTCAAGAAATCAATTTCAAGGTCCCATTTGACTTTGAAACTTCAGAATCATCTTGTATTTCAAATTCCAAATTCTAAATCCAATTTAACTTTGAAATTCATTTGTGTGTTCAAGATCCAAATTCTAAAATTCGTTTTCCAAGTTCAACATAAACTTGGAAGTTGTTGATTCCTCTTCTGAATTTAACTCAAAATCCATTTTTAGGGTCCAGGATCCAACACTCATATTGGATCTCAGACTTAAAATCAATTCCTCTTTAGGATCCAGAGTCCAATTCTACTTTTGGATCTCAGACTTCAGATCCAATTTCCTTAGGATCCGGAATCCAACCTCATATTGGATCTCAGACTTCAGATCCAATCCCTCTTTAGGATCCAGACCCCAAATTTCACTTTGGATCTTAGATTTCATATCAAATTCCTCTTTAAGAATCAAAACTCCAAATTCCACTTCTGGATCTCAGACTTCAGATCCAATTTTCTTATAGGATCCAGCATCAATTTCACTTTGGATCTTAGACTTCAGATCCAAATCCATTCTAGGATCCAGAACCTAACTCTACATTGGATCTTAGACTTCAGATCCAAATCCATCTTAGGATCCAGAACCCAATTCTACATTTGGATCTCATACTTCAGATCTAAATCCATCTTAGGATCCAGAACCCAATTTTATCTCAGATCTCAGATCTCAGATTTTAAATCCATCTTTAGATCCAACTCCATTCCCAATTCTAGATTTCAAATCCAATTCCATTTTCAGATCTCATCTGAACTCCCTAACTCAATTTCTATTCTTAAATACCATTTGAGTTCCTCAATCTATTCCAATTTAAAACTTCAAAATCTAAATTCAAGTATTCATTTCCTTTCCTAAAATCAAATTCAAAGCTCAAAGTCTATTTCTGACTTTGAAACTTCATTTCCTTTAGTTTTAAAACTTCAAGTCATTCCTTCTCATTTATTCTTCTGAATCCTGATTCATTTCAAAGACTTAGAACTCCTCTGATCTATCTCAAGTTCTAAGTTAGATTCAATCATTTCTTCACTCCCTTATCAAGTTCATCTCAGAATACTTGGAAATTTTCAAAACATTCTTTTTAAAAGGAGCATACATTCTTGCATCACACAAGCATGATTCATTGTGCATTTAGAGTTAGAATTCTTAGATTATGTTTAGGCAAAGCAAAAGGTATAGATTCGATCCTTGGTTCGATTACCCCTGGTAAAGGCGCGAGGAACGGTCGAACCTCGTACCGACGAGAAAATCCCGTCTCTCCATTTTCCCGTAATATTTTCAAAAACGGATGCGAGTTATTTGCTAAATATTTTCAAATTAAGGTCAAGTGAGACCGCGCAAAATAGTTCCTCTTCTCTCTCTCTTTCTTTCTTTTTCTCTTCTCTTTCTCTTTTCTTTCTTTTATTTTTCTCCCTTCAAAAAGGAGAAAAATAGAGGATAGAAAAGGAAAAGAGAAGGAAGAGAGAGAAACCAACGAGAGGAAAAAATTTTGCGATGATCACACTCGTCTGCATACAGGAGTCCAGAACTCCAGTTTTATAAATTTCAATCCAGATCAAGTTTTAAAAGTTTTCAGAAATCAATTTCAAACCTCGGGTTTCCAAAATTAACATTTTTACCCCGGGAGTCTAAATTTGAAAACATTTTTTTCAAGAAAAATAATCTGGATTTCTTTCAAAGTCAAATTTTCAAATTTTACACTGGATTTGCTTCGCAATGAGCTATTGAACTTCAAAATCTGAGCTTGTTTCAAAAACTGCCAAAAATAGCTCGTTTCGTTTTAAAAATATTTTTTCTTGAGAAAAACAATATGGATTTACTTCAAACACAAATTTTTGAATTCTACACTGGATTTGCTTCGCAATGGGGTATTGAACTTCAAAATTCGAGCTCGTTTCAAAAACTGCCAAAAATAGCTCGTTTCGTCTGGAAATAAATTTGGAAGTATTTTCTCGAGAAAAACAATCTGGATTTATTCCAAAATTAAAATTTTAAATTCTACATTGAATTTGCTTCGCAATGAGGTATTGAACTTCAAAATCCGAGCTCGTTTCAAAAACTGCCAAAAATAGCTCGTTTCGTTTGGAAACTTTCTGAAAAGACTATTTTACCCCTCTAATCATCAAAATGAATTTCAAAATTAGAATTTGGACCCGCTCTGAGATGGCCCATTCATTTACATTTCTACTTTATTAAAAAAATGTTTCTTTTTATTTGTTTGTTTTGTTTTTATTGATTTTTATTTTATTTTATTTTGTTTTATTTTATTTTAGAGAGGTGGGACCCACAAGGTGGTCACCCAAACCTCCAGCCCCACTTTCCATTTTTTTTCCTCATTTTTCTTTTCCTTTTCCTTTTTCCCTCCTTTTCTTTCTTTCCTTTCTTTTTCCCTTTTCTTTCTTTTTCTTCCTTTTTCTTCCTTTTCTTCTTCCTCTTATTTCCTTTTTCCTTCTTTCCTTCTTCCTTTCCTTCCTCCCTCCTTTCCCTCTTGCCCAACCATTCACGTATATCTCTCTCTCATTTTTCTATCAAAGACTTAGAAAAGATCCTATTAGGACCTAAGTTAGGGAGAACAAAACAAAAAAAAAAGAAGAAAAAAAGTCAAGGCTGCAGCTATAGCCATTCACATATGGTTGTACACAAAAAGAAAGTCAAGTTAGCCATTATTATTATTATTGGTAACTTAAGTTTTAATGGATTAAAACCTAAGTTATCAAGAAAACCATGGAGGGCTACCAAAAGGAAAGGCTATTCAACGCCTCTCTCTCTCTCTCTCTCTCTCTCTCTCTCTCTCTCTTTCTCTCTCTCCCTTGGTTTCCATTACACAGCTTCTCACCTCTCTACAGCAGCTTCTCCTTCACCACCTCTCCTTACAGCAGTAGCACAACATCTTCACCAGCTTGCAGCTCTTCTTCAGCCACCACAGCAACTGGGCCACCACAGCAGCCACCATCTTGTAGCCACAACCACCAGCAACTCCAGCCTTGGCTGCAGCCACAACAGCCTCTCTACAATAGCCATCTTCAGCCAGCAGCTGCACCACAGTCCACCTTGTTGCATCTTCCGCCAACTTTTAGCAACTCAAGACACCAACCATCTTCAATTGCAGCAGCCTCCTTCAATCACTACCAGCCTTACTTGGTGACAATCACCACAGCAAATCCGTCAGCCATTCTCTCGTTGCAGCTTCTCTATAGCAGCAACCTTGCCCCAACCGGTGCAAACTCCTCCATTCAAGCGAATCTCAAGGTAAAACCCATTATTCTTGTGATTTCTTCCATGACTCCAGTATGAATCCGGTTCAAAACTGGATTCATCTAGTTGCAAAAGCTATTTTATGAGTTTGTAATATTGATTTACCATTGATCAAGGATCCATCCGATGCATGGATCAGATCCTCCCTTCCCACAAGCAAAAAAAAAAAAAGATTTGTATCCCTGTTTTTCTTTATCTTAAATATTATATTCATGTTAAATATGCATTTCAAGCATTTTATTAATTTAGTCTTATTGTTTTATTAATAGTCTGTTTGATATCATTAAGATTCGTGTTAAGGCTTGTAGAAATTAGTTGTAGCATAAGTTACAACCATTATTTTATATAGATTTTCGTTTTAATAAATCCAAAAACAAATATTTGTAGTTAGGTTTATTTGTCCATGATCTCATATTTAAAAATTTAGATCCGTTTGAGTTCTGGAACCTTATCAAATGAATCGAATCTCAAGCTAGGATTTCGCAGTTCTCTGAATTTTCAATTTCTGTTTTAGCAGAAAAGAACCTCCGACACCACCCTTGTGGGAGATTCGGATTGCTCTCCAAAAATCACAGTAGATTTATAATTGAATCTACTAGTGATCTGGAAATTTTGAGGTTTTTTCAGTCAGTTTTGACCTCTGTAAAAAATCGGATTTCTCAGACCCTTGGGAAAATATCGATTTTCTTTCGTCAGGGTATAGACAGACCTTAATGCACCAAGTCCATCCAATCTGTAACTTGTCTGCAAAAACTTTTAACATGAAAGTTGTTCCTAACATAATTTCCTGTCATTTCCCAAAATTGGGGAATTTTTTAATCTGTTTCATTATTTTTCCCGGATTTTCCCTTTCTGTCTAACAGATTCCAATGTCCAGAAATCTCAGAGATTTAGGTCTCTGATAACAGTATGGCCTTTTCCAAACCATAACCAGAATCCCAATGGTGTCAAAAGATCAAATCTTCCTCTGTTTGTCAGGGACATTTTCCCACAATTTCAGCCTTTTGCCCATCTGTCTTCCATTTTTCCCATCATGGTCGCCAAACCTGTTATCATCGCAAAAAATTTTTCCTCCCTTGCGAGAGAGAAACGAATTTCGCGAGTCAAACTCGACCAAAGTTTTGAAAATGATTTTGAAAATTTACTCGAGTTTGACTCGCGAAATTCGTTTCTCTCTCGCAAGGGAGGAAAATTTTTTTGCGATGATAACAGGTTTGGCGATGCTACCCACCCTGAATCACCTCTACAATCTGAAGCAGAAGAGCAGTGAAAAAGCCAGAGACTTCATCCACAGATGGAGATCCACCTACAATCAAATGAAGGATCCAATATCAGAAGGGCATGCGTTGTTCGTCATCCTGAATAATTTTTCCCAACCTTTGAGAGGCCTGATCTCTACTTCCCTGGCACAATCTTTCATTGAATTGGTAGAACGAGCTGAATGGCTCGAGATGGGATTAGAGAATGGAGTGTATGAGAGCCTCACTCTCTCAAAAGGCAGCTCCGATACCAAGAAATCATGTGTCACCTTCTCGGTGAATACCACAGGCAACAACAATGGTAAAAATAAAAGAGGTGGCAAAAAGAACCGCACTGGTGGATCAGGAAGCTTAAATCCTAGCAGAGATGATCATATAAAACAAGAGGACAGAATCAGCAGGCAGAATGACAGCCTTCTCTCAAGCATCCAACTAGAATTAAAGCCCCAAGGGAGACCAAAGCATGACGGTTGGAGATACGATCGTAATTTTACTCCCTTAGAACAACTGCTCGAACAAGTTCTGAAATATATGATAACCAAAGGGATGGTTAGACTCCCCAAGATAGCAGATCCTCCTGTAACCATGGGAAGGTTTAAAGATCAGTTCTGCCAGTTTCATCGGGCAATGGGTCACGATACCGAGCATTGCTTTGTCCTTAAAAATATTGTCCAAGACTGCATTGACAAGAATCTCCTTATTGAAGATGGGGAAAATACCAATTGATTATCCTGATCAAATTTCCCAAGAAACTGACAATGCCAAGGCTATGTCATCTTTAATCATTTTGCTTTTGGACAATACAGACCCAGTTTTCTTACCAACTTGTTATTTCTTTTCAATGATTGAATAAATTATCCATTTTCCTCATGAACTTGATAGCATCTTTTATTCTTCTTCTCTGCAAAATGTTCTTTTATGAGAAATGACCTCTTCCGAGTCTCTTCTGAATCAACCAAAAGCCAGTTGCCGTGTCATTTTCAGAGAGCGCTCTTCGAACATCAATCATTTATCCTTTTGTTCAAAATATTCTTCCCCCATTACACTGGGGCATTTTAATTTTTTATTTTATCTACAAATACCCTGTATGCAGGCAGGATCAAACAAATCCCTCATTTTGCACGCATGTGCACCCATTTACATTCATTTGCATTTACATGCATTCATTCGCATTCATCTACATTCATCTGCATCAATTTGCATCGAATTCCCCATTCAGGATAAGGGATAAATCCTCAGACCTCGGCAAGGCGTTCAAGTCATCGTCAGTCGATAACCATTTAAAGTCCAGTGCTCGTATTGGTAATCTCTCAAAATCCAATGCTCGTATTGGTAATCTCCCAAAATCCAGTGCTCGTACTGGTAATCTTCCAAAACCCAATATTCGTACTGGTAATCTTTCAAAACATAATGCTTGTACTGGTACATTTTCAAAATCCAGTGCTTGTACTGGTACCCTTTAAAAATCTAACACTCGTGTTGGTGTCTTGCCTATTGGTCGCGTTATTCGATCTCTTAGGTGCAGTCTTCACGCTGACCTTTCATCAGAATTCAAGTTCAATATTAATTATGTCAATTTCGACCTTCGGGTCATCCAAATTCTAATTTCCAAATTTCTAATTTCGACCTCCGGGTCACCCAATTCTCTATTTCAACCTTCGGGACATCCAATTTGATCAATCAGGCCTCTGGGCCGCCCACTCTATCAGATTCTCAAGCCTTCGGGTTACAATCTTACCAGCATCAGTCATTCTTCTGCCTTCGATTTACAACTTTGTCAATATTTATCACTTTCCAAGCCTTCGGGTTACAATTTCATTAATGTCTATCATTTTCAAGCCTTCGGGTCACAACTCTATCAATGTCAGCTATTTTACCAAAAATAGCAAAATCCTGCTTTCGAGCTGGTCGGTCATCAAATCCTGCTTTCGAGCTGGTCGGTCATCAAATCATGCTTTCGAGCTGGTCGGTCAAACCAAATCCTGCTTTCGAGCTGGTAAATCAAAACAAATCCTGCTTTCGAGCTGGTCGGTCATCAAATCCTGCTTTTGAGCTGGTCGGTCAAACCAAATCCTGCTTTTGAGCTGGTAAAACAAAACAAATCCTGCTTTCGAGCTGGTAGTTCAACAAATCCTGCTTTCGAGCCGGTCGGTCAATAAATCCTGCTTTCGAGCTGGTAAATCAAAACAAAACCTAACTTTCAAGTTGATCTCTTATTAAAGTATTTTCAGGATTCAGTTTAGTCATGGATGTGTTGCGTTGTGCTTCAAATACTCGCTTCCACAAAGGATTTCAAGAAAATTTTGCCAACTTGTCATTAAATATTTGTTGATTTCAAAATCTTTATTGCACAAAAACATTACCTCAGAATACCTTCAGTATTACTTCCGAAAGGACAAAGCCTTCGCGAAAAAAGATTTAAAATTCAGAATCTTTCTATTAGCCGACCAAAAGGATGAAGAATAAATCCTCGATATGGCCAGCAAAAGAAATTCAATGTTGTTGCAAAGCCATAAGTGATCGGTATTGATCGCAGTCAATGGCACATTTTTAAAGATCATTCTTGGAAAATAAAGCACTCGAAATATCCTGGGTGATACAGAAAAATCCATTCAATCCCTATATCTTCTCAATCACCTAAAGCTGCAATTAAATATCTGCAAAAGGGATCTCTCAACTGTCGTCAAGATAAAGGCGAATTAGGCGAGTAGACCCCCGGGGCCAAAGAAGATTTGAATCATCTCCAAGATGACGGAGTTTGTGACGGATCCTTCCAAGGAAAGTTCAGAGCACCGTCAAGATGAAGACGACTGCAATGAGCCTCCCGACAAACCCTAAAAGATATTTAATTTCCGCTATCATCAAGAGATTTTCAACCAATGAGCCAATAACCATCGATATAATCCCTGAGAGAAAAAGAAGGATCAGAACATCTCCAAGATGAAGGAGTTTATGACGTACCGTTCCAAAAAAAAAAAGAGAGAGAAAAGTTAGGACATCTCCAAAATGAAGGATGATGTAATAAAATCCCCAAAAGCCTAAGAGAGCTCTAATTCTGCCAAAAAAAGAAAAAAAAAAGTGGGCAGAAAGATCATCATGAGAAAGGAATCCCAGGATATCAGACTGCTGAATCTGTCAAGAATCTTCTTTAAAATTTGTGAAATTCTATTATCAATATTCCTTCACTAATTTCTTTCACAATATCAAGAATACTCTCTTTTCTATTCATATCAAGGAAATTGATAGCCTCCTTGAAAGAAAGTCAATTGCAAGAAATTTGAATTTGAATCTTGATTCTACGAAGTTAAGCCCAGTCAGAGGTAATACTTCAGGTAGAAAAGAGGGAATATTTTCAAAACAATGTGCATCACTTTCAATTATTTTGAATCAACAATAATTTTCAACATTTTGACAATATTTTCTAGCTATCCTGGCGTGAAGCGAGAGCTTGAGGTTCATCTTTGACGCATCTTGACATCAGTTGTTATCCCTTTTTAGGACTTGATAACGGGAGTTTTCAAGATTCCTTCCCTTCTGTTGGTATAATGTGAGCGCATGGGCTCTCAGATTCGCACACTTCCCTGTGTCCCCATTGTCCCACCATAGACAGTCCAATTTCGGCTTGAGGTTAAGCCACCAATCATTTTCTCGCAAAAGGTCACCAATTTCAAAAGTTATTTAGTCTCAGCAATGAGGTGCCCAAAATCAAACCCCTTTTCAAGCTTTAGGGACCCCAATTTCATCCTTTTGCAAAACCCCTATCGGACTCATTGTGCGGAGATCCGAAGGCTCCATCATGGTTTCTTCCTTCGAGGATTCCATTCATTTTCCGCCCAATCAGGATAAGGGTACAAACCTGAGCCTCCTTTGATAAGGTATTTCATTTTCCGCCCAATCAGGATAAGCGTACAAACCTGAGCCTCCTTTGATGAGGTATTTCATTTTCCACCCAATCAGGATAAGGGTACAAACCAGAGCCTCCTTTGATGAGGTATTTCATTTTCCGCCCAATTAGGATAAGGGTACAAACCTGAGCCTCCTTTGATGAGGTATTTCATTTTCCGCCCAATTAGGATAAGGGTACAAACCCGAGTCTCATTCTGATGAGGTATTTCATTTCCCGGTCAGGTTAAGGGTACAAACTTTAGCCTCATTCTGATGTGGTATTTCATTCCCCGGTCAGGTTAAGGGTCAAACCTGAGCTTCGTTTCTACACGAGGAATTTTCCGCCCCATCCAGGTTAAGGGCAAAACCTAAATCTCACTTCTTTTGAGGTAAAATTTTTCTTCTTTATTCTCCATTTCATATCTACCATTTTCATCAGGGCTAATATTTTCATATCCAGTCAGATCCTTCTAACTGGGGCATTTTTATAGCCCAAATTTGGTGTGTTTTTCTTTGCCACTAAGCTTGTCTTCAAGCCGACTTAGTAGCAAAGAGGGGCATCTGTAAACACCCCAAATTTTTCTCATCCATTCTCAAACAACTCTCCTCGTGCAGTGCCAACCCTATTAGGTCAGTGTAGGAGTCAAACCCCGAGTCAGTTTCAGAAAATCACCATTTTACACATTTTTATTAGTAAAATTATCATTTTACCTCTAGGTCATCCCAGACCCCAGTCAGTCAGTGTCAACCAAGCTCATTGGTCAGTTCAGGACAGTTAGAATATCAGTCATTTCAAGTTCATCTGAGCTCACAATGAACAAATCATTTTCATTTCAAACCATTCCTGCCAAAATGGGATCATTTCTTCAGAAATGAGCTCATTTCTCACTCAAATCCAAGCCAATTGTCTCTGAGTCAGTCATTCCCAGTCAGTCATGTTCCCTAGAGTCTAACTTGACCTCACCAGGAGTTCAAGCGCTCCAGTTTTAGTTCAAAACCATTTCCAAGTGTCTATGAGCCCATTTTAGCTCTTTCAGCTGAAATTGAGTTGAGTTGAGTCAATTGAGCTAGTGTTCGAGCTTCGATTTTAGTTCATGTCAGTATTATTGACCTTTTTTTTTACCTCAAAGCCAGCTCAAGTTCGTAATTCACTTCACCCCAATGACCATTCCGTACTATTTCTCTAAAAATGGCAGCTTTTCTTGAAAATTCAGTTGGAAAGGTCAGTTGAGTCAGTGCCTGGTCAGTTCATTTGAGTTCTGAAACTCTAAAACCCAGCTCAATCCAGCTCATTTCAGTTCAATCCAGCTTGAACCCCAATTTTCAGTGTCACTCTGACCCAGTAGAGTCCCGAAAACCATTTCTTGAGCTATTTTGCAAATTTTATCAATTTTAATGCTTTTTAAACTGGTACAAGTGTCAATCGGGGTCTAACATCCAAAATTCTTCATTCAGGGTCTGCATTTCGCATGTCATTTCTCATCATTTCATATCATTTCTCAGCATTTCATAACATTTCATTCCATTTTCGAAGTCCAGAACTCCAGTTTTATAAATTTCAATCCAGATTGAGTTTTAAAAGTTTTCAGAAATCAATTTCAAACCTTGGGTTTCCAAAATTGACATTTTTACCCCCGGGAGTCTAAATTTGGAAATATTTTCTCAAGAAAAATAATTTGGATTTATTTCAAACACAAATTTTTGAATTCTACACTGGATTTGCTTCACAACGAGCTATTAAACTTCAAAATCCGAGCTCGTTTCAAAAACTGCCAAAAATAGCTCGTTTCGTTTTGAAAATATTTTCTCGAGAAAAACAATCTGGATTTCTTTCAAAATTAAATTTTCAAATTCTACACTGGATTTGCTTCGCAACGAGGTATTGAACTTCAAAATCCGAGCTCATTTCAAAAACTGCCAAAAATAGCTCGTTTTGTCTGAATTTTTTTTTGAAAAGACTATTTTACCCCTTTAATCGTCAAAATGAATTTCAAAAGTGGAATTTGGACCCGCTCTGAGATGGCCCATCCATTTGCATTTTCTTGTTTTAATTTATAAGAAAAAAATATCTTTTTCTTTATTTTTTTTTGGTTTGTTTTATTTTATTTATTTTAATTTTTTTTAATTATTTTATTCTTCCTAAGGTGGGACCCACAAGGGGGTCACCCAAACCTCCAGCCTATTTCCTTTCTTTCTTCCTCCATTTTCTTTTTTTATATTTTTTTTATTTTTATTTTCTTTTCTTCTTTATTTCTTTTCTTTCTTTTTTCTTCCTTTTTCTTTCTTTTTCTTTCTTTCTTTCTTTCCTCCTTTTTCTCCTCTCCCTCCATTCACGTATAGTCTTTCTAGCCTCTCCTTCTTCTCCTTTCCCTCCTTTCCTTTCCTTTTCCTTCTTCCCCTCTTCTTTCCTTTTCCTTCCCTTCCTTCTTTCCCCTTTCTTTCTTATTCCCTCCCTATTTTCCTCCAAAGAAAAATGGCTACAGCCATTCACGTACATGGGATTCATAGAATATCTTTAGGAACTTAGGTTTTGATTTTCATCAAAACCTAAGTTAGCATAAAAGCTAAAAGAAAAAGATACGGCTGCTATCTCTCCCCATTGAACGCCTATCTCCCATTCTCTCTCATATTCTCTCTCTCTTGGTGTCTTTGACACCCAACCATCTTCAAGCTTTGCAGCCACCAACAGCAGGAGCCCTCCTCCAGGGTGACCATATCCACCTCCTTGGCAAATTCAGCCGGCTCCTCCTCCATGCCCAGCAGCTGCTCCACATCCAAGCCGGCGACCACACCTCCATTGCTGCCACAGCTTTTTGTTGCAGCCACATCCAGCTGATCCATCAATGGCTCTAGCTCCACCAAGGAACCATACATCTTCCCCAGCTGGTGACCATCCTCTTCAAGTCGCAGCTACAGCCACCATCAACACCTCTACCACCTTGCAGCAACTTCAATTTCACCAACCTCCAGCCAGCCGACTCACCTTGGCAGCCATCACCATCGCAGCCTTCTAGCATCCATCTCCAGCCACCGGTGCGAACTTCTCCATCGCTCCAGCCCATCAGCCGGTACAAAGTAAAACCTCTTTTCTTATTTTGCGAATCCAGAATCCAACTCAAAATCGGATTCATATGGCTGAAAAGCCATTGTTTATATGATCTAGAGGGGTGAAAATCAAAGTTTTTCACATCAAGGCTAGACGATGTGAGGTGATCCATCCGAATGAATGGATTGGATCCCTCTCGTCAATAGCCAATATCAAATCACCTTCATACATCCCTGTTTTTCTGTTTTAAGCATTATATTCATGTAGGTTGTGCGTTTTAGGTTTTTTTTTTTTGTTTGATTAATTTACTGTTTTATAGATGGATTTGTTAGCTTTGTTAATGTTAGCAAAGAGATCTATAGGCTTTGTTAATTCACGTTCAGTCTAGCTATTCTTTCATATTTAATTTTTTGTCAATAAATCTTGATAATTTTGTACTAGATGACATTATGAGATCCTGATTTACTGCCAAAAATCTGGTTTGATTTGGATTATTCAAGCCCCTTTTAAAAATCAAATATCAAAACCAATTTCAAACCCTGTGAAAATCTGGAATTCCATTTTAGCAGACTTTAGGGCCCAAGATTACCCCTGTGGGAGATTCGGATTGTCCTCCAAAAATCACAGTAGATTCATGATTGAATATACTAATGATCTGGAAATTTTTAGGTTTTTTCAATTAGTTTTGACCTCTGTAAAAAATCGGATTTCTCAGACCCCTGGGAAAATATCGATTTTCTTTTGTCAGGGTATAGACAGATCTTAATGCACCAAGTCCATCTAATCTGTAACTTGTCTGCAAACACTTTCAACATAAAAGTTGTTCCTAACATAATTTTCTGTCATTTCCTAAAATTTGGGAATTTTTGGATCTGTTTCATTATTTTTCCCGGATTTTCTATTTCTGTCTAACAGATTCCAATGTCCAGAAATCTGAGAGATTTAGGTCTCTGATAACAGTATGGCTTTTTCCAAACCATAACACGAATCCCAATGGTGTCAAAAGATAAAATATTCCTCTATTTGTCAGAAATATGTTTCCGCAATTTCAGCCTTTTTCCATCTGTCTTCCATTTTTCCCATGTTTTCTACCGAAACCTGTCTGTTTCCCCTAAATCCTAGAGTCGCCGGATTCTGATCCGACTTGCCGGAGTGGCACAACTCCGATCATAGGTCAAAACCAGAACATGTAAAAGGAAAAAATCCTTAACTTACTGTCCTCTATCACCCCATAAAATTTGGGAAATTTTTATGGAAATTTGATATCCTAAATCCCCTTTAGAATCAACATTTTAGGCAAAAATCACACAATTTAGGGTTTTTATTTTAATTTTCATATTTAAAAATACAAAAATATTAGATTTTCGAGCTCCATTATGTTTTTAGGGTTATTTTAGGTGTCTATGCCAAATTTTGTTTAATTCTAAGTTCATTTGCTCCATGTGTTAGTTTATCTTTAAATTCAGAAGCAAAAATCAGGCGAAAATCAAGTTAAATTTGATATTTATGATATTTTCGCAATTTTAGGGTTTTTATCATGTACATAAGCATGTAGAAACATATTAGGGTTAATTTCAATCTCCTTTGCTTTTCTTATTTTTTAATTTTGCAAAATTTATTTCAGAAAACCCTGGTTTCAAGGCCATAGTCTTGTTATCGGGGGTATTTTGGTCATTTTGACCTAAATTTCGAAATTTCAATTTCTAATTCTCCAAAATTTCATGCATATCATCATATTTTATCATATTATGTTTTATTTATTTCATTTGATTTTCAAAATTCCAAAATTTATAAAAATTCTTTCAGAAAACCTTGATTTCAAGGTCATCAGGGGTATTTTGGTCATTTTGACCCCAACTTCAAATTTTCAATTTTATTTTCGAAATTTATTCATTATTTATCATGTTTATATCAAAGGGGGTATGAATTTGGGTTTATATCTGAATAATATCCGATAATTTCCCATATTTTCGGATAAATTCAGAAAAACCTACATTTTTGTGCTAACCTTGTTTTCTAGTTTTGTAGGAACATTCAAGAAGAAGACTTAGCTTTTATTTTTTTTATTTCTATTCAATGTAACCTCAAATGTAATAATTTGGAATAAGAGTTACTTTTCTGCTTAGAATAGGGTTGCATTGCATATAGTTTAATTTATGCAAATTTCGATATGTGATGTATGATTCATGCACATTATTTCAAATTCACTATGGTTTACACGAATGGCACATGCACAAGCTCTTATGGAGTTTATAAACTCGGTGGGATTCGTATTTATGGCCATAGTCAGAATACGAAGAAAACCAAGATTTATGATCTTCATATTAGCCACATTCAGCCTACACATTTAGGCTAACTTCAAAAATGCACTGCATTTTTCAAAACTTCAAAAGGATTTCTCAATTCCTCAATGAAATTCCCTTTTCAAATTCATATTCATTCATTCATATTATTTAAATTGCATTGTTTTCAAATTCATTTTCCAATTTCAATTTAAAAAAAAAAATTCAGTTTACTCAAGAATTTCCAAGTCTTTCTCAGGATCTGATTTTCTCAAAATCCTAAGTTTTCAAATGACATTTCAAAGCATTTCCCAAGTTCAAATCAAGATTTTCCTATGTTTTCAAATTCTCAAATTTCAAAATCTCAAGTTTTCAGAAATCGATTTTCTCATATTTTCCAGTTTTCTTGAGAATTCATTTTTCATTTCAAAAGTCATTTTCCAATGAATTTCTTAGATTTTCTCAGAATTCTCAAATCCATTTTCTTAGAAAAGCAATTCCAAATTTCAAAATCGATTTTCTAAAGTTCAAATTTTTCTGAGAAATCACTTTCCAATGCAAATTTCTGATTTCCAATAAAATTCAATGATTTTCTCAGGAATTCCATTTTCAAGCATTTTCCAGTCCTTTTCTAAATGCATTTCAATTTTCCAAAGCAAACATCATATTTTCTCAAACTTGCATTTTTTAAAATTCCATAGCACAAGCCTGATTCTTTGTGCATTCTAGGAAAAATAGAGCATAATTTAGATATTTGAGTCAAGTTAAAGCACACAATTGATCTTTGGTTCAATTACCCTTGGTAAAGGCGCCAGGAACGGTTGAACCTCGTACCGACAGGCGGATCCCATTCCACGGAATTTTCCCGCAAATTTTCAAAACGGAGGCGAGTAATTTTCAAAACCATTTTCAAAACTTTGGCCGAGTTTGACTCGCGAAATTCCTTTCTTTCTCGCAAGGGAGGGGAAAAATTTTGCGATGATAACAGGTTTGGCGACCGTGATTCGAGTCAGCCAGCACTTGAAAACTATTTATTTTCAAAACATTTTGTATGCAGGCAGGGTCAAATAAATCTCTCATTTTGCATGCATTTGCATTCATTTACATACATTTGCATTCATTTGCATTTGCATGCATTCATTCACATTCATTTGCATCCATATGTATCGAATTCATTTCCCTTTCAGGTTAAGGGATAAACCTGAACCACCCATTCAGGATAAGGGATAAATCCTGAGACCCCGACAATAGCCTAAGTCATCGTGAGGATGAAGATTGAAAATCTCTCATCAGAATCAGTTGGATAAATTTTCAAAATCCAGTGTTCGTGCTGGTAAGATTTTCAAAAACCAGTGTTCGTGCTGGTAAAATTTTCTAAATCCAGTGTTCGTGTTGGTAAATCTTCAAAATCCAGTGTTCGTGCTAGTAATTCTTCGAAAAACAGTATTCGTACTGATCCATTTTCAAAATCCAGTACTTATACTGGTTCATTTCCAAAATCCAGTATTCACACTGGTACATCTTTCAAAATCCAATTGTTATCGGTCGGACTTTCAAAATCCAATTTTTATTGGTCAAACTTTCAAAATCTGGTTTACTGGTTAATGTTTTCAAACCTAATCCATGCTAGTCTAGTTTTCCTTCGGGATTCGAGTTCCGACTCGAATTTTCTTTCCTTCTAATTAGTCTAGTTTTCCTTCGGGATTCGAGTTCCGACTCAAATTTTCTTTCCTTCTAATTAGTCTAGTTTTCCTTCGGGATTCGAGTTCCGGCTTGAATTGTCTTTCCTTCTGACCAGTCTAGTTTTCCTTCAGGGTTCAAGTTCCGACTCAAATTTTCTTTCCTTCCAATGGATCTAGTTTTCCTTCGAAGATTCGAGTTCCGACCCGAGTTTTCTTTTCCTAAAATTGGCCTAGAAGATTAGAGTTCCGACTCAAATTTTTCGTCCAAATTCCAATTTTAAATATCAAATTTCAAATTTTTAATTTCAAATTTCAAAATTTCAATTTCCAATTTTGACATCTGGGTCACCCAATTCTCTATTTCAACCTTCGGGTCACTCGATTTCTAATTTTGACCTTCGGGTCATTCAAATCCTCAATTTCGACCATCGGGTTATTCAATCCTTCAATCTCAACCTTTGATTTCCCATTTCGACCCCTTGTGTCATTCGACTCCCAATTTCGACCTTCGAGTCATGTAATTCTCAAATCTTGACCTTCGGGTCATCCAATTTGATCA
The DNA here is from genome assembly GCF_984573655.1 of Nuphar pumila. NCBI lineage: Eukaryota > Viridiplantae > Streptophyta > Magnoliopsida > Nymphaeales > Nymphaeaceae > Nuphar > Nuphar pumila. The sequence continues at coordinate 54,261,523 of NC_143250.1, read as the reverse complement.
ATCAGGCCTCTGGGCCGTCCAGTCTATCAGATTCTCAATTCAAGCCTTCGGGTTACGATCTTACCAACTTCAATCATTCTCCTACCTTCGGTTTACAACTTTGTCAATATCTATCACTTTCCAAGCCTTCGGGTTACAATTTCATTAATGTCAATCATTTTTAAATCAACAAAATCCTGCTTTTGAGCTGGTCGGTCAACAAAATCCTGCTTTTGAGCTGGTCGGTCAACAAATCCTGCTTTCGAGCCGGTCGGTCAACAAATCCTGCTTTCGAGCTGGTCGGTCAACAAATCCTGCTTTCGAGCTGGTCGGTCATCAAATCCTGCTTTCGAGCTGGTCGGTCAAACCAAATTCTGCTTTCGAGCTGGTAAATCAAAACAAATCCTGCTTTCGAGCTGGTCGATCATCAAATCCAGCTTTCGAGCTGGTCGGTCAAACCAAATCCTGCTTTCGAGCTGGTAAATCAAAACAAATCCTGCTTTCGAGCTGGTCGGTCATCAAATCCTGCTTTCGAGCTGGTCGGTCAAACCAAATTCTGCTTTCGAGCTGGTAAATCAAAACAAATCCTGCTTTCGAGCTGGTCGGTCATCAAATCCTGCTTTCGAGCTGGTCAGTCAAATAAATCCTGCTTTCGAGCTGGTCGGTCAAACCAAATCCTGCTTTCGAGCTGGTAAATCAAAACAAATCCTGCTTTCGAGCTGGTCGGTCAAACCAAATCCTGCTTTTGAGCTGGTAAAACAAAACAAATCCTGCTTTCGAGCTGGTAAATCAAAACAAAACCTAACTTTCAGGTTGATCTCTTACTAAAGTATTTTCAGGATTCAGTTTAGTCATGGATGTGTTGCATTGTGCTTCAAATACTCGCTTCCACAAAGGATTTCAAGAAAATTTTGCCAATTTGTCATTAAATATTTGTTGATTTCAAAATTTTTATTGCACAAAAACATTACCTCAGAATACCTTCAGTATTACTTCCGAAAGGACAAAGCTTTCGCGAAAAAAGATTTAAAATTCAGAATCTTTCTATTGGCTGACCAAAAGGATGAAGAATAAATCCTCGATATGGCCAGCAAAAGAAATTCAATGTTGTTGCAAAGCCATAAGTGATCGGTATTGATCGCAGTTAATGGCACATTTTTAAAGATCATTCTTGGAAAATAAAGCTGTCGAAATATCCTGGGTGATACAGAAAAATCCATTAAATCCCTATATCTCCTAAATCACCTAAGCTGCAATTAAATATCTGCAAAAGGGATCTCTCAATTGTCGTCAAGATGAAGGCGAATTAAGCGAGTAGACCCCCAGGGCCAAAGAAGATTTGGATCATCTCCGAGATGAAGGAGTTTGTGACGGATCCTTCCAGGGAAAGTTCAGAGCACCGTCAAGATGAAGGCGACTGCGATGAGCCTCCCGACAAACCCTAAAAGATATTTAATTTCCGCTATCATCAAATGATTTTCAACCAAAGAGCCAATAACCGTCAATATAATCCCTGAGAGAAAAGAAGGATCGGAGCATCTCTAAGATGAAGGAGTTTGTGACGTACCCTTTCAAAAAAAAAAGAGAGAAAAGTCAGGACATCTCCAAAATGAAGGATGATGTAATAAAATCCCCAAAAGCCTAAGAGAGCTCTAATTCTGCCAAAAAAAGAAAAAAAAAAAGTGGGCAGAAAGATTATCATGAGAAAGGAATCCCAGGATATCAGACTGCTGAATCTGTCAAGAATCTTCTTTAAAATTTGTGAAATTCTATTATCAATATTCCTTCACCAATTGCTTTCACAATATCAAGAATACTCTCTTTTCTATTCATATCAAGGAAATTGATAGCCTCCTTGAAAGAAAGTCAATTGCAAGAAATTTGAATTCGAATCTTGATTCTACGAAGTTAAGCCCAGTCGGAGGTAATACTTCAGGTAGAAAAGAGGAAATATTTTCAAAACAATGTGCATCATTTTAAATTATTTTAAATCAACAATAATTTTCAACATTTTGACAATATTTTCTAGCTATCCTGGCGTGAAGCGAGAGCTTGAGGTTCATCTTTGGCGAATCTTGACATCAGTTGTTATCCCTTTTAAGGACTTGATAATGGGAGTTTTCAAGATTCCTTCCCTTTTGTTGGTATAATCTGAGCGCATGGGCTCTCAGATTCGCACACTTCCCTGTGTCCCCACTGTCCCACCATAGACAGTCCAATTTCGGCTTGATGTTAAGCCACCAATCATTTTCTCACAAAAGGTCACCAATTTCAAAAGTTATTTAGTCTCAGCAATGAGGCGCCCAAAATCAAACCTCTTTTCAAGCTTTAGGGACCCCAATTTCATCCTTTTGTAAAACCCCTTTCGGATTCATTGTGCGGAGATCCGAAGGTTCCGTCATGGTTTCTTCCTTCGAGGATTCCATTCCTTCTGTACAATCAGGATAAGGGTACAAACATGAGCCTCCTTTGATGAGGTATTTCATTTTTACGCCCAATCAGGATAAGGGTACAAACCTGAGCCTCCTTTGATGAGGTATTTCATTTTCTGCCCAATCAGGATAAGGGTACAAACCTGAGCCTCCTTTGATGAGGTATTTCATTTTCCGCCCAATCAGGATAAGGGTACAAACCTGAGCCTCCTTTGATGAGGTATTTCATTTTCCGCCCAATCAGGATAAGGGTACAAACCTGAGCCTCCTTTGATGAGGTATTTCATTTTCCGCCCAATCAGGATAAGGGTACAAACTTGAGCCTCCTTTCATGAGGTATTTCATTTTCCGCCCAATCAGGATAAGGGTACAAACCTGAGCCTCCTTTCATGAGGTATTTCATTTTCCGCCCAATCAGGATAAGGGTACAAACCTGAGCCTCCTTTGATGAGGTATTTCATTTTCCACCCAATCAGGATAAGGGTACAAACCTGAGCCTCATTCTGATGAGGTATTTTATTTCCAGGTCAGGTTAAGGGTACAAACCTGAGCCTCATTCTGATGAGGTATTTCATTCCCCGGTCAGGTTAAGGGTCAAACCTGAGCTTCGTTTCTACACGAGGAATTTTCCGTCCCATCTAGGTTAAGGGCATGTGATCGTCGCGAAATTTTTCCCCCGTCTTCCCTTCCTTGCGGAAGGGAGAAAGAGAGAAACGATTTCGCGCTTCAAACTTGACCGGATTTTGGAAATGGTTTTGAAATACTCGCCTCCGTTTTGAAAATTGCGGGAAAATCCATGGGATGGGGCTCGACTTGTCGGTACGAGGTTCGACCGTTCCTGCCGCCTTTAACACGGGTAATCGAACCAAGGACCAAAATTATGCTTGACTTAGCGAAATTATCAAAGTTATGTTCTATCCTAAATGCACAGAGAATTCAGGCATGTGCTATGAGATTTTGGAAAATGCAGCTTGGGAAAACATGATGTATGCTTGGAAAATATTTGGAGTTGAAAAGATTTTCTCAGGAAAAAGCTGAAAGTCAATTTCTCAGGAAATTCAGATGAAAAAGATTTGAAATCTCAGGAAAGTTCATAAAGACTTGGGAAAATTATGAATGGTTGAAAATCCTGGGAAAATGGAAGTGATTCTTGAGAAAAGATGAACTTTTTGAAAAGGGAAACACTTCTTAGGAAAACTTGGACTTTGAGAGTTTTCTTAGGAAAATGATGGAAGATTTATAGGAAAGCTCATTGGAGAAGGAAAATCAAAACTTGGGGAATCGAAATCCTGGGAATTTTACCTTTTGAAATACTTGGAAATCGATTTTGGATCTTGGAGAAAGATTGGAAAACACTTTTGAATCTCTTAAGAAAATATCATTTTCCAGGGAAAACTGTGGAAAACTTGTCTTTGGAAAACCGATTTTAAGAAATCCTTAGAGTTTCTTGAGAAACCGATTTTCAGGGAAAACTATGAAAACTTGACTTTGGGAAAATCAACTTAAGAGTTTCTTGAGAAATCGATTTTTTTGAGAATGAAATTTTCTTGAGAAAATGATTTCATAATGCAAATGACATGAGTGAATGAATGCCCTTTGAAAAGATTTTCTGAGGAATTGGTTGGAAAATGTGCATTAAGTCCAAATAAATCCTTCACATATTCTGACTGTGGCCATGAATATGTTCAGAACTTAGTTGATTTGATGCACATGATTTTTGAAAACTTTGGAAATATGATGTGCATTTTAAGATAGCCTAAGAGTGTAAGCTCAATGTGACTAGTAGAAAGATGATGGATCTGGGTCTCGTCCATATTCCGACTAGGGCCGTAAATATGGATCCCACCGAGTCCATCAACTCCCTAAGAGTTGGTGAACGTGCCATTCGTGAACATCCATAGTGCTTTTGAAATAAGATGTATGCATCACATAAGCAGGATATTTGCATAAATTCAAACTATATGATATGCATCCTAGTCTAAGCAGAAAATTAAATCTCTTATTCCAAATTTTACATTATTACATCACTAAATAAATAAAATAAAAGAAATTTGCAGACTTCAGCTCCTTCTTTTGAATGTCCCTGCCAAACTTGAAATAAGGTTAGCTCAAATATGTGGGTTTTTCCAAAATTTTCCAATAATATTATGAAATTATTGGATTTAATTGGATATAAACCCTATGATCATGCTTCCTTGATATTTGAAATGATGAAAATGCAAGAAATTCGGTAGAAAACAGTTTGAAATTCGGAATTGGGGTCAAAATGACCAAAATACCCCTAAAATTAAAGTTACACCTTTAAAATCAGGGTTTTTTAAAGGAAAACTTGGTAAAACTGAGATTTCGAAATTCAAATTGAATCAAATGATGATGAGATGCAGTAAGAGACATGATGACATACTGCTAAACACACTAAGACTGTAAAATCAGAATTTGACCTTTTGCAATTTATCCAAAATAATGAATTTCGCTTGGATCCGGGTCCTGCGAGACCCTGTTTTGGTATTATGGCTAATCCGAACCTCAAATGGATTCCAAATTGTACCAAATTGGGTATGAAGTATCTAATTACTCTGATAAACAACCTAGAATGCTAAAAATCACGAAATGATATGATTCAAATGCTAAAATTCAAAGAAAGTCCTAAAATGGTGGATTTTGCCTATGGATCCGAACCAAATGCAATGCCTAATATGATAACGCAAGCTTTACACCATGGAAACTTCTGATATTTTGCATACTGCTAAAAGACACGAAATGGAACATTTTTGGTTTTTACAGTCTCGGGATTTGAGCCATGGTGAGTTCAATAACAGGGATTTAGTTCTAACAGAGGTAAAAATCACACTAATCTGATGTAAAATGCTAAAAAAATAAAAAAATGCCATGAAAATTTATGAAATTAATCCGAGCTACGCAAGACACCTACATGAACAACTTTTATGTTTATGACTTCGGCATTTGATCAACATAAACATAGATAAAAATATAACTATTCCTGCCTAAACTAACAGAACAGACAAATGTAGCAAAACAGAGGACTGACAAGAAAAATCTGAAGCAGGGGTCAACACTGTTCTAAAAACTACAGGCTTTCAGATGCAAACAGAGGACATCTCGGACACCACTTTAACTTTTTACAGTTTCGGATTTGGAGCAACACACAAAGAGATACCATATCCCTAAGTCGATCCAAGATTTCAGAGGCCCAAATTAGGCTCTGACACGTGTACCAACATCTCGGATTTTTTCAGACATTAAAAAAAATCAGAAAAATCTGAGAAAATCATATTAACCACTAGACATTTTCCCGAGTTCATAACATCTTTCGGATCGAAAATCGGATCTCCCATGAGGGATATATTGATTTTACAAATCGGCAAATGATTTTCAAAACGCATCCCGGGTAACAAAACCCGACTTGCCATTTTGAATGTTTACCGCAGTAAACAAATTTAAATGCCTCCGAATTTTTGGCAAAATTTTAGGGACACCTAAGGGAGCATTCCGTGATTTTTTTGGGATTTTTAATAAAAACCAAATGCATGAAATGACATGTGGACTGACTGACAAAAACAGAGACCTACTGAAAATGAGCAGAATTAAAATAAATGCTAAATTAATTCTAATTAATTCATGAAATAGGCTAAATGAATGAAATAAAATGCAAATTAAACCTATCTAACTACATGAATGTTAAAAATCATCAAGGAAGCATAATGAAACATTTTTATGTATGTCGTTTTATGAGAATAGCTCAATCCATCCCTCGGATGAGCTCTTTCTTCAAACGACCCCCGATTCGAATTATGGAATCCAATCAATGGGAAAAGAAGTGCACCTTATTTCGTTACGCAGCGTAGGAGATCTTGAAAGGGGCGGCTATCACGAGCTTCCTTCGTCTATCGCTCCGAGCTTCGGATGGTCCACCAAAATCGAGCTATGTTTGAATCAGATTGGCTACGGCACGAACTTTACTCCACCTTCTTTAATGTGCCAAAGGGGGCACGATTTCCACAGTTCAAAATCCGATTTTAGGAAGGCTAGGTCGGATTTTCCAAGTTCACAAGAGCTAAAAAAAATGATCTCCTCAGGCTGGGCGTGAACCCTTGTTTTTATAAATTTTCTGAAAAATTTTGAAATTCAAACAGGCTCAATCTGAGCCCTCCATGTGGCGCCATCTCAGGGGGTGCCATCTGAGGGGTTTGAAATTCGAATTTGTCTTTTGCAGGGAGCCCTCAGGTAGCGCCAACTCAAAAGGTGTTTTAGTTTTTGAGAAAAATAAAAAAAAATGGAAATTTTGTGGGTGAGACACCTCCGCAGGGGGAATTTGGAATTTTTCAAAAGTTTGCTTGATTCTCTCTGCAGGGAACTCCCAGAAGGCGCCACCTCAAAGGGTGTTCTCTTGGAATTTGAAATTCAAACTCACCTTTTGTAGGGAGTCCTCAGGTGGCGCCACCTCATGGTGGGCTACTTTTATTAAAAATAAAATAAAAATCAAAATGGAGCCAAGTGGAGTCCTGGAATGGTGCCACCTCAAAAGGTGGTTGACACATGTTAGAAGGACAAAGCAGTGGGCTCAGAAGGTGCCACCTCAGAGGAATTTGAATTTTGCTTTTTTTGGTGAAAGGAGATCTGGACATGTGGCAGTCCAGGATGGTTCCAAGTGTCAGCCTGCTGGAGTGGTTCTTTAGATGGCGCCACCTCAGAGGAGAATTCGAATTTCAAATGGAGGTTGGCCCTGGAGGAATGGAGGATGGACATGTGGCGCCACCTCAGGGTGGCTCCTACAATGCCATGTGGCAAGAGGGAGGAAAAGTAGGGAAAGGACATGTGGCGCCACCTCAGGCCATCTGGAAAAATCAGAGCTCAGGATTTTCGCCACCTAGTGCCTTGTTTGAATTTTGAATGGTTTGCTTTTTCTAAAGAAAGCCAGGAGTGACATGTGTCTCCTACTTTTCTGAAAGAAGTAGGGAGAAGACATGTGTCCTCTACTTTTTCTGAAAGAAGCAGAGAATGACACATGGCAGAGGGGAGAGAAGGTGGGCCAGGCCATGTGGCGCCATCTCAGACAACCTGGAAAAGGTAGAATTTCAGGATTTGCGCCACCTATGAGGAGTTTTGAACTTTTGAATTCTAGTTTTTCTGAAGAAAGCAGAAAATGACACATGGCGTCTACTTTTTCTGAGGAAATGAGAGCTTGCCACGTGTCCTCTGCAGGAGACACTCCAGATGGCGCCACCTGAGAGGAGACAAGCCTACCTTTTCTGTAGGAATTTAGGAGTGACACATGTCTCCTACTTTTTTGAGAAAAGTAGGGAGAGACATGTGTCAGGCTACTTTTCTAGAAGGAGGGAGAGGTTGACACGTGTCCTTTGCAGGAGACACACTTCAAGTGGCGCCACCTCAGAGGAGACAAGCTCCACTTTTTCTAGACAGGACAACCTATGACACTTGGCATCTCTTGGTAGTCTTGGAATGACACATGGCGCAGGATGGATAGGGTGACACATGGCAGATAAAATGGGATGACATGTGGCGGCTTCTTAAGGTAGCCCCACACTGACACTTGGCATGGAAATGGGAGGAGAGAGAAATGACAAGTGGCACCAATCCAAGGGACAAGGCTCCTATATTTTTGGGTTTTTTCAAAATTCAAAATTTTCAAAAGAAAAGCTTGTGTGACACCACCTCAGTGTCGGTCCCACATTGCTTCTTTATTGAAATAAGGATAAAACCACAACTTCTTTTTGAAATTTTCATAAAATCTGGACTAATGGGCAAAACAGGAATTTTGGAAAGAGTTGGCCCTTGTAGGGCGATTTTGTAAAAGGAAGATATTTGAAATTTGTCAAAAGGGCAAAATCTGAGGTGAAGTGACTGAAATCCACATTAAAAACTATCCAGATCGTTTTCTTGAAAAAAAATATTTTGACATTCAGAGTCCTGGGGGTAAAATGAGAAGAATTGATAATTTTGAAGACCCAGGGTTTTGAAATCAATTTTGAGAAGAGTTGAAATTCTAATCTGGATTGAAAATTTTAAAATCAAGAGTTCTGGACCTCGAAATGACATGCTATGCAGTGATTTGAAATGCTCATGCAATGATATGCAATGTCATGTCTTATGCAATAGAATCTTGAACCAAGACTTGGAGCTGTCTGTCTCCTGTCAGGAATAAATTTTTGAACATCTGAGTTAAAATTAGAGAAATTTTGAGAGTTTCAGATGAAATTTAGACTTTTGCAAGGTCCGGGCTCAGAAAATGACCATTTTGCCCTCCAGCGATTTCAGAGGCTGGATGATGATGCTTGGTGGAAATGTTTGGGGAGGTGAGTAAAAATTTGGGGTGTTTACAGATGCCCCTCTTTGCTACTAAGCCGGCTCATGGCCGAGCTTAGTGGCAAAGAAAAACACACCAAATTTGGGCTATACATAAAAAAATGCCCCAGTTAGAAGGATCTGACTGGGTGTGAAGAAATTAGCCCGAGGAAGATGGTAGATATGGAACAAAGAATGAAGAGGAAAGATTTGCTCTATGAGAGCGAAGTTCAGGTTTATGCCCTTGACCTGGATGGGACAAAAATACCTCGCATGGAACGAAGCTCAGGTTTGAACCCTTGACCTGATTGGGGAATGAAATATCTCATTGGAATGAGATTCAGGTTTGTACCCTTATCCTGATCGGGCGAAAAATGAAATACCTCTTTGGTTGAGGCTCAGGTTTGTACCCTTATCCTAATCGGGTGGAAAATGGAATACCTCTTTGATTGAGGCTCAGGTTTGTACCCTTATCCTGATTGGGTGGAAAATGAAATACCTCTTTGGATGAGGCTCAGGTTTGTACCCTTATCCTGATCGGGCGGAAAAAATGAAATACCTCTTTGGATGAGGCTCAGGTTTGTACCCTTATCCTGATCGGGCGGAAAATGAAATACCTCTTTGATTGAGGCTCAGGTTTGTACCCTTATCCTGATCGGGCGGAAAATGAAATACCTCTTTGATTGAGGCTCAGGTTTGTACCCTTATCCTGATCGGGCGAAAAATGAAATACCTCTTTGGATGAGGCTCAGGTTTGTACCCTTATCCTGATCGGGCGGAAAATGAAATACCTCATTGGATGAGGCTCAGGTTTGTACCCTTATCCTGATCGGGCGGAAAATGAAATACCTCATTGGTTGAGGCTCAGGTTTATACCCTTAACCTGATTGGGCGGAAAATGAAATACCTCTTTGATTGAGGCTCAGGTTTATACCCTTATCCTGATCGGGCGGAAAATGAATGGAATCCTCGAAAGAAGAGACCATGATGGAACCTTCGGATTTTGCACAGTAAATCCGACAGGGGTTTCGCAAAAGGAAGGAAAAATGGGGTCCCTAAAGCTTGAAAAGGGATTGGTTTTGGGCGTCTCATTGCTGAGACTAAAATCAGCTTTTGAAATTGCCTTTTGCTAGAATTGGTGGCTTAACCTCAAGCCGAAATGGGACTGTCTATGGTGGGACAGTGGGGACACAGGGAAGTGTGCAATCTGAGAGTTCATGCTCTCAAAGAAGGGAAGGAATCAAGTCCTTAGGAGGGATTTAAAATTGGTGTCAGGATGCATTGAAAACGGACATCAAGCTCTCACTTCATGTCAGGATAGCTAGTATTGCCAAAATGTTGGAAATTTTGCTGTTGATTCAAAATATTTGAAAATGTTGCACATGGTTACAGAGATATTCTTTCTTTTCTACCCAAAGCATTACCTCCAAATAAGGTTCACTTCGTAGAATCGAGACTTGAAATCCAAATTGCTCGCAATTGACCTTCTTCAAGGAAGTTATCAATTTCCTTGATATGAGCAGGAAAGAGAATTTGATATTATGAAAGCAATTGATGAAAGAGTATTGATAATAGAACTTCACAAGATTAAAGAGGGTTCTTGATAAATCTGGCAGTTTGATATCCTGAGGGCTTCTCTCATGATACTCTTTCTGCACTCTTTTGGCTCTCTGGGTTTTTTCTACATTCTCCTTTATTTTGGAGATATTCTGACTTTTTCTCTCTTTCTTTTTCCTCTCTTTCTCTCTTTTGGGAAGGGTACATCACAAACTCCTTCAACTTGGAGATGTTTCGATCCTTCTTGGACGATGGGTTTGGAGATCTTTGGATGACAGCTGAAATTAAATTTCTTTTAGGGATTGTCGAGGGGTTCATCGCATCTGCCTTCATCTTGACAGTGCTTTGGACCTTCCCTGGAAGGATCGGTCACAAACTCCGTCATCTTGGAGATGTTTCGAATCTTCTTTGGCCCCGGGGGTCTACTTGCCTGATTCGCCTTCATCTTGACGACAGGTGAGAGATCCCTTTTGCGGATATTTAATTGCGGCTTAGGTGATTTTGAGGAAACGGGGCTTGGGTAAATGCTCTCTTTTCTAGCGCTCAGGATATTTCCACTGCCTTGTCTTTACAAGAATAATCCTTAAAGTTGTGCCATAACTGCGATCAATATCAATCACCTACGATTTTCAATAACATTGAATCTTCTTTTCTGGCCATATTGAGGACTTATCCTTCATCCTTTTGGTTGGCCAATAGAAAGAATTTGAATTTTGAATCCATTTTTGCAAAAGCTTCGTTCTTTTGGAAGTAATGCTAAAGGTAGACTGATTAGTGCAATAAAGATTCTGAAATCACCAGATAATTTGACAAATTGACAAAATTGTCTTGAAATCCTTGGTGAAAGTGAGTATCTGAAGTCTGGCTCAATGCATCTGTGACGAAAATTCTCCTCTCTTTTTCCCCAAAAAGAGAGACTCAGGCTTAGACCTTACCTGAATGGGAAATGGGAAATACTCCTCTCTTCCCTAAAGAGGAGGTGTTTGCAAAACGAACTTTCGAAGAGAAATTGAGCTTTCGTCAAAGCTCCCTAATATTAGGCTTCTCTTATGGAAAGGGGGCCGATAATAGTGAGGTCTGAAAATTGGGTCATGAAAGGAGCGAGTCCATCACACTCTCCCTGCAAAGAGGGTCTTTCATGACGAAAAATGGCTTAGTATGAAATTGGGGGGTCACAAGAAAAACGAGTCTCCGTCGAGCCTCTCCCCTAAAAAGGGGTTCCTCGTGTGAAATTGGAAATTATTTTGCAAACGGTTCACAAAGACGCGAGTCCCTTCAAACTCTCCCTAAAAAGGGGCTAAGTGAACGAATTGGATAGCATGCAAAAAGAACGAGCTCCCTCGTGCTCTCCCTAAAAAGGGTCTCTCGCAAGAGAAAATGATTGAAATTGGATATTGAGATTGATTGACCTGAAGGTCGAAATTGAAAATTGAAAAATTGGTTGTTGAGAATTGAATGACCCGAAGGTCGAAATTGGTTGACCTGACGGTCGAAATTGAGAATTGATTTGACCAGAGGTCGAAATTTGGAAATTGATTGACCCGAAGGTCGAAAATTGGAAATTGGTTGACCCGCAGGTCGAGAATTGGAAATTGATTGACCCGAAGGTCGAGAATTGGAAATTGGTAATTGAAATTGAGAATTGGAAATCAGGTGACCCAGAGGTCGAAATTGGAGAATTGCCTGATTTGAGGATTTAAATTGAAATTTGGAGGGCAAAATATCAAATTTGAGCAATTGACAGACCGATGATCGAAATGACTTGGATCAATAAAGGAGAATGATGAGTTCGAGTCAGAGCTCGAATAAAATACCGAGATCACGAGTCGGAACTCGGATCAACAAAGAAAAATGAAAGGCTCGAATCATACCTCAAATAAGATAATGAGATCACGAGTCGGAACCCGGATCATCAAAGGAAAATGAAGGACTCGAGTTAGAGCTTGGATAAGATAAAGGAGATCTCGAGTCGGAACCCGGATCAACAAAAGAAAATGAAGAACTCGATTCAGGGTTCGAGTAAGGTAATGAGATCACGAGTCGGAACCCGGATCAACAAAAGAGAATGACAAGCTCGAAGAGATCTCGAGTCAGAACCCGGATCAACAAAGGAAAATAAAGAGCTCGAATCAAAGCTTGAACAAATAAAGAGATCTCGAGTCGGAACCCGGATCAACAAAGAAAAATGAAGAGCTCGAATGAATAAAGAGATCTCGAGTCGGAACCCGGACCAACAAAGAAAATGAAGAGCTCGAATCTGAGCTCGAACAAGGTATAGAGATCACGAGTCGGCACTCGGATCAACAAAAGAAAATGAAGAGCTCTAATCTGAGCTCGAACAAGGTATAAAGATCACGAGTCAGAACTCGGATCAACAAAAGAAAATGAAGAGCTCTAATCTGAGCTCGAATAAGGTATAGAGATCACGAGTCAGAACTCGGATCAACAAAAGAAAATGAAGAGTTCGAGTCAAGGCTCGAATAAGGTAGAGAGATCACGAGTCGGAACCCAGATCAATAAAGGAAAATGAAGAAATCGAGTCAAGGCTCGAATAAGGTAGAGAGATCACGAGTCGAAACCCGGATCAACAAAGGAAAATGGAGAGTTCGAGTCAAGGCTCGAGTAAAGTAGAGAGATTACGAGTCGGAACCCGGATCAACAAAGGAAAATGAAGAGTTCGAGTCAAGGCTTGAATAAGTTAGAGAGATCACGAGTCGGAACCCGGATCAACAAAGGAAAATGGAGAGTTCGAGTCAAGGCTCGAGTAAGGTAGAGAGATCACGAGTCGGAACCCGGATCAACAAAGGAAAATGAAGAGTTCGAGTCAAGGCTCGAATAAAGTAGAGAGATCACGAGTCGGAACCCGGATCAACAAAAGAAAATGAAGAGTTCGAGTCAAGGCTCGAATAAAGTAGAGAGATCACGAGTCGGAACCCGGATCAACAAAGAAAAATGAAGAAATCGAGTCAAGGCTCGAATAAAGTAGAGAGATCACGAGTCGGAACCCGGATCAACAAAGGAAAATGAAGAGTTCGAGTCAAGGCTCGAATAAAGTAGAGAGATCACGAGTCGGAACCCGGATCAACAAAGGAAAATGGAGAGTTCGAGTCAAGGCTCGAGTAAAGTAGAGAGATCACGAGTCGGAACCCGGATCAACAAAGGAAAATGATTTGAATAAAAACCCGAGTCGGAACTCGGTTTTCCAAAAAGTTGAAAATGTACCAGCTTGAATACTAGATTTTGAAATAATACCAGTTCGAGTGCTGGGTTTTGGTTCAGTATTGGCGATGATCTTTGGATCATTAGGAATTGTGATGGGACTGTTTGTTGAAATCCCAATACCGACCGGATTGTTATTAATGCAATTGAATGCAAATGAATATGAGTTGATGCATATGAATGCACAAGTGCATGAAATGAGGAATTTGTTTATCCTGCCTGCATATAGAATGCTTGAAAACAAATTTTCAAAAAGATGTCCCAGTGTAATGGGGGAGAGATAATAACAAAAACAGAACAACCAAAAGAAGAATGTCATAATTAAACGAGAAAAGTTGATGATTTTATTGATGCCTTAAAAAGGGATGACAACTTGAAAAAGGAAAACCACTAGGACTATATCGTCCTGACAAAAAATAAATATGAAAAAATGAGAAGGCATTGGCATTGGCATTGTCATTCTTCAGAGTGATCTGGGAGAGGCTTGGTCAGGACTGCAACTCGTCCCTCCCTTTCTTCCGGCACCAAAAGCTCTTTATCGATGTAGTCCTGTACAATATTTTTTAGAACGAAGCAACGTTCAGTATCGTGCCCCATTGCCCGATGGAACTCGCAGAAACAATCTTTCCATTTCCCCATGGTGACGGGAGGATCCACAATCCTTGGAAGTTTGATCATATCCTTCGCGAGCAGATATCCAAGAATTTCTTCGATTGGCTCACCTAAAGGAGTAAACTCGCGATCATAACTCCAACCATCAGGCTTTATGTTCTTCGGATTGTTGGATTTCTGTTGAATGCTGACTTCTTTCTTGGTTAGGGCTACTGGATGTTCTTCTTCTTTGCCTTCAACAAAGAGGTTCTTATCAATACAGTCTTGTACAATATTTTTGAGGACAAAACAATGATCCGTGTCATGCCCTACTGCCCGATGGAATTTGCAAAACTGATTCTTGAACCTTCCCATGATGGTGGGAGGAGTTGTGGCCTTTGGGAGCTTCACTAATCCCTTAATCAACATGTATTCAAGGACTTCGTCGAGTGGCTTGTCTATAGGAGTGAAATCTCGATCGCCGCTCCAGTTTCCGCGCTTTGGTTTTCCTTGATTTTTTTCCTTTTGCTGAGGGCTGGATTGAAAAGGTCTATTCTGGATTCTAGAATACTTTCCTTTCAAATCTTTAGACTCTTCTAACTTGCTGCTTTGACTGCCTCTGTTGTTGCTGGGTTTAGAACTGGTTGCCCTGTTGTGGTCTCCAATGATGCTCATAGGGATGGTGATCGATGCCCCTTCTTTAACAGGAACTTTTCCGAAATTGGCTTCAGCTTGCTCAGATAATATCTCAATCATCATTCTTTTGAACAACCGATATATGGCGGGATCAATCTCCTCCTTGATGGTCTGAGCTCCCTCTTTAACAAACTTTAGGGAATCCATCTCTCACTCACTGTCTGTAACTAATGTGCTGGAGTAGTGCGGTCTTTGATCTTGTCAGGATCATACAACTATGCCAATGCCCTCTGCAGAACCACATGGGATGTTTAGCATGATGAAAAAGAATTTTGAAAGCAACAATCTTGAGAGAAAAACAAATGATGGGATCAGGTAATCTTGGAAGGAAATGACAAACAAAATTTTGGACAAAATTTGAAAGATATACCGAAAAAGAAGTTTTTGAAGACATGAGCAAAATTTGAAATTTCAAAAATTTGCAGGCAGGATTGGAATAAGGTTGGAAATCCGAGATCCAGTAGAACAGAGGAATAGAAAATCACCTGGAGTTTTGAAAGAAATTGGATATTTGAGAAAATCATCCAGGGTTTGAGAAAAGATCTCGTGGAAAATAAAGATATTTTGAAAAAGGCCTAATAAGTCGAGAAACATTGGGAAACATAAAGAATTGAGAAAATAATACACATACAATCACATCTTGCACAAACATTTATGCACATTCAGCACTCCCTAAAAGGCTGACTCTAGATGCATCATTTTGAAAACAGCTGTAGGACCCTAATCCTAACTCTAGGTTCAGATCATCTTTGTCTAATCCAGTTATCCCGATATACCCGAATCGAAATCCGAGGTACGTGGCATAGAATTTCAACTCCGGTTCTAAGGTAAGGTTTTCCAACATCCTTGAGCGCCTACCGATATACTTCGGACTGTGGCCTGCGGTACGTGGTAGGGGGGTGTTAACCCAAATAGTTGGCCCAGTTGTGAGGCTCTGTCCCGAACTATGGTTCTGGAAGAGAGCCCAGCAACGTGAAGACCGGGTAATGATAGGTAATTGAGGGTTTTGAAAAATGATCACACGCAAGAAATAGAGGGCTCTAAATCCTAGAGAGATAGACTTTTGAAAATCTTTGAAGAAGCATACATTGTTTGCATTCAGATCCTAAATTGAGGAGGGTTGTGTTTAGACCTAAGTCTATGTGAGCATGAAAATTTCTCCTCAATATGGTCCTACCAAACCATGCCTAGTCTACATGCAGTCAATGTCAGCTGGGTCAGAATCTAGGCTCCTAGGTTCGCATGATATCAAAAGTAAAGAGCTGACATTTTGTGAACATAATTTCGATGATTGAACTAAGTCAAGCACTACTTTGACCAGACGAGGACAGGTCCCATCACGGTCGCCAAACCTGTGATCGTCGCGAAATTTTTCCCCTGTCTTCCCTTCCTTGCGGAAGGGAGAAAGAGAGAAACGATTTTGCGCTTCAAACTTGACCGGATTTTGGAAATGGTTTTGAAATACTCGCCTCCGTTTTGAAAATTGCGGGAAAATCCATGGGATGGGGCTCGACCTGTCGGTACGAGGTTCACCGTTCCTGCCGCCTTTAACACGGGTAATCGAACCAAGGACCAAAATTATGCTTGACTTAGCAAAATTATCAAAGTTATGTTCTATCCTAAATGCACAGAGAATTCAGGCATGTGCTATGAGATTTTGGAAAATGCAGCTTGGGAAAACATGATGTATGCTTGGAAAATATTTGGAGTTGAAAAGATTTTCTCAAGAAAAAGCTGAAAGTCAATTTCTCAGGAAACTCAGATGAAAAAGATTTGAAATCTCAGGAAAGTTCATAAAGACTTGGGAAAATTATGAATGGTTGAAAATCCTGGGAAAATGGAAGTGATTCTTGAGAAAAGATGAACTTTCTGAAAAGGGAAACACTTCTTAGGAAAACTTGGACTTTGAGAGTTTTCTTAGGAAAATGATGGAAGATTTATAGAAAAGCTCATTGGAGAAGGAAAATCAAAACTTGGGGAATCGAAATCCTGGGAATTTTACCTTTTGAAATACTTGGAAATCGATTTTGGATCTTGGAGAAAGATTGGAAAACTCTTTTGAATCTCTTAAGAAAATATCATTTTCCAGGGAAAACTGTGGAAAACTTGTCTTTGGAAAACCGATTTTAAGAAATCCTTAGAGTTTCTTGAGAAACCGATTTTCAGGGAAAATTTGACTTTGGGAAAATCAACTTAAGAGTTTCTTGAGAAATCGATTTTTTTGAGAATGAAATTTTCTTGAGAAAATGATTTCATGATGCAAATGACACGAGTGAATGAATGCCCTTTGAAAAGATTTTCTGAGGAATTGGTTGGAAAATGTGCATTAAGTCCAAATAAATCCTTCACATATTCTGACTGTGGCCATGAATATGTTCAGAACTTAGTTGATTTGATGCACATGATTTTTGAAAACTTTGGAAATATGATGTGCATTTTAAGATAGCCTAAGAGTGTAGGCTCAATGTGACTAGTAGAAAGATGATGGATCTGGGTCTCGTCCATATTCCGACTAGGGCCGTAAATATGGATCCCACCGAGTCCATCAACTCCCTAAGAGTTGGTGAACGTGCCATTCGTGAACATCCATAGTGCTTTTGAAATAAGATGTATGCATCACATAAGCAGGATATTTGCATAAATTCAAACTATATGATATGCATCCTAGTCTAAGCAGGAAATTAAATCTCTTATTCCAAATTTTACATTATTACATCACTAAATAAATGAAATAAAAGAAATTTGCAGACTTCAGCTCCTTCTTTTGAATGTCCCTGCCAAACTTGAAATAAGGTTAGCTCAAATATGTGGGTTTTTCCAAAATTTTCCAATAATATTATGAAATTATTGGATTTAATTGGATATAAACCCTATGATCATGCTTCCTTGATATTTGAAATGATGAAAATGCAAGAAATTCGGTAGAAAACAGTTTGAAATTCGGAATTGGGGTCAAAATGACCAAAATACCCCTAAAATTAAAGTTACACCTTTAAAATCAGGGTTTTTTAAAGGAAAACTTGGTAAAACTGAGATTTCGAAATTCAAATTGAATCAAATGATGATGAGATGCAGTAAGAGACATGATGACATACTGCTAAACACACTAAGACTGTAAAATCAGAATTTGACCTTTTGCAATTTATCCAAAATAATGAATTTCGCTTGTTTTTCGCTTGGATCCGGGTCCTACGGGACCCTGTTTTGGTATTATGGCTAATCCAAACCTCAAATGGATTCCAAATTGTACCAAATTCTGTATGAAGTATCTAATTACTCTGATAAACAACCTAGAATGCTAAAAATCACGAAATGATATGATTCAAATGCTAAAATTCAAAGAAAGTTCTAAAATGGTGGATTTTGCCTATGGATCCGAACCAAATGCACTGCCTAATATGATAGCACAAGCTTTACACCATGGAAACTTCTGATATTTTTCAGACTGCTAAAAGACCCGAAATGAAACATTTTTGGTTTTTACAGCCTCGGAATTTGAGCCATGGTGAGTTCAATAACAGGGATTTAGTTCTAATAGAGGTAAAAATCACACTAATCTGATGTAAAATGCTAAACAAATATAAAAAAGCCATGGAAATTTATGAAATTAATCCGAGCTACGCACGACACCTACATAAACAACTTTTATGTTTATGACTTTGGCATTTGATCAACGGAAACATAGATAAAAATATAACTATTCCTGCCTAAACTAACAGAACAGACAAATGTAGCAAAACAGGGGACTGACAACAAAAATCCGAAACAGGGGTCAACACTGTTCTAAAAATTACAGGCTTTCAGATGCAAACAGAAGACATTTCGGACACCACTTTAATATTTTACAGTTTCGGATTTGGAGCAACACACAAAGAGATACCATAGCCCTAAGTCGATCCAAGATTTCAGAGGCCCAAATTAGGCTCTGACATGTGTACCGACATCTCGGATTTTGTCAGACATTAAAAAAAATCATAAAAATCTGAGCAAATCATATTAACAACTAGACATTCTCCCGAGTTCAGAACATCTTTCGTATTGAAAATCGGATCTCCCATGAGGGATATCTCGATTTTACAAGTCGGCAAATGATTTTCAAAACGCATCCTGGGTAACAAAACCCGACTTGCCATTTTGAATGTTTACCGCAGTAAACAAATTCAAATGCCTCCGAATTTTTGGCAAAACTTCAGGGGCACCTAAGGGCGCATTCCGTGAATTTTTTGGGATTTTTAATAAAAAACAAATGCATGAAATGATGTGTGGACTGACTGACAAAAACAGAGATCTACTGAAAATGAGCAGAATTAAAATAAATGATAAATTAATTCTAATTAATTCATGAAATATGCTAAATGAATGAAATAAAATACAAATTAAACCTATCTAACTACATGAATGTTAAAAATCATCAAGTAAGCATAATGAAACATTTTTATGTATGTCGTTTTATGAGAATAGCTCAATCCATCCCTCGGATGAGCTCTTTCTTCAAACGACCCCCGATTCGAATTATGGAATCCAATCAATGGGAAAAGAAGTGCACCTTGTTTCGTTACGCAGCGTAGGAGCTCTTGAAAGGGGCGGCTATCACGAGTTTCCTTCGTCCTTTGCTCCGAGCTTCGGATGGTCCACCAAAATCGAGCTATGTTTGAATCAGATTGGCCACGGCATGAACTTTACTCCACCTTCTTTAATGTGCCAAAGGGGGCACGATTTCCACAGTTCAAAATCCGATTTTAGGAAGGCTAGGTCGGATTTTCCAAGTTCACAAGAGCTAAAAAAAAATGATCTCCTCAGGCTGGGCGTGAACCCTTGTTTTTATAAATTTTCTGAAAAATTTTGAAATTCAAACAGGCTCAATCTGAGCCCTCCATGTGGCGCCATCTCAGGGGGTGCCATCTGAGGGGTTTGAAATTCGAATTTGTCTTTTGCAGGGAGCCCTCAGGTGGCGCCACCTCAAAAGGTGTTTTAGTTTTTGAGAAAAATAAAAAAAAATGGAAATTTTGTGGGTGAGACACCTCAGCAGGGGGAATTTGGAATTTTTCAAAAGTTTGCTTGATTCTCTCTGCAGGGAACTCCCAGAAGGCGCCACCTCAGAGGGTGTTCTCTTGGAATTTGAAATTCAAACTCACATTTTGTAGGGAGTCCTCAGGTGGCGCCACCTCATGGTGGGCTACTTTTATTAAAAATAAAATAAAAATCAAA
This sequence comes from Nuphar pumila, assembly GCF_984573655.1. Taxonomy (NCBI): domain Eukaryota; kingdom Viridiplantae; phylum Streptophyta; class Magnoliopsida; order Nymphaeales; family Nymphaeaceae; genus Nuphar; species Nuphar pumila. The sequence goes on along the minus strand of NC_143250.1, from coordinate 54,241,517 downwards.
ATGGAGCCAAGTGGAGTCCTGGAATGGTGCCACCTCAAAAGGTGGTTGACACATGTCAGAAGGACAAAGCAGTGGGCTCAGAAGGCGCCACCTCAGAGGAATTTGAATTTTGCTTTTTTTGGTGAAAGGAGATCTGGACATGTGGCAGTCCAGGATGGTTCCAAGTGTCAGCCTGCTGGAGTGGTTCTTCAGATGGCGCCACCTCAGAGGAGAATTCGAATTTCAAATGGAGGTTGGCCCTGAAGGAATGGAGGATGGACATGTGGCGCCACCTCAGGGTGGCTCCTACAATGCCATGTGGCAAGAGGGAGGAAAAGTAGGGAAAGGACATGTGGCGCCACCTCAGGCCATCTGGAAAAATCAGAGCTCAGGATTTTCGCCACCTAGTGCCTTGTTTGAATTTTGAATGGTTTGCTTTTTCTAAAGAAAGCCAGGAGTGACATGTGTCTCCTACTTTTCTGAAAGAAGTAGGGAGAAGACATGTGTCCTCTACTTTTTCTGAAAGAAGCAGAGAATGACACATGGCAGAGGGGAGAGAAGGTGGGCCAGGCCATGTGGCGCCATCTCAGACAACCTGGAAAAGGTAGAATTTCAGGATTTGCGCCACCTATGAGGAGTTTTGAACTTTTGAATTCTAGTTTTTCTGAAGAAAGCAGAAAACGACACATGGCGTCTACTTTTTCTGAGGAAATGAGAGCTTGCCACGTGTCCTCTGCAGGAGACACTCCAGATGGCGCCACCTGAGAGGAGACAAGCCTACCTTTTCTGTAGGAATTTAGGAGTGACACATGTCTCCTACTTTTTTGAGAAAAGTAGGGAGAGACATGTGTCAGGCTACTTTTCTAGAAGGAGGGAGAGGTTGACACGTGTCCTCTGCAGGAGACACACTTCAAGTGGCGCCACCTCAGAGGAGACAAGCTCCACTTTTTCTAGACAGGACAACCTATGACACTTGGCATCTCTTGGTAGTCTTGGAATGACACATGGTGCTGTTGAGAAATTCGGTTTTGATGTCACATAATATGATACACTGTCTTATTTGATTTTGTATGATATGATAACATGTTCTCTTGAAATAATGTTATATTATGACTGAATATGTTTTGCCTTAAATCTAACGAGTATTTGATGCAAGGATATCTCACCCAATAAGAATGGAGACTTCCTGTTCAAGTACAACTATGGTGCAATCATACTCCTTGAAGAAAAAGCTTGATGAGCCATGCTTTCCTAAAGTTCAAATGAAGATATCGGCTACCTCAAGATGAAGATTTTTTCTTCTTTAGAGTCATATGTAACAGAACCTTCAGGATCTTGCATTTTGCATATTACATACTCATTCATACATTCTATATCATAAAAGTATACGATAGTTTTAAAAAGCTTTTTTTTTTAAAACCAATAAGTGTACCTTCTTACAACCTTTTATGAAAAAGAGATTTTGTCATATAATCATTGTACCTTACACTATATACAAGACAACATAAAAAAAAAAAAAAAGGAATGTAGGAAAAAGACAAAAACATAACATCGACTACATGGAGAAAACAAATAAAATATGTTTTTTTTGAAAAGACTTTAGTTATCTTCTTTAATGAAATATTTTAATAATAAGAAGACAAAAACATAAGATCGACTACATAAGAAAAACAAATAAAATATGTTTTTGAAAAGACCTTAGTTATCTTCTCTAATGAAATGTTTCTTAAATACAAAAAGAAGACAAAAACATAAATCGGCTACACATAAGAAAAACAAATAAAATATGGTTTTAAAAGAACTATAGTTACTTTTTCTCATAACCATAGAATGTCGACTTACTTGAAGTCATCATTCTCTCTACAAAGCATTAAATGCCTTCTGTAACAAATCCTTTCTAAATATCCTTCCCAAAGAATGTCGACCTTCTTTTTGGTCCTCATTCTCTCTGGAGACTTTGAAATACACTACATAAAGAATACACTTGACATGACTATGTACAAATAAATATCTCAAAGCACTCATAGTACTTACACTCATTTAAAGTAAAGAAGTACTAATGTACCTCAAATCATTAATTAGAATAAAGACAAAACTACAACCCAACGTTCAAATGTACTATTGTAAGAAATAGACTTTTTACATAAAATATGTATTACCTAAAACACTACAACGACTAGTGTACCCTCTATCTTACTCTTCTGGAAAAAGGCATTCTCGATCTTCTCTAAAAGATATTTTTGAAAAGACATAACATTTCATATTTCAAAAAGTTACAATTCCAAAATGTAACGACTACTTTTTATAAGCTATATAAACACACACACATAAACTATTCAAACAAGAGGAATGAAATAGACGTGTGAGCTTACAAAGAGAAAAATATTCTATTCGTGATTTGAAAAGAGAGCCTTGAAAAAGAAAGAGAAAAAGAAAAAGAAAGAAAAGAAAAAAAGTCAAGTCCAGCTCTTTGACAAAGAGTATCCTCTGAGTGACAAACAGAACATTCTTAGAATCCTTCATTCGTGTATTCATATTATTCTGAAGGTTCTATAGGAAGTATTGTAACTCTGTTATTCACTGTATTCCTTCTTTGTTTAAAGAAGTAGACCTCTGTGAAAGAGGGTGTTGCCCTTCTCTGTTGAGAGAAGAAGACCTCTTGGGAAGAGGGTGTGCCCCTTCTCTGTTGAGAGAAGAAGACCTCTTGGGAAGAGGGTGTTGTACTATTTATCCGGTAACTCGGATGTTATAGTGGAATCTCAAGTGGTTTGCTTGGGGACTGGATGTAGGTCTGGATATTGACCGAACCAGTATAACTTCTGTGTTTTATGTGTTGTGCCTTATTGCTTAATTATTTTATTTTATCGATCATTATCATATTCCACTATTCACCCCCCCTCTAGTGGAATTTCATTTGGTATCAGAGCAGGTTTGCTGGTTTCGACGTAACAAGTCTCCCAGCACAAATGGCATCTACCTCTTATGCTCGTGATATTGAAGGTCAACACGCATCTCGTCCTCCCTTCTTCAATGGCTCCAACTATGGATATTGGAAGTGCAAAATGGCTATCTTTCTCAAATCCATAGACTTTGCTGTATGGAAAATTATTGAGCATCCATACACATCTCCATCCGCAGACTATAACTTATGGTCTGATGAAGAAAAGAAAATGGCAAACTTAAATGCAAAGGCTATGAATGCCTTATATTGTGCCATTGATCAAAATGAATTCAATAGAATATCTATATGTGAATCTGCATATGACATTTGGCATTCTTTGGAGGTGATTCATGAAGGAACCAACAAAGTTAAAGAAGCCAAAATATCATCTCTTGTTAGAAAATATGAGTTGTTCAAAATGAACAAAGATGAACTCATCACAGAGATGTTTACCAGATTCACCAACATCACCAACGATCTCAAATCTCTGGGTGTAACATATTCCCAGACTGAAAAGGTGAAGAAAATCTTGAGATCTCTTACAACTGATTGGGAGAGAAAGACCACTGCTATTGAAGAAGCTCAAGATTTATCTAAGCTTATATTGGACGACTTAATAGGCAATCTTATGGCCTATGAAGTCCACATGAAAGAAAGAAGGGAAGAAGAGCAACCAGTAAAGAAAACTCTAGCTTTCCCAGCCCTATCTGAGAATGAAGACTCAGATAAAGAATCAGAAATTGCGCTGCTTACCAGAAAATTCCAGCGCTTCATGAGAAGGAACCGACTTCCAAATAGGCACAAGGAAAGAAAAGATCTTAAAGAAGATCCCATGTGCTTTCAGTGTAATAAGCCAGGGCACTTAAAACGTGACTGTCCCCTTCTCAAAAGAAAGTCCAAGACTGAGGAACCAAAGAAGAGGTTCTTCAAGAAAAAGGCTCTGCATGCTCAATGGGATGATTCAGAACCATCCACTAGTGAAGAGTCAAGTGATGATGAAGCCGAAACTGCAAATATGTGCTTCATGGAAAACGAAAGTTCGGTAAGTGAAATCTCTGATTTTTCCTTTGAAGAACTTCTAGATGCTTTTCAAGAACTATTTGAAGAATCTAGAAAATTGAGTTTCAAAAATAAAGCTTTAAAATCTGAAAATCTAGAGCTTTCTCAAAAGAATGAAAAGCTCAGCAGTGAAAATTCTGAGTTGAAAAAGAAAAATCTTTTGCTTATATCTGAAATTTCTTCTACTAGCTCCAAAACTAAAGATATGCAAGTAGAAATTTCAGAGCTAAAAAGTAAAACTGAGAACCTCATGAAAACGGTTTTCAAGTTTACTAAAGGTAAAGAGAACTTGGATAAACTCTTAACCTCTCAAAAGGTCTCCTTTTACAAGAATGGGATTGGCTATTCTCATTTCAAAAAACCTTCTTGTATAAATCAAAAGACCACATTTGTGAAAAGTTCATCTGAACCAAATAAGGAGTATTATATTGATAATCCTTTTAACTCCTCTAAAGAGATAGACAAACCCAAATCCAAATGGATATGGGTTCCAAAGTCTAACAAAAAAGGACCCGATTGGGTACCAAAAAGAAGATTTACTTAATGTTTTGCAGGCTCCAAAGAAGAACAGATGGATACTAGATAGTGGATGTTCAAAGCACATGACAGGACATCCAGACCTTTTTGCTGTTCTTCATCATAAAGAAGGAGGAACCGTCACCTTTGGAGATAACAACAAAGGTTTGATAATTGGTATTGGAAATATTGGTAACATAGACAAACCTCTTATCAAAGATGTTCTCCTTGTTAAAGGCTTAAAACATAACCTACTAAGTATCAGTCAAATGTGTGACACAGGTTATAATGTTAGTTTTAATCATGATGCATGCCTCATAGCTGACACAAATGAAAACATCATCTTAAAAGGTATAAGAAAGAATAATATATACGAACTATACCTAGAAAACATCACAGAACATTGTCTTATAGCTAATAATGACACTCAACATCTATGGCACATGAGAATGGGCCATGTCAATTCAAAATACATGTCCAAACTAGCTAAAAATAAATTAGTACGTGGGTTACCCAACATATCTTTTAAAAAGGATTATTTTTGTGATGCATGTCAATTAGGAAAATTGTCAAAATCTCCTTTCAAATCAAAAATTGTCATCTCAAGTAAAAGACCTTTAGAGCTTCTCCACCTGGACCTTTTTGGTCCTTCTAGGGTAGCTAGCCTTAATCATAATAGATATGTTTTTGTCATTGTAGATGATTACTCAAGATTTACTTGGGTAATATTTTTGAAAAACAAAAGTGACACGTTTTGTAAGTTTGAAATCTTATGTAAAAAATTACAAAACGAAAAATCATGTTCTATTGTTAAAATCCGTAGTGACCATGGAGGAGAATTTGAAAATGAACTCTTTGAAAATTTTTGTAACTTGCATGGTATTTCTCATAACTTTGCCTTCCCTAGAGCTGCACCTCAAAATGGTGTAGTAGAAAGAAAGAATAGAACCCTTCAGGAATCTGTCAGGACTATGCTCCAACAAAATAATCTTGTAAAATCTTTTTGGGCAGAAGCTGTTAATACTGCATGCTATATAACAAATAGAGTTCTCATTAGACCCTTATTAAATAAAACTCCCTATGAACTATTCTATGACAGAACTCCAAGAATAGACTACTTCAAAGTCTTTGGATGTAAATGCTTTATCCTAAACACAAAAGATAGCCTGGATAAGTTTGATGCTAAATCTATTGAAGGCATATTCTTAGGATATTCAAGTCATAGTAAAGCATACAGAGTTTTTAATAAGTGTCATAATACTATTGAAGAATCTATGCATGTTAGTTTTTGTGAATCTATTGATCAATCTGTTCATATACAAACTAATGATGATGTTGAAAGTACAGATTTATTTTTAGATAACACAGCTAAGTCTAATGAAGATGATCACCAAAGAACCTTTGTCGATATCAAAGATCATCCTCAAAAGCAGATTTTGGGAGAACTAACAAAGGGGGTTCAAACTAGAGCTCAGCTAGAACGGATTGCAAACATGGCATTCATTTCTCAACTTGAACCAAAGAAGATTGATGAAGCCATCATTGATGAGTTCTGGATGCTAGCCATGACTGAAGAACTGAATCAATTCCAAAGAAATGACGTTTGGGATCTTGTGCCGAGACCAAAGGATCATCCAATCATTGGGACAAGATGGATCTTCAGAAACAAGCTAGACGAAACAGGTAATGTTATAAGAAACAAGGCCAGACTAGTAGCTCAAGGATACAACCAGGAGGAAGGTATTGACTTTGATGAAACATTTGCTCCTGTTGCTAGACTTGAATCTATTAGAATGCTCTTAGCATATGCAAGCTATATGGATTTCAAATTATTTCAAATGGATGTTAAAAGTGCTTTCTTAAATGGTTTTATAAATGAAGAAGTCTATGTAAAACAACCTCCAGGATTTGAAAATGAACAATACCCAGATCATGTTTTTAAACTCA